>NC_080185.1:49943933-50291363 GCF_950295315.1 Erinaceus europaeus | reverse complement strand
CTCCCATTTCAGGCTCAAGTACAGCTTTTGAGCTTTTTGAGCTTTTTTAACAGAATTTCTTCCTCACCACTTTTACACTTATTGACCACACCTGTCTTTACTCACTTATGCCTTAGTGAGTTTGTAGAGATCCTGGTTATATTTTGTTGAGTTTTGAGGTAATTTGTTGTTGCTGCTTCCTATTTTATCAGGAGTGTGATCTGAAATGTTTCCTACTCTATAGAGTTACCTCTGGAAGTCCCTGAGCATGGCTTCTTAAGTATTTCGCAGTCCCTCATCAACCCTTTGCATTTTTCTGATTACATTTGCCTAGATTAACTTGTGGCTATATGAGTTACTTACGAGATCAAAGTTGTAAAATTTAACAGTTATTTTTGCTTTAACTCAGTCCCTGAGAAGAAGCATGGTAGTCCACAGTTTTTTACATTGCTGCTGCGAACTTTGCTGGGAAATATTTTTCTAGTTGACTTAGGGAATTCAATAATTTGTAGATTTTTTTTTTACTTAATCACTCACGGGTGATTAAGACAGGAAACAGAGATATTGTAAGATAAGAAATGAAGATAAGTTCAATGAAGAAAAAAGAAAAAGGATAAAAAATAGCAATGAGATAGGAGGGTATATACAATAGTTAGAATTTTGACTTAATCACTCATTATTGATTAAGAGAGATAAGAGGTAGCAGAGATAAGATAAAGAAAAACAGAGACTGAGAAAGGGATGTGGTTTGGTCACACTACAGGCATGTGACTGATTTGATATGGGCCCCAATTTATCTCCCCTCTTGTCAAATGGTTATATCTAGATTATGCCTAGCATTGGATTGTCAGCCAGTTGTCTCAGAGAGATGGGGTATGATGAGGAACCAGAATGAAAGTGTGAGGCAATTTCCAAAATTTTATCTTTAATATGCTTATAATATGATTGTTGTGTGTTTGTAAGAAGACCCCAACTCAGAGCAGAAATACTAAAATAATAATAAAGCGTTAAGAATGTGTAAAAGAACTGAGTATGTGCCAAGATTTGATATTGAGTCAGGTGATAATATAGAAAGTCAAGTAAGTGTATCAAGGACCTGGATGCTAGACCAGAAACTATCAGATACTTAGAGGAAAACATTGGTGGAACATCTTCCCACCTAAACCTCAAGGACATCTTCGATGATACAAACCCAACCACAAGGAAAACTAAAGGAGAAACAAATCAATGGGATTGCAGCAAATTAAAAAGCTTCTGCACATCCAAAGAAACTATTAAACAAACAAAGAGACCCCCTCACAGAATGGGAGTAGATATTCACATGCCATACATCAAACAAGAGACTAATAACCAAAATATCCAAAGAGCTCAGCAAACTTAGCAACAAAAAAGCAAATGACCCCATCCAAAAATGAGCAGGGGGTTTGAACAGAACATTTACTTCAGAGGAGATATAAAAAGCTAACAAACATATGAAAAATTGCTCCAGGACACTGATTGTCAGAGAAATGCAAATAAAGACAACATTGAGATACTACCTCACCCCTGTAAGAATGCCATACATCAAAAAGGACAGCAGCAACAAATGCTGGAGAGGCTGTGGGGACAGAGGAACCCTTTTGCACTGCTGGCTGGAATGTAAACTGGTCCAGCCTCTGTTGAGAGCATACTGGAGAATTCTCACAAGACTAGACATGGACCTTCCATATGACCCAGTAATTCCTCTCCTAGGTATATACTTCAAGGACTCCATAATACCCAACCAAAAAGATATGTGTACGCCTATGCTCATAGCAGCACAATTCATAATAGCTAAAACCTGGAAACAACCCAGGTGTCCAACAACAAATGAGTGGCTGAGAAAGCTATGGTATATATACACAATGGAATACTACACAACTATTAAGAACAATGAACCCACTTTCTCTGACCCATCTTGGATGGAGCTAGAAGGAATTATATTAAGTGAGCTAAGTCAGAAAGATAAAGACAAGTATGGGATGATCCCACTCATAAACAAAGTTGAGAAAGAAGAATAGAAAGGAAAAATTGAAGTAGGATTTGACTGAATTTGGAGTAGGGTACCAAAGTAAAAAATCTCTGAGTTGAGGATGACAGTGGATGTTCAGCTTCCCGGGGCAGCAGGGGGCAGGGTAGGTGAGATGGGACACAGTCTTTTGGTGGTGGGAATGGTGTTTATGTACACTCTTATTAATTTCTAATCATATAAATGACCATTAAATTAATATGAGAGGGGAAAAATTGAATGTCTCAAACTTTTTAATGCAAGACCATAGGCTGAGTCTTTGAAATGCTGACTCTCTTAAAAGCTTAGACCAGGGAGAACAGAAGCAACTGGTGGCACAGCTATATACAAATAATTTCAAAGAACATAAATTATGTTGAAGTTGTGTATTATACAGCAAATCCTAACAAAGGGATTTTTCAAAGTTAACCCAATTGCCAAATAATGTGATTATAACAATAACTATCTATTGCCTGCTTGAACCTAAGACAGCAGGAACCCCCACTTCCTCTATAGAGCCTATATTTCCCCAGTCCTGGAACTTCTAGAGTGGGGCTCACTTTCCTGCATGCTTCTCTCAAGTCATACCAAATGATATTTGTTGATTCCAACTTAATCAACACAAAGAGTACCACCTAGGTTTGCTTCACTTCAGACTGTGTCCAGAGACGTCAGGCATGGAATGCCAACCCTTCACCCGCATTACTCCGGTGAGACATTTTCTTTAATTGGATTCTCTAATTCCTTTCCAGATGGTTCACTTCCTAGAAAAAGTCTCAAAACCTAGATATACACCAGGTCCCATGAGAAAGAGCATATGTTCATATGTATCCATAAATTAGGGCAAAATATATACCTGAAAGCAAAAGTACACAATAGTCTGCAGTGAGTAAGTATGAAGTTCAAAATGAAATAGTGTCTACTTAGACTTAGATACCTTCCTCACCTATTTCCTATTATACTCCCCTAACTCACCACTAGGCTCCTTATCAAAGCAAAGACTGAAAAAGCTGAATAAGGGCAAGAGACTGGCACACTTTAACAGTGACTCTTTAGTCACTATCAGGCCACCCCATCAGCTGGGGCACTAGTCGGGGAGTCCTGAGATTCACAAACAGACATGATGGGACTAGAACTTGAATAAGTCCCTATCTCCAGTTTTACCAGTCATTGATATCAGGAACAACACAATAGACTCCTTTGTGTGCCCCTATTGGACCTTGTCCTAAACTTGGATCAACAAAGGTAAAGAGTGTTCCATTCTCCAAAGGGAGGATGGACAACGTACTCTCTGGTCCACCTGAGGAAGATGGGTCCTGAAATTGGGGCAGCTTGGAACGTTCTTACTCATGGCCACAGAATGTGAGCTCAGATCTACAGGGATGCAGAGATCACATAGGCTTCTAAGCTGAATATGGGCTACAGATCAGATAAAATCGTGGGGTTTACAGTCACCAATATTAATATACCTTTCCCATATTTGGGAGCTACTCTCTTCCCTGATCCAACTTCCTGGTCCTTTTTCCATACATGACATCATCTCCCCAGACAATAACTTGGATCCACCTGTGCACCAGAGTTCAGATGCAGGGAAAAAACTAGTATATCCACAGGCCCTTTGAAATATATCTAAAATAGGCCTACTAGCTATCTACAAAACGGAGACCCCCAACTCTTCATCTGTACTACACCAGCCTTTAGGTTCATGATTAGTCAACAATTTGTTTGGCTTTATATGTTAACTCTCTTGTCAGCCACCAGGTTCCAGATTCTACCATGATCCATCCAGACTTCCCTGGATAGACAACCCCACCAATGAGTCCTGGAGCTCTGATTCCCCAGAACCCCACCTGCCAGGAGGAAGCCGTGGCAAAACAAATTAAGAGTCCCTGAAGGAAAGGGGGAGTCAGTGAGATGAATGAAGTGAGAGACACATCAGCTGTTTCAAGTGCAGGAGAGAGGTGTCTCTGCCCTCTATCTGCAGAAATTTATTGTTTGAACACTTTTTGCCCTGATATAGTTGACTTCATGTAAGATTATTTTCATTAACATCAAGGATACAGATAACGTCATGTATAATTGTTTTCATTAACATCAAAATAACCTTAAACAACATTATTGTTATTATAGGTATGTTTTCCTTAGAAAGTTCCTTAGGTCGGGGGAACCCTGATCTCCCCTTGAAAGTTTCTTGCATCTGGGGTAGTCTAAATCTACCCTTGAAAGTTTCCTGGGTCAGGAATAGTCTAAATTTTCCCTTGAAAGTTCCCTTGATATGGCCATCTGTGTTTTGACCATCTCCCTGTTCTGACCTTCTGTATGAATAAGCATTTCTCCCTGGAACTAAATCTAATATCTTTACTTCTTAACCTTGGGTCTAACTAGATCATAGTAGGCTGTCCACCTAAAGAAATCTTCTGCTGTAAAGTAAGCACATACCATGGGGGCTTTCTTCTGGTTAACCTTTGCATATATAAAAGTTTACTGACTTTTAGCTAATGAAAGTTTGCTAACTTTCTGTGGGTGAGGGTAAGCAATAGGGCCCCTTCATATTTAGATAGAGATGACAGTTTGCCACTCATACTACAAGCCACCCATAGTTCTGGCTTTCGGTCTGAGTCCAGCTAATTGAGAAACTATAATAATGACAAATAACTCTTTTTCTGAAAGCCTCCCAATGGGTATAGCAGCCTCTGCTCCTAGGCCATTTTTAGTCTTGTCACACTCACTGCCATAATTGTTATCACAATGTACTTCTCCCAGGGATCTCCTTTTATTGTCGCCAGGTATTATTTGTGCATATCCAATATAGCCAATAGGTCTTTAAATTATCAATGTAAGGAAAAATAGCTTCAGTTTAGTCTTAGTACTCCCTGCTTTGCAGTTAGCCCTAGGCTGCTGGGGCTGTGCCATACAGCAGGCCTAACTTGCCTCCGCTATTCTCCTCAGGTAATATTTGTGTATTTTCAGTAGCCAATAAATCTTTAAATTATCAGTGTAAGGTAAAATGGCTTCAATTTAGTCCAGGACTCCCTGCTTTTCAGTTAGCCCTAGCCTGCTGGGGCTGTGCCATACAGCAGGCCTGATTTTGCTCCTGCCATTTGCCCCACAAGGGAAAGAGAGAGGCAGGCTGGGAGTATGGATCTACCAGTCAATGCCCATGTTCAGCGGGGTAGCAATTACAGAAGCCTGAACTTCCACCTTACGCATCCCACAATGACCTTCGGTCCATACTCCCAGAAGGTTAAAGAATAGGAGAGCAATTAAGGGAGAGGATAGAATACGGAGTTCTGGTGGTGGGAATTGTGTGGAGTTGTACCCCTCTTATCCTATGGTTTTATGTTTTCTTTTTATAAGTTAAAAAAATTTAAAAAAAGAAAGTCAAGTAAGTTAAAACAAATAATTGAAGACAGACTGACCTTCACTGAGTAAGCAGTAGATAAGTATAACCGAAGTTCATAAAAAATAAAATGTCAGGGAGCCGGGCATTAGCACAGCAGGCTAAGTGCACGTGGTGGGAAGCACAAGGACTGGCGTAAGGATCTGGGTTTGAGCCCCCGGCTCCCCACCTTTAGGGGAGTCGCTTCACAGGTGGTGAAGCAGGTCTGCAGGTGTCTATCTTTCTTTTCTCATCTCTGTCTTCCCCTTCTCTTTCCATTTTTCTCTGTCCTATCCAACAATGACAATATCAATAACAACAACAATAACTACAACAAGAAAACAATAAGGGCAACAAAAGAGAATAAATAAATAAAATAAATATTAAAAAAATGTCTTTAAGGATCCCAGTTTGAGCCCCTGGCTCCCCACCTGCAGTGGGTCACTTCATAGACAGTGAAGCAGGTCTGCAATTGTATGTCTTTCTCTCCCCCTTTCTGACTTTCCCTCCTCTCTTGATTTCTCTCTGGCCTATCCAACAACAACAGAAATTGCAACAATAATAATAATTACAACAACTAGGGTAATAATAAGGGCAAAAATTGGGGAAAAATGGCCTCCAGGAGCAGTGAATTTGCAGTGCAGGCACCAAGCCCCAGCAATAACCCTGGAGGCAAAATAAATAAAAAGTAAATAAATAAATAAATAAATAAATAAAATGTCTTTTATGGATACTAGGGTGTGCCTAACTGCATCTATAGTGACCAAGGTTAGCTGCTTTATTTTGCTTTTCTATTTTCTGCTTGGTATGTCAAGTTCTATAAACTGAGTCAGCTCCTGCATTCCTAGAGTGTATAAAAACCTCAAACAGGGGAGTTGGGCGGTAGCCCAGTGGGTTAAGCGCACATGGTGCAAAGCACAAGGACCGACATAAGGATCCAGGTTCAAGCCCCCTGCTCCCCATCTGCAGGGGAGTTGCTTCACAGGCGGTGAGGCAGATCTGTAGGTGTCTATCTTTGGGGAGTCGGGCTGTAGCGCAGCGGGTTAAGTGCAGGTGGCGCAAAGCACAAGGACTGGCATAAGGATCCCGGTTCGAACCCCGGCTCCCCACCTGCAGGGGAGTCGCTTCACAGACGGTGAGGCAGATCTGTAGGTGTCTATCTTTGGGGAGTCGTGCTGTAGCGCAGCGGGTTAAGTGCAGGTAGTGCAAAGCACAAGGACTGGCATAAGGATCCCGGTTCGAACCCCGGCTCCCCACCTGCAGGGGAGTCGCTTCACAGGCGGTGAAGCAGGTCTGCAGGTGTCTATCTTTCTCTCCTCCTCTCTGTCTTCCCCTCCTCTCTCCATTTCTCTCTGTCCTATCCAACAACGACAACAACAATAATAACAACAACAATAAAACAACAAAGGCAACAAAAGGGAATAAATAAATAAAATAAATATTTAAAAAAAACCCTCAAACAGGACCTTTGTTCAAGGCCATGGATTTTCAGAGTGATATGAACTCTCAGTCTGCGTAAATAAAACTCCTTTTTCCTCCACCCACTTTAGCTCCAGTCTTTTTTTATGTTTTAGCAGAATTCCCTAACAATATCCTTGGTCTTCTCCCACCACTATTGCTGCTAAGCATGGTCTCTTGAGTTTCAAAAATCTCCTGATCACCCCTTTTCTGCCCACTGGCCATGTCTTTCTATACTCACCTGTGGCTTAATGACTTTCTGAAGAAATCTTGATTGTATTTTGTTGAGTCTCTAGGTGAGTTTTCATTGTTTTCCCTAGTTTCACAGGAGAACATGCCTATGATCATACTGTCCTGCCTTCCTGCTTTTCTAAAATTTACATTCCTGCCTTACTCAACAAACAATTTTTGTTCACGTGTACTCAATACATACTGGAATTTCCACCAGGCTATGGATACTATAGATAACTGCATTCCTTTTAATGGTATTGGGGTAGTATATCTAAGAAAAAGAAACATTTAACAACTGAAAAAGCCTTTTAATTTTTCATTCATTCATTCATTCATTCATTCATTCATTCATTCATTTCATAATTGTTGAATGTTCACCATGAGTTTCCCAGTGTAGTTGGATAGTCAAAATAAGTAGAAAACAAGTTAAACCAAGTCCCTACCTCCTCATGAGAAGCCATTCTAATGTGAGTGAGTAGATGTTTAACATCTTTTTAAAACTTATGCACAGAATTACATATGTTGGATAGTGTTGTGAAAGAAAAGGACATGGAGAGTTGACAAAAAATAATGGGAGTTTTGATTTAGATTGGAGTGTTTGGCAGTGAGTAAAACATATTTCAAAATCTCATCTGACCTTTGGATAGAAATGAAGCACATGGGACTAGTAGTGGCACACCTGATTGAGCTCACACATCACAGTGCGCAAGGGCTTGGTTCTGGGCCCCTGGTCCCCACTTGCAGGGGGGAAGCTTTGCAAGTGGTGAAGCAGTGTTGCAGGTCTCTCTCTCTCTCTCTCTCTCTCTCTCTCTCTCCTTATCCCCTCTTGATTTCTGTCTACCTCTATCCAATAAAGAAAGAAAGAAAAGGAAAAAAAAGAAGTGAAGTACATGATTAATGTAGTTTTTTTTCCTCCAAATTGCCAGTGAAGGAATCAGTTTGGATGCATTGATAATGAGCTATTTGCTCGATAAATCTGTTCTTTGTTTATTCAAAAATACATATATCAAAATCTGGAAGATATTCTAAGAAGAAAAATGAAGCAAGCTAAAGAAAATAATAGCAGGGTGGTATTTAATCATTATTTTAATAATTTGGTCAGGAAAGATCTTTCTTATAAAGCAACATTTGAGTAAAATCCTGAAGAAAGTTAGAGAGCCAACTATGTGTATTTCTGGTAGAATACTACTTTAAATAGAGGGAAAATTAGTAAAAATTATTAGAGGCTCGGGTACACTTTCTTTTTCTTAAATATTTTTCATTCATTCCCTTTTGTTGCCCTTGTTGTTTTTATTGTAATTATTGTTGTTGTTGTTGTTGTCATTGTTGTTGGATAAGACAGAGATAAATGGAGAGAAGAGGGGAAGACAGAGAGGGGGAGAGAAAGATAGACACCTGCAGATCTGCTTCACAGGTTGTGAAGCAACTCCCCCGTAGGTGGGGAGCCAGGGGCTCGATCTGGGATCCTTATGCCGGTCCTTGAGCTTTGTGCCATGTGTGCTTAGCCTGCTGTGCTACCGCCTGACTCCTGGAGTACACTTGTATTTTGAAAGAAAACTAAGGAGTAACTGAAGGATGAGGTCAGAAGATGAGGTCAGAAAACTAGTAAGATTGACTGCATAGTTATAGGGTATATGCCGTGCAATCTTGTAAATACTCCAGTTCATTGCTGGAAGTTTTTGTGTTTTGCTAAAAAGAAATTATAGTGATCATTTAAAAATGCCCCTTTAATTTTTTTAATTAAGGGTGCTAATGGTTTACATTGTATTCATTGACACATGAGTGCGGTTTCATTAGGCACCAGGACCCCCAAATTTCTTCCACTCTTTACTTCTTACTTTCCCCATACTTTTTTGTTTTGATGAAATACACATTGTCTAGTTCACATTTCAGTTTGTATTCTCCCTCTCTGTCACTCTGTCCCACTTATAAGTGGGATCATTAAGTATTTATATTTCTCAGTTTTGCCTTATCTCACTGAATATGATACATTCAAGTTCTATCCAAAATTGTGCTCAGTAGATTACTTCATATTTTTTAAATTTCTTTATTGGGGAATTAATGTTTTACATTTGACAGTAAATGCAATAGTTTGTACGTGCATAACATTTTTCAGTTTTCCACAGAGCAATACAACCTCCACTAGGTCCTCTGTCATCCTTTATGGACCTGTATTCTCCCCCCCCCCCATCCACCCACCCCAGAGTCTTTTACTTTGATGCAATATACCAACTCCAGTTCAGGTTCTACTTGTGTTTTCTCTTCTGATCTTGTTTTTTCAACTTCTTCCTGAGAGTGAGACCATCCCATATTTATCGTTCTGTTTCTGGCTTATTTCACTTAACATGATTTCTTCAAGCTCCATCCAAGATGGGCTGAAAACGGTGAAGTCACTGTTTTTAATAGCTGAGTGGTATTCCATTGCGTATATATACCACAACTTGCTCAGCCACTCATCTGTTGTTGGACACCTGGGTTGCTTCCAGGTTTACTTCATATTTTTAACAGCTAGGTAGTATTCCTTTATGTATATATATCATGGTATTTTTAGCCACTCATCTAACACTGAACATCTGGGTTGCTTCCAGGTTCTGGCAATTACAGATTATACTACTATGAACATAGGTATACACATATCTTCTGATAGGTCTTTTCATTTCCTTAGGGTAAAGCCCTCAAGGGGGGGATTGTGATACTCTCGGTTATATCCATTTCTACTGTTCTGATAAATCTCCAGACTGATTTTTACAATTATTGTACCATTTTATACTCCTACCAGCAGTGCAGAAGTATCCCTTTTCCCCCCACATCTTCCTCTTCAACATTTGTTGTTTCTGTCTTTTGGATGTACAGAATTTTCACACGTGTAAAATTGTTGTCTTTATTTGCATTTCTCTGAAGATTATTGACTTTGAGCACAGATATATATGTTGGTTCTCTGGATCACTTCTTTGGTGAAATTTTTGTCCATGTCCTCACCTCCTCACCCCATTTTCTAATAAAGTAGCTTCCCCCCAATTTTTGTTGCTCTTGTTATTATTGTTGTTATTATTGTTATTGTTGTCATTGCTATTGATGTTGTTGGATAGGACAGAGAGAAATCGAGAGAGGAGGGGAAGATAAAGAGGAAGGTAGACATCTGCAAACCTGTTTCACCAGTTGTGAAGCGATCCCCCTGCAGTTGGGGAGCCAGGGACTGTAACCAAGTTCCTTGTGCTGGTCCTTGCATTGTGCACTATGTGCACTTAGCCCACTGCACTACGGCATGCCCCCCACTCCCCCTTTTTTGGCACTAATTTTAGTGAGGTCTTTATGTATTTTGGTTATCAGTCCTTTGTCTGAGGTGTATTGTGTAGAGACCTTCTCCAACATTGTAAGGTATCTGCATGGTAATACACTTTTCTGCGCTGAAGCCTACAATTCAATGCATTTTTTTGTCTTTAAAATTTGTATTTATAAAAAGGAAACAGTGACAAAAACCATAGGATAAAAAGAGTACAACTCCACACAATTTCCACCACCAGAACTCTGTATTCTATCCCCTCCCCTGATAGCTTTCCTATTCTTTATCCCTCTGGGAGTATGGACCCAGGGTCATTATGAGGTGCAGAAGGTAGAAGGTCTGGCTTCTGTAATTGCTTCCCCGATGAACATGGATATCGACAGGTTGATCCATACTCCCAGCCTGTCTCTCTCTTTTCCTAGTTGGGAAAGACTCTGGGGAAGCTGGACTCCAGGATACATTGGTGGGTTTGTCTACCCAGGGAAGTCTGGTTGGCATCATGTTAGCATCTGGAACCTTGTGGCTGAAAGAAGAGTTAACATATAAAGCCAAACAAATTGTTGACTAATCATGAACCTAAAGGCTGGAATATTGAAGATGAAGATTTGGGGATCTCCGATTTGTAGATAGTAGGCCTATTTTAGGTATATTCCAAAGGGCCCATGACTATACTAGTGTTTTTGGGTTTTTTTCCTGAGCCTGACATCTGTATTCTCAATTGTTTATTTTTGCTTTTGGTTTCTTTGTTGTTGGATTTTAATGCTTTTTAGGAGAAAAAATCGTGAAGTATTCTGCCAATATCTTCTTCTATGTATTTGATAGTTTCTGGCTTAATACCCATATCCTTGATCCACTTAGATTTGATTTTTGTGCATGATGATATGCGATGGTTCGATCTCACCTGTTTGCATGTATAAGCACTCTCTTAAGTTGGCATGATAATTATACAGTTCCTATGAAAGAAAATTTATTATTACTGAAACTAGACTGATGCTAGACATACAAATAATTAGCTATTGTGCAAATATCCAAAACAGATATCTTTAAGTTTTATAGTGTTAGAACACATTGGAAATTTTATAATTTGTCTGGTCGGCATCTTGCTAGCATATGGAACATGGTGATTGACAATAGAGTTAACATAAAAAGCCAAACAAATTGTTGACCAATCATGGATCTAAGGGCTGGAATAGTGCAGATGAAAAGTTGGGGGATCCTCCATTTTGTAGATAGCTAGTAAGCATGTTTTAGTTATATTCCAAAGGACCTGTGGCTATACTAGTTATTTTTTTCCTTTTTTAAAAATATTTATTTTATTTATTTATTCCCTTTTGTTGCCCTTGTTGTTTTATTGTTGTAGTTATTATTGTTGTTGTCGTTGTTGGATAGGACAGAGAGAAATGGAGAGAGGAGGGGAAGACAGAGAGGAGGAGAGAAAGATAGACACCTGCAGACCTGCTTCACCGCCTGTGAAGCGACTCCCCTGCAGGTGGGGAGCCGGGGTTCGAACCGGGATCCTTATGCCGGTCCTTGTGCTTTGTGCCACCTGCACTTAACCCGCTACACTACAGCCCGACTCCCTATTTTTTTCCTTTTTATTTTTCCCCTGAGCCTGAAATCTGATATGCCAGTGGATCCAAGTTATAGTCTGGGGAGATGATGTCATGGCTGGAAAAAGGACCAGAAAGCTGGATCAGTGAAAAGAGTAGCTCCCTAAAACGGGAAAGGGGTATAAATATTGTTAACTATAAACCCCATCAATTTGATGGGATCTGGGGCCCGTAATTAGCTTATGAGCCTGTGTGAACTCTGCATCCCTCTAGATCTGAGTTCATATTCTGTGGTCATGAGTAGGAACATTCCATGCTGCCCCAGTATTGACCCATCTTTCTTGGGTGTAGCATAGAGTATGTTGTCCATCCACCCTTTGGAAGATAGAACATTCTCTACCATTGTTGATACAAGTTGAGGGCAAGGTCCTATGGGGGCCCGCAAAGGGGTCACTTTTGTTATTCATGATAGAAATGACAAGTAACAATGGAGAGAGGGATTTATTCGAGGTCTAGGCATATCATGTCTATTTGGGAATCTCAGGACTTCCCGACTAGAACCCCAGCTGATGGAATGGCTTGATAGTGACTAAAGAGTCATCATTAAAGTATGCCAGTCTCTTGCTCTTATTCAGCTTTTGCAGTCCTTGCTTTGATAAGGTTAGCTTTGGAGTGAGTGAGAGAACTGTAATAGGAAGTAGGTGAGGAGGGTATCTAAGTCTAAGTAGACACTATTTCATTATGAACTTTATACTGACTCACTACAAACTATTGTGTACTTTTGCTTTCAGGTATACTTTTTGCCCTAATTTATGGATACAGGTGAACATATGCTCTATCTCATGGGACCTGGTATATATATATATAGGTTTTGGGACTTTGTTAGAAGTGAATCTCTTGGAATGGAATTAGAGAATACGATGAAAGGAAAGGTCTCATCCGAGTAATGAAGGTGAAGTGTTGGCATTCCATGCCTGACATCTCTGAACGCAATCTGAAGTGAAGCATACTTAGGTGGTAATCATTGCGTTGATTAGGTTGGGATAGACAGATGCAATACCATTTGGTATGACTTGAGAGAAGCATGCAGGAAAGTGAGCCCCACCCCAGAGGTTCCAGGACTGGAGGAAATATATGCTCTATAGTGGAAGTGAGAGGTGCCTGCTGTCTTAGGGTTTAATAAGGCAATAGGTAGTTATTGCTATAATCACATTGTTTGGCAATTGGATTAACTTTGAAAAATCCCTTTGTTAGGATTTGCTGTATCATACACATCATCACCATATTTATGTCCTTTGACATTATTTGTGTATAGCTATACCACCAGTTGCTTCTGTTCTCCCTGGACTAATCTTTTAAAAGAGTCAACACATCAAAAATTCAGCCTATGTATTAAAAGGACTCAGTCTGTGCTTTAAAAAGTTTGAGACATTCAATCAATCTTCCCCTCTCATATTACTTAAATAGTTTTTTTATATGACTACAAATTAGTAAAAGTATACATAAACACTATTCCCACCACCAAAAGACTGTGTGCCTTCCCACCTGCACCCCCACCCCATGAAGCTGAACATTCATCCTCACCCTCAACCCAGGTTTTTTATTTTGGTGCCCTACTACAAATTTGCTTAGATCCTGCTTTGCTTTTCCTTTTCTGTTATTCTTTCTCAACTTCCCATACTCTTCTTTATCTTTCTGACTTAGCTCAATTAACATAATTCCTTCTAGCTCCATCAAAGATGGGTCAGAGAAGGTGGGTTCATTTTTTTAATAAATACATTCTTTAAAAAAATATTTATTTATTTATTCATAAGAGAGATAGAAGGAGAGAAAGAACCAGACATCACTCTGTTACATGTGCTGCCAGGGATGAACTCAGGACCTCATGACTGAGAATCCAATGCTCTATCCACTGTGCTACCTCCTGGATCATGGATTCATTATTCTTAATAGCCATGTAGTATTCCATTGTGACAGACACAGGATGAACTAGAGAAAACTAAGAAATAAGTAAAATAGCTAAAAAAGAGATTGATAGACACTGAAAACAACAACAGAGACATATGGGATGATCTCAGAAGAAGTAACATTTATCTAATTGGCTTGCCAGAGGAAGAAAGAGAGGAAGGGGAAGGAAATATTCTAGAGGAAATCATAGAAGAAAACTTCGCAGACCTGAATAACAGAAAGGACATCAAGATTCAAGAGGCCCAGAGAATCCCAAACAGAATCAATCCAGACCTGAATACACCAAGACACATCTTAGTTACAATGAAAAGAAGTAAAGATAAAGAAAGGATCTGAGAGGCTGCAAGAAAAAAAACAAAAACTCATATATGGGGGAAAACCCATAAGATGATCAGCAGACTTTTACACTCAAACTTAAAAGCCAGAAGAGAATGGCAAGATATCTATCGAGCCCTGAATGAAAAGGGGTTTCAACCAAGGATAATATATCCTGCTAGACTTTCATTCAAACTAGATGTAGGGATCAAAACCTTCTCAGACAGACAATAGTCAAAGGAGGCAACCATCACCAAACCTGCCCTGAAAGAGGTTCTAAAAGACCGCTTATAAACGAGAACATCACCATAATCTTGCTATATATCACAGCAAATAAAATTTTGTTGAATAATGGCACTACAATACATTAAATCCATAATATCAATAAATGTCAGTGGCTTAAACTCACCCATTAAAAGGCACAGAGTGGGAGGATGGATCAGAAAACACAACCCAGCCATGTGCTGGTTGAAAGAATCCCATCTGACCCAAAAAGACAAACTCCTTTTATTTTAATTACAGCACTCACAGATCTGATCTGTGTAATCTCTGCATCCTTGTAGGTATGAGCTTGCATTCCATGGTCATAAGAAGGGACATTCTAGGCTGCATTTATCAGGTCCCGTCTTGTTTAAGTGTCAGAGTGTATTTACTCAACCTCTCTTTGGAGAGTGAGGCTTTCCCTATAATTGTTGTTCCATATTGATGGTAAGGCCCTGTAGGAGGCCCACAGGAATGTCCACAATGCAGTTCCTTATTGAGATAAGCTGAAGCAGTAGAGAGAGGGATCCTTGTGCGGGTCCTTAAGATTCATTCTGTGTTTGATTAACCTGGTGTGCCACCACTCGGCCCCATGAGTGTATTTATAGGTTGGATTATATTTCTAAATTAAGAGAAACAGTTTTCATCCTCAGAGTTGTGCTATAATATAAGATTCTGCCTAAGATAAAGAATAGTCTAATTATTTAGCTCACATGCATTTGAATCAGAACATTTGGGTTCCTTTCTTTTCCTCTATTTACCAACTTTGCAGGGCTTCCCATTACCCTTTGATTCTTCTGCAAAAAAAAAAATATATATATATATATATATATACACATATATAGTAGGATTCAATTGTATAAGATTTCGAGGTTACATTTTATGAGAAAACATATACAATTAGGTAAGCGTACAAAAATGAGTACTTACTAAATGGTGATGAAAACAGCAAGGTTACAATTTTAAATAACCAACAGATATCATAAACATTGTAAATTTCAGGAAATATACCAGTATTCTTATTTTTTCATTTTGAGTAAGGTTGTTGGAAAATTACTGAATTCAGGTCTTATGAAAGCCAATCGATAAAGCATGTGCCTTTCTAAACAAAGGTATTCAGTAGTTAATAATTTCAAGACAACATTATGTGCAATTTCAGCTTTTCAGCCTTCAAATCATTCTGGACATTAAATTAAGTATGTTTAACACTCAATTTAAGTAAAACTGTTGCTGGAGCCTGGCCATGTCTTTAATAGGGGGCATAACAGACAGTCATCAAAACTTGACCAATTCATGTGCATTTCTTTAAAGAATTATGAAAGACTCTGTGGATCAGGCAATACAATTTTTCTCCATTTTTTATTTGTAGTTAATAGTGGATTCGAAAACTTAAAGATTATAAGGTATACAAAAAACCTACTAATAAAGATCTCTGTCCCTACCCTCCCGCTTCCCAAAGATAATAGTTCTCACAAGTCATAGAAATGATTTGTTTTCTTGTTTATTTTGCATATTCATGTATATCAATTCTTTAAATTCCACATATGAATGAAACCATCTGGTAGTTATTCACCTCTTTACATATTTACTTATTTAACTAAGTATAATCACCTCCAGCTTCATCCATTTTGTTCCAAATGACACACTATCCTCTTTTGTGATTGCAGAGTAATATTAGATAGAGCATATATTCCATAATTTCTTTAGCTAGTTACCTGTTGGGCATTTAGGCTGCTTCTACATTTAACTACTATGAATATTCCAACTGTAAACATAGAGATCTATATGTCCCTTTGAATTATTTGAATATCTTTGAATAATTACCTAGAGTATTATTGATGGATCATAAGGTAATTACATTTTTATTTGATTAAGGACACTGTACATTCAACCAAAGGTGCTTCTCCAGTTTACACTCCTACCAGCAATGTAGTAGAGTCTCTGTCTCAACAATCTCTCTAGTTCATGTCATTGCCTATAATGTTGATTGATATAGGACATTCTCACAGGTGTGAGAAAAGGAAACTCAGTGTAGATTTAATAAGTATTTCTCTATGATAAATGAAGTGGAACATTTCTTCATATGCCTGTGGGTCATATGTATCTAATCTTTAAAGAACTGCCTATTATGCCTGAGGGTCTGAGCTCAGTCTCAATGGTCACCATAAACCAGAGCTGAACAATGCTCTGGGGGAAAAAGTAGGAGGAAGAGTATGATGGAAGGAAAAAAGAATGGAGGGAGTACAAGGCATTTTTCCTGAGGAATCAAACCCAGATCCTTCTAAGACTTTTTTTTTTTTACTCCACCAGGGTTACCAGCTGGGATAATGCCTGCATAACTTCACTATTCCACATGGTCTTTTTTGTTTGTTTGTTTAAGAGAGTGAGAGACAAAGCAAGAAAAAGAAAGGAAGGGGGAGAGAAAAAGAGATGGGGAGACACCCGCAACACCACTCCACCACTTGTGAAGCTTCCCCTGTGCACATGAGGACCAGGGGCTTGAACCCAGGTACACCATGATCTGGTCCTACCAAGAAGGCTTTCCATGTATAGACACGACTACTGAAAAACTGATAAGACAGTGAAGGACTGGCAAACACGAGGTGCACTGCTGTGCTTGCTTGCCCAAGGAGGGGGAAAAAAAAGAGATGGTAAGGAAGGAAAGAAGCAAATAGGTATGTCACATTTGCAGAGACCTACCCTATCCCTTATGACAGTCACAAGACAAACTTTTTATTGTTTTTTATTGTTTCTTTTGTTGAGCTGTACTATTTCTTTGTAGATATTTGATATCCTTTATTATCAGATGTGTGATGTGAAAATATCTTCTATTATTTACTGAGTTGCCTGGTTATCCTTGTGCAGTTTATTTGCAATGTGTAGAAGCTTTCTAGTTTGATGTAGTCCCATTTATTTACTATTGTTTTATTTGCATGCCCAAGGGATTGAGTCTGCAAATACATATTTGCTGTGTAGATATTGCAAGGTTCACCAATGTGTGTGTGTGTTATTATGTGTGTATTAGAGTTTTTGTTCTAATATCCAGGTCTGATGTACTTTGATTAGATTTTGGTGTTTGGTGTTAAGTGGTGTTCTCTCTCTCTCTCTCTTGTATAAAGCTGTCCAATTATCTCAGTAGAATATGTTGAAGATAACTTATTTACCTCATTGGATTGTTTTGGCCTCTTTGTCATATATATGTGTTGGCTCAATTCTGGGTTCTTGATTCCGTACTCTTAAGTATTCCTTTCTATTCCAATATCATGTAGTTCAATTACTATCACTTAGTCGTATAAACTAAAGTTGGGGAATGATACCAACAGTTTTTAATCATTTTTCTCCAGGGTTATTGCTTGGGCTCGGTGCCTGCACCATGAATCCACAGCTCCTGGAGGTCACTCTTTTTCCTTTTTGTTGCCCTTGTTTATCGTTGTTGCCACCATTGTTATTATTGTTGTTGTTGTTGCTATTGCTGTCGTTGTTGGACAGGACAGAGAGAAATTGAGAGAGGAGGGGAAGACAGAAAGGGGGAGAGAAAGATAGACCTGATTCACAGCTTGTGAAGCCACCCCCCTGCAGGTGGAGCCTGGGAGCCAGAACCAGGATTGTTGTGCTGGTACTTGTGCTTTGCAGCCATGTATGCTTAAGCTTAATGCACTGCACCACAGGGAGTCAGGGGGTAGTGCAGCAAGTTAAACGCACGTGACGTGAAGCACAAGGACCAGTGTAAGGATCCAGTTCGATCCCTGACTCCCCACCTGCAGCAGAGTTGCTTCACAAGTGGTGAAGCAGGTCTGCAGGTGTCTCTTTCTCTTGACCTCTCTGTCTTCCCCTCCTCTCTCCATTTCTTACTGTCCTATCTAACAACAGCGACGTCAATAACAACAATAATAACTACAACAATAAAAAAACGAGGGCAACAAAAGGAAAATATATATATATAAACAAAAATTAAAAATAAGTTTTTTTAAATGAAAATATCTTTGGAATCTTGACTAGGATTGCATTAAAAATGAATTTAAAATGGACATTGCTATAATAATGTCCATTTTTCCAATCCCAAAACAAGGAAAGTTTTTCCATTTCAGTGTGTCATTCTCTATTTTAATAATGTCTTACAAATTTTCCTATAAACATCCTTTACCACATATATGATTCAGCCTGAGGTATTTTATATTATTATTATTTATATTGGAGAAGTTAATGGTTTACAATAAATACAGTAGTTGATACATGTGTAAAATTTCTTAATTTTATTTTTTAAATTTTTTTCCTTTTTCTTTTATTTAAGAAAGGAGACATTAACAAAACCATAGAATAAGAGGGGTACAATTCTGCACAATTCCCATAACCCGATCTCCATATCCCATCCCCTCCCCTGATAGCCTTCCCATTCTCCATCTCTCTGGGAGTATGGATACAGGGTCCTTGTTTATTTGTTTATTTTCCCTTTTGTTGCCCTTATTATTTTTCACTGTTGTTTTAGTTATTATTGTTATTGATGTCATTGTTCTTAGGACAGAGAGAATTGGAGAGAGGAGGGGAAGACAGAGAGGGCGAGAAAAAGATAGACATCTGCAGACTTGTGTCACTACTTGTGAAGTGACCCCTCATGCAGGTGGGGATCCAGGGGCTCAAACCCAGATTCTTACACTGGTCCTTGCGCTTTGCGCCATGTGTGCTTAACCCGCTGCACCACTGCCCAACTCCCTAAAATTTCTTAATTTTCCAAAAACACTTTCACTCCCATTCTAGGTCATCCTCCATCATCATACAGCAAAGCAAGAGAGCCTCCTCCCCCGTGAAGTCCCTAACAGTGGTACAGTACACTAAACCTAGTCCACCACCCAATCTCCATATCCCACCCCCTCCTCTGATAGCTTTCCCATTCTCCATCCCTCTGGGAGCATGGATCCAGGGTCATTGTGGGTTGCAGAAGGTAGAAGGTCAGGCTTCCGTAATTGCTTCCTCGCTGAACATGGGCGTTGACTGGTCGGTCCGTCCATACTCCCAGTCTGCCTCTCTCTTTCCCTAGTAGGGTGTGTCTCTGGGGAAGTTGAGCTCCAGGACATATTGGTGGGGTCTTCAATCCAGGGAAGCCTGGCCAGCATCCTGATATCATCTGGAACCCGGTGACTGAAAAGAGAGTTAACATACAAAGCCAAACAAATTGTTGAGCAATCATGGACCCAAAGCTTGGAATAGTGGAGAGGAAGTGTTAGGGAGGTACTCACTGCAAACTCTAGTGTACTTCTGCTTTCAAGTATATATTTTGCAGTAGTTTATAGATATGTGTAAAGATATGTTCTCTCTCACAGAAACTGGTGTATATCTAGGTTTTGGGACTTTGTTAGAAAGTGAACCACCTAAGATACAATTAGAGTATACTATGAAAGGAAAGGTCTCACCTGAGTAATGAAGCTGAAGGGTTGTCATTCCACACGTGAAGTCTCTGGACACAGTCAGAAGTGAAGCATGTTGAGGTGGCAATCCTTGCGTTGATTAGGTTGTGATCAGCAGATGCAATGTTATTTGATATGGATTGGGAGAGGCACACGGGAAAGTGGGCCCTATCAAAGGGTTCCAGGACTGGGGGAAGTAGGGGCTCTAGAGGGGAGATGTGAGGTTCCAGCTGTCTTAGGGTTCAAAAAGACAATTGATAGTTAATGTTATCATCACATTATTTGGTAATTGGGTTAACTTTGGAAAGTCATTTTGTTAGGGTTTGCTGTATAGTACCCAGTATCTTGTATATAGCTGTGCTATTGGATGCTTCTAATCTACTTGGTCTAGGCTTTTGAGAGAGTCTGCATATCAAATACACAGCCTATATATTAAAAAGAGTCAGTTTGTGTTTTGAAAAACATTGAGACATACAATTGATTTTCCCCCTCTCATATTAATTAACTACTGATTTACATGTCTACACTTTGCTAGGAGTGTACATAAACACAATTCCCGCCACCAAAAGACAGTGACACATCCCTGCCACACACTCCCACCCCCCACTGTCCCAGGAAGCTGCATGTCTACTCCTCACCACAGGGTTTTTACTTTGGTGCCCTACTTACAATTTGGTCAGGTCCTGCTTTTAGTTTCCCTTTCAGATCTTCTTACTCAACATCTGTTGATGAGTGGGATCATCCCATACTCATCTTTATCTTTCTGACTTAGCTCACTTAACACAATTCCTTCTAGCTCTGTCCAAGATGGGTCAGAGAAGGTGGGCTCATTGTTCTTGATAGCTGCATAGTATTCCATTGTGTATATATACCACAGCTTTCTCAGTCACTCATCTGTTGTTGGGCACCTGGGTTGCTTCCAGGTTTTAGCTATTATGAATTGTGCTGCTATGAACATAGGAGTACACACCTCTTTTTGGTTGGGTGCTATGGAGTCCTTGGGGTATAAGCCCAGGAGAGGAATTACTGGATCATATGGAAGGTCCATATGTAGCCTTGTGAGAGTTTTCCAGACTGCTCTCCACAGAGGCTGTACCAATTTACATTCCCACCAGAAATGTAAAAGGGTTCCTCTGTCCCCACAACCTCTCCAGCATTTGTTGGTGATGTCGTTTTTGATGTATGCCATTCTTACAGGAGTGAGGTGGTATCTTAGCGTTGTCTTAATTTGCATTTCTCTGACAATCAGTGACCTAGAGCAGTTTTTCATATGTTTGATAGCCCTTTAGATCTCCTCTGTAGTGAATGTTTTGTTCATATCCTCAGCCCATTTTTGGATGGGGTCATGTGCTTTTTTGGTGCTAAGTTTGCTGAGCTCTTTTATATTTTGGTGATTAGTTTCTTGTCTGATGTATGGCATGTGAAGATCTTCTCCCATTCTGTGAGGGGTCTCTTTATTTGTTTAATAGTTTCTTTGGATGTGCAGAAGCTTTTCAATTTGATGTAGTCCCATTGGTTTGTTTCTGCTTTAGTCTTCCTTGCAATTTGGTTTAATTCATCAAAGATGTCCTTGAGGTTTAGGTGGGAAAGTGTTTTACCAATGTTTTCCTCTAAGTATTTGATTGTTTCTGGTCTGACATCCATGTCTTTGATCCATTTGGAGTTGATTTTTGTTTCTGGTGAGATAAAGTGGTTCAATTCATTCTTCTGCATGTTACAACCCAGTTTTCCCAGCACCATTTATTGAAGAGAACCTCCTTTTTCCATTTAATTCTTTGTGTCCCCTTATCAAAGATTAGATGTCCATAGGTGTGGGGATTTATTTCTGGGCTTTCAATTCTGTTCCACTGGTCTGTGTGCCTATTTTTGTCCCAGTACCATGCTGTTTTGATGATGATGGCTTTATAATATAGTTTAAGGTCTGGGAGTGTGATGCCTCCATTTATGTTTATTTTCCTTAAGTTGGTTTTGGCAATTCTAGGTGTTTTTGTGTTCCAGATAAATGACTGTAGTGTTTGTTCTATTCTCTTAAAGAAGCTTGGTGGAACTTTGATGGGTATTGCATTAAATTTGTATATGGCTCTGGGGAGAAGATTCATTTTGATGATATTTATTCTTCCAATCCATGAGCATGGGATATCTTTCCATTTCTTGGTATCAGTTTCTATTTCCTTGAGTAGTTACTCATAGTTTTCAGCATACAAGTCTTTCACTTCTTTGGTCAACTTTATTCCTAGGTATTTGATTGATTTTGCTGAAACAGTAAATGGGAGTGATTTCTGGATGTCTTCTTCTTCAGATTTAGTGTTTTTTTTATAAAGAAATGCCACTGATTTTTGTACATTGATTTTGTAGCCTGATACCTTGCTATATTGCCTAATAACTTCCAGTAGTTTTCTGCTGGATTCTTCAGGTTTTTCTATGTATACTACCATATCATCTGCAAATAGTGAGAGCTTGACTTCTTCCCTTCCAATCTGTATACCTTTGATTTCTTTGTCTTGCCTGATTGCTATGGCAAGAACTTCCAGTACTATGTTAAAGAGTAACGGTGACAGTAGACAGCCCTGTCTAGTCCCCGACAAGAGGGGATGCTTTCAGCTTCTGTACATTGAGTATGATGTTGGCCGTAGGTTTGCTATACATAGAATCCACTATCTTGTGGAATTTCCCATCTATTGTAGAGTTTTGAGCATGAATGTGTGTTGTATTTTGTCAAAGGCTTTCTCTGCATCTATTGAGATAATCATGGGTTTTTTGGCATTGCTTTGATTGATATGGTGAATGACATTGATTGACTTATGGATGTTGAACCAGCCTTGCATTCCTGGGATGAATCCCACTTGGTCGTGATGAACAATCTTTTTGATATGTTGTTGTATCAGGTTGGCCAAGAAATTGTTTAATATTTTGGCATCTATGTTCATCAGAGATATTGGTCTGTAGTTTTCCTTTTTTGTTCTGTCCCTATCAGCTTCTGGTATCAGGGTGATGTTGGCTTCGTAGAAGGTGGAAATGAGTATTCCTGTTTCTTCATTCTTATGGAACAGCTTAAGAAGTATGCGTACTAACTGTTTCCTGAAAGTTTTGTAGAATTCGTTTGTGAAGCCATCTGGTCCAGGACTTTTGTTGTTGGGGAGGTTCATAATAACGGTTTCAATTTCTTTGTCTGTGATTGGTGCATTTAGATTTTGTAGTTCTTCTTGGTTCAGTTTTGGAAGGGCATATGCTTCTAGGAATTGTTCCATTTCTTCCAGATTCTCTAGCTTGGTGGCATATAGATCTTTATAGAAGTTTCACAGGATTCTCTGGATTTCTGTGGTGTCAGTTGTGATATCTCCTCCATTGTTTACAATTCTATTAATTTGAGTCTTCTCTCTTTTTTGTTTGGTGAGTCTGGCTAGGGGTTTCTCAATTTTGTTTAATCTTTCAAAGAACCAACATTTGGCTTCATTGATCTTTTGTATGGTTCTTTTATTTTCGATGTTGTTTATTTCTGCTCTAACTTTAGTGATTTCTGTCCTGGTTGTTATAGGGTTCCTTTGTTCCTCTTCCTCTAAGTCCTTGATGTGTGCAATAAGGTCGTTTATTTGAGCTTCTTGGTGTTTAATATGTGATTGTATGACTGTTTCCCTCAGTACTGCATTAGCTGTGTCCCAAATATTTTGATAGGTTGTGTCTTCATTTTCATTTGTTTCCAGGAACATTTGAATTTACTGCTTGAGTGAGTCTCTGACCCAGTGGTTCTTAAGGAGTATGTTGTTTAGTTTCCAAATTCTGTGTCTTTTAATAATTTTCTGTTTGTTGTTAAATGTTAGTTTTACTCCATTGTGGTCTGAGAAGATACTTGGGATGATTTCAATGCTCTTGAATTTATTGATGCTGTCTTTGTGGCCTAACATGTGGTCTATCGTTGAGTATGTGTTATGTGGATTTGAAAAGAAGATGTATTCCAGTTTTTTGGGGTAAGGGACTCTGAAAATATCCATGAGGTCTAGTCTGTCAATCTCTTCATTCAATTCTCTTGTATCTTTATTGGTTCTCTGCCTTGTTGATCTGTCTAAGTGTGAGAGTGGGGTATTGAAGTCTCTCACTATTATTGTATTACTATTGATGTATTTTTGAAATTCTTTCAGTAGGTGCTTAATGTATTTAGATGGTCCCTCATTGGATGCATAGATGTTAACAATTGTTAAGTCTTCTTGGTTGATTGAACTTCTAATCATTACGTAATGCCCTTGCCTATCTTTTATTACTTTATTTAATTTAAAATCTATCATCTCTGAGATGAGAATGGCTGTTCCTGCCCTTTTTCTGTGGTCCGTTAGCCTGTATGATAGTTTTCTATCCTTTCACTTTAAGTCTGTGTTTATCTTGTTGTGACAGATGGGATTCTTGCAAGCAGCATATGGTTGTGTTATGTTTTCTAATCCATGCCCCCACCCTTTGCCTTTTCATGGGTGAGTTTAAGCCATTGACGTTTATTGATATTATGGATTTAATGTATTGTAATGCCATTGTTCAAAAAAAATTTGTTTGCTCTCATAAATGGCAAGTATTATAGTGATTTTCTTGTTTATAAGAGGTCTTTTAGAACCTCTTTCAGGGCTGGCTTGTTGATGGTTGCCTCCTTTAACTGTTGTTTGTCTAAGAAATTTTTGATCCCTCGATCTAGTTTGAATGAAAGTCTAGCAGGATATATTATCCTTGGTTGAAACCCTTTTTCATTCAGGGCTCGATATATATCTTGCCATTCTCTTCTGGCTTTTAGAGTTTGAGTGGAGAAGTCTGCAGATAATCTTATGGGTTTTCCCTTGTATGTGACTTTTTGTTTCTCTCTTGCAGCCTTTAGGATCCTTTCTTTATCCTCACTTCTTCTCATTGTGACTATGATGTGTCTTGGTGTCTTCAGGTCTGGGTTGATTCTGTTTGGAACTCTCTGTGCCTCTTGAATCTTGATGTCCTTTCTGTTATTCAGGTCTGGGAAGTTTTCTTCTATTATTTCCTCTAGAATGTTTCCTTCCCCTTCCTCTCTTTCTTCCTCTGGCAGGCCAATTATGCGAATGTTACTTCTTTTGAGATCATCCCATATGTCTCTGTTGTTGTTTCAGTGTCTCTCAATCTCTTTTTAAGCTCTTTCACCTCTTTATTCGTTTTCTCTAACTCATCCTCTGTCTGACTAATTCTGTTTTCTGCTTCTGTTAGTCTTCTTTCCCTTGCCTCAGCTTCTTTCTTCATTACAGCTATTTCAGCTTCAGTTCTCTAATTGCCTCAAGGTAATCCGTATTTTCCTTGGGTGTCTCAACTGTTATTTTCCTAATATTGCCATTCCTTTCCTCCAGTGTTGTTTTCATTTCTGTGATTAATAAGTTTATTATTGCTTGCATACTTTTCTTATCTATTGTTACTTCTGGCTGATTTGTAGTTTCTTCTGGGCTCTTGTCTTCATTCATTGGAGTAGCAGTTTTATTTGTTTTTGATCTACCTATTTTTTGATTTATGTGTTTCTTTTTTTTATATGCTCTGTTGTTCCTCAGTTGTTGTGTCTTGAGTACAAGCAGCACTGTACTAAGTACCTTTGTGACAATTGCACTCACCAACCTCAGGAATTACTGTAGCAACTGAAGCAATATTGAAGTAGTTTAATCGTTACCAGTTAGCCAAACAATTTCTCCAGTCCATGAAAAAATAGTAACCAAATCCCAGTGAATAAGAAAGAGAAAAGAAAAAAGAGATAGCAAGAATAGACAGTTATGCAAATCTACTATCCACTGTATATTGTAGGGGTAACAAGAGGGGAAAGGGAACTAGAGCACACATATACACATAGAGTCCACTCTGATTCAGATTTCTTCCCCAAAATAATTCATAAATTCAGAAAGGCAAAGAAAAAGGGAAGAAGAAGTGTATGACAAGATTAAAAAAAAAAGAAAAGAAAAAGAAAGACGGGACAAGAGAGAAAAGGGAAAAGTTAAGAAAAAGAGCTGTAATTAAAGAGCAGTGAAAGTAAAGGTTTTTATTACTTTATTTTTAATTTAATTTAATTTTTTTGATTAGCTTGGAGGGGGAGGGAGGGGAAAGTCTGTAGAGGAGGTAGGAGTAACGAGAGAAGTTCCTCCCCCAATAGATAAGATGCCCACTACCCTAGCACTGAGATATATGCTAAGAGTTAATTCTGATCAACCTAAAGGGGGAGAAGATATATGCCTTTATATAATATTAATAGTAAAATAGAGCAGGGTAAAATAAAATAAAATAAAATAAAAACCCTGTCCCAGATTACCTCAAACCTTGTGATCAGAGGCAGCTGATTGTTAGAATGAGAAAAAAAAAAACCTCAGGACTAGACAAGGATAGCTGAAATAGACAGTTATACAAATCTACTATCCACTCTATATTCTAGGGGTGGCTAAAGGAGGAAGGGAAGTTGAGCAGAGACACTCGCAGTGAGAGTCCACTCTGAGTCAGAATTCTTCCCCCAAATAATTCCCAAATGTGTATCAGTGAATTCAAAAAAGCACACTTTTTGGTGGTGTGGGGGCTGGGGGCTGTGGCTTTGGAAGCTGTAGGATTAAGGAAGAAAGGATGACAAGAATGAGAAAAAGAAAGAAAAGGAAGAGAGAGAGAAAAAAAGAAAAGATAAGAAAAAGAACAGTCATAAAAGAGTAGTGAAAGGAAAGGGTTTTTAAATTTATTTATTTTTAATTATTTAATTAGCTATACCGGGTGAGGTGGGGGGGTTGGCTACTTAGATAGAAAAAAGGCCAGAGTTTTCAGAAGGGTATAGACTTAGAATGAATGATACTCCCTGTTGGGACATGAATTTGGTAAAGAAAGAAGCTCCTAGCAGGAGAGCCTGCTAGGAGCTGGTCCCCAGGGACTGGTTATGGGGGAGTGGGGCAAGGGGGAGGAGGTATGCTTAAAAATTAAAAGGAAAAAAAATTTTTCCCTTTTTTTCCTACTCTAATTCTTAACTGAAATAAAGTTATAGTCACCTCCTTGGTGTCACCGCTAGGACCCCTTATTGACTGGCCTACTAAAGGCAGAAAATCCTACCGTTTCCAGGAGATGTGGTCACAGCTCAAGCCACTAGCAACTTCTCAGTCCACCATCTTCCAGGAACCCCCCTACTAATAGCTTTAAAAATTAATGTTACTATGAAAAAAATCTCCTAGATTTATTGAATTTTGTATCTCATCAATGGTTGTCTTAGCTAATCGCTTTTGCCTTAAGCCAAATGATTTTGAGGGCCTTATATGTTTTGTGGGATTGAAATCTCCCACCCTGGCTATAGAGAAACATGAAATTTAATTCAATTAAATATGCATTAAAATAATAATCAGGAAATTTAATTTAATAGAAGTAAATGTGGAACATTGAGGATTATGAATATAGTAGAGTGCCATTACTCTAATAGCATTTATTGATGCTTTTTTCCCCCTGTAGCCATCTTCTCTCAACTCTGAAAAACACTCTTTATTTTCTCTTCTCAATGCTGACAGTCTGGTTTACACAAATGATACAGAGGGTTGTCAGGGAAGGACTTCTATGTATCACTCTGCTTTCTTACCCATGGGACAAGAATCTAGTCATACTGCCTAAAATAAACACAATAAAAATCTCCGTAATTGATGCACATCAAGAAATGCAAATCTCCTTTTATCTGTAGTTACTGCAAGAAGGATGTTATTGTTAACCAGGTTTAGGCATATAAAATAGCCCCAGGCTGGTTATGAATACTAATGTCAGTGGATGGAAGCTTTCCTTTTTTGTGCATGATTTTTAAGCTTCTCAGCAAATACTCAGTGGGAAAAGCTTACTCTGAGCCAAAAGCAATTATGAAGCATTTATATCTGGAGACAGACAAGTAGTAATTATTTGTAGATGCTTCTTTTGCTTGCCTTATCATCATTTTCTCTGACCCAACATCATAAGCTGGAGTGGACTGACCATTCATTTTCTCTTAGCTAATTACCATTGGTTGCCTTTATTACTTCTATTTCATGTAGAGAAATAACAGTAGTGAAGCAAATTGAGCTGCGTCTCCAGCACTGGTGTTAGCTAAAATACTGATGATTTCATGCCAGTGCTAAATGCCTTTTTACTTTTTCCTTTCACGAGTCACTGAGAAAAGAAAGACATAGATTTTAATTGTACTCCATATGTTCTATATGTTTCTCTGGAAGCAAAATGAGTTTAATACATTTCTACAATCTCAGTTTTATCACTGTCTGCAAAGCAAGCATCCATACTGATTTGATTCATTCAAATCAATGGCTAATCAAACTATTCTACAACAATTCTGTTTTAAGCCCTGACCCCATCCATACCTCCTCTGATGACAAATTCTCCATGTTAAAATCTATGCATACTGTCAGATGGAATGCTAAATTGAAACAAAGTAGAAAGAGCTAACTCCCTGGATAAGTGGAGTTGTTAACATACTTATTGAACATTTGACTAAATCCATTAAAGTAGAGCATTTCCAGTCAGATTTCTGTATTTCCATGGACCTGTTGGAAACAAAGGGATAAAGTTAAAATGCATTTACCTTTCTTTTATTTGATATGAGAATGCTGCCTTCAGAATAATATTAACAACAAGCAACAAAAGGGTCATAGTTGCTCCTACAGAATTACAGGATATAGTAATATAATCGTTTTAAATTTTTACTTATTTTTATTAAATACTTATATTTATTTATTTATTTATTCTCTTTGTTGCCCTTGTTGTTTTATTGTTGTTGTTGTTGTTGGATAGGACAGAGAGAAATGAAGAGAGGAGGGGGAAGACAGAGAGGGAGAGAGAAATATAGACACCTGCAGACCTGCTTCACCACTTGTGAAGCGATAGTAATATAATCTTTAGGCATGTTAGTGCATCTGGGATGATGGTGTAGGCCCCAGTTGTTCTCCCAATATTATTCAATTTTGAATATGCTAAAAAAGAATTTGATTTTCACTCTAAGTTTCAATAACTTATATTTAAAATTGATTTACAATGGAATTTGAAGTATTTTAATTGTTGTTGTTGCCACCAGGGTAATTGCAGTGTCTCAGTACCTTCACAGAAATCTACCATTTCTGGTAGCCATTTGTTTCTTTAATTTATTTATTTTCCTTTATTTGATAGGACAGAGAAAAATTGAGGAGGAAGTGGGAGATAGGGAGAGAGCCAAAGACACAGCTGAAGCACTTGCTTCACTTCTCATACAGTGTCTTTCCTGAAGGTAGGGAGTGGGGTCTTAAACCTGGGTCCTCATGCATTGTAACATGTTCACTCAATAGGATGCACCACTGTCTAGTCCCAAGAAATTTAAGAAGTTATTTTTTAAAATGTATTTATTATTTATAAAACAGAAACACTGACAAGACCACAGGATAAGAGGGGTACAATTCCCACCATGAGCTCCGAATCCCTTCCCTTCCTTTGATAGTTTTCCTATTCTTTATCCCTCTGAGAGTATGGACCCAGGGGTATTATAGGGTGCAGAAGGTGACTCTTAATATCAATTTGTGCAATTGTGGACTTAGAAAAGAAACATTATTCAACAGTAGTCTTTATTTTTTATAAGACTGGAATCTATGTCTGTTTGTGGTCACTGTTATAGCTCCAGAGACTAGTAAAACTTGCTCCATGTTAACTTTGTATAAAATCTGTTAAAAGAATGAATTGTGTAACTATACCACAGCTTTCTCAGCCATTCATCTGTTGTTGGGCACCTGGGTTGCTTCCAGGTTTTAGATACCAGCAATTGTGCTGCTATGAACACAGGTGTACACATATCTTTTTGGTTTGTTGTTATGGAGTCCTTAGGATATATCTCTAGAAGAGAAATTACTGGGTCATATGGGAGGTCCATTTCTAGCCTTGTGAGAGTTCTCCAGACTGCTCTCCACAGAGGATGGAACAATTTACATTCCTACCAGCAGTGTAGGAGGGTTCCTTGTCCCCACAACCTCTCCAGCATTTGTTGCTGCTGTCCTTTTTGAGTAGGCCATTCTCACAAGAGTGAGGTGGTATCTCAGTGTTGTCTTTATTTGCATTTCTCTGACAATCAGTGACCTGGAGCAATTTTTCATGTTTTCTAGCCTTTTGGATCTCTTCTGTAGTGAATATTCTGTTCATATACTCTGCCCATTTTTGGATGGAATCGTTTCCTTTTTTGTTGCTAAGTTTGCTGAGCTCTTTCTCTTGTCTGATGTACGGCATATGAAGATCTTCTATTCTGAGGGGGCTCTCTGTTTGGGAGATGGTTTCTTTTGCTGTGCAGAAGCTTTTCAATTTGATGTAGTCCCATTGATTTGCATTTGTTTTAGTCTTCCTTGAAATTGGGTTTGTATCATCAAAGATGTACTTGAGGTTTAGGTGGGAAAGTGTTCCACCAATGTTTTCCTATAAGTATTTGATAGTTTCTGGTCTAACACACAGGTCCTTGATCCATTTGGAGTTGAATTTTATTTCTGGTGAGACAAAGTGGTTCAGAAGAATTCTACATGTTTCAACCCAGTTTTCCCAGCACCATTTGTAGAAGAGAGCCTCCTTCCTTCATTTATTTGTGCCCCTTTATAAAAAATTAGATGTCCATATGTGTGGGGGTTTATTTCTGGGCTTTCAATTCTGTTCCACTGGTCTGTGTACCTATTTTTGTTCCAATACCAGGATGTTTGACTATGATGGCTTTATAGTAAAATTTGAGATCTGGGAGTATGATACATACATTTCTGTTCCTTTTTCTCAAGATTGTTTTGGTGATTCTTGGTGATATATATCTTTCATCTTACTGACTGCTATAAATACCCCAAAACAAGAGACACATCAAATTCAGTCTTTTATATGTCTAGAAAAGATAGAAAACTAGACTTTGTCAAGCAGCACAGAGACTTCCATATAGTATAGCAGGCACCTTGATTACCATGTAAAAAGCAAACTGATATCTGTTATTCCATTTTATGCTTGCTGCTACTGGTGCTGTTGTTTCAACATCTTGCATTCTCTATTATCCATTATTAATGAATAAATTAACTATATGAAATAACTAAAAAAGAATGAATTAATGAGTTACTTCCTGGGTATCAACTTGACCTTGTTCCATTTCCTGCCCCAAAACATATCAACTTTATTAGAATTAATTTATTTTATCTGATATGAGACTAATACTTAGTGCCCTATTGTCTATATTATTGGTTTGAAAGACCTTACTCTGTTCTTTAACTCTTATGCAAATATTTACATTGAATGTGAGTTTCTTGTTTCATAGTATAGATGAGTAACTTGATTTTTAGATAAGTACCTTTATTTAAATATATATAGCTACTTTTTTACCTTTTTATTGGTAAATTTTAAATATTCACACTTATTGATATAGTGGGTTTATTTACTGACAGTCTACTTTTCCATCAATTAATGCTTGAGTGTTTTTCTCATATTTTCTTCTGGCTTATTGGCAGTTTTTTTTTTTTTCTGTGCTTTTATCCTGGCTAATTGTCTCAATAGTTACTTTTGGTTTGGCCATTTTATTTGATGTCTTTTCAAATTTGTGTCCTGGATATTGCCATTCAGGTATGGTGTGAGGTAGTTCCTGGACCCTTGAAGTCAGCCACCTTCTGGTGTATCTCTGGGGTTGGTGTTCTAAAGGTGACACCACTGCCTTTGGACGATGAGAGGTAGAGTATTTTGTGCTTAAATAATTGAAGCAAGAAACGGATGACTGGAACAGAAGAGAGAGAGGAGAGAGAGAAAGAGATAGAGAGAGAGAAAGTCAAATAAGCCAACAAAACTCCCCAAACAAAACACAACAACTGCAAAACTAAAACAACCTCTCCACAAAGACACACAGAGAGAAAAACAAAAGAAAACAAAGCCGAAAAAAAAAATGAAGTACACACAGTGTTGCAGAAATGATGCCCAAATGTGAAGCTTAAACCAAAATTATGGTGAAAAGAGTGGAGTTTATTACACTAGTGGGCGGGAGAACTGAATCTCTTCAGAAAGTTTTTCTACCCCGAACAAAGGAACAGCACAGGTTTAAAAAGTATTTTTCAACAAGTTACATCATGATTACATTTTCATTCCAAAGGAGCAGGACAAGATGAAAGAACTTTCATAGGGATGTGTCAAAAATGAATGTGATATTTAGATGCAAAGCAACTAGGCAAAAGAGTATATGGTACTTATCTTGGGGCCAGAATTGACCCTCCCCCTTGTGCTGGCCTTTTTTAAATTTTGTATTTATAAAAAGGAAACACTGACAAAACCATAGTATAAGAGGGGTACAACTCCACATAATTCCCACCATCAGAACTCCATATCCTATCCCCTCCCCTGATAGCTTTCCTATTCTTTAACCCTCTGTGAGTATGGACCCAAGGCCATTGTGGAATGCAGAAGGTGGAAGGTCCGGCTTCTGTAATTGCTTCCCCACTGAACATAGGCATTGAATGGCCGATCCATACTCCCAGCCTGCCTCTCTCTTTCCCTAGTGGGGCAAGGTTCTGGGGAATCAGAATTCCAGGACACATTGCTCAGGTTGTCTGTCTAGGGAACTCTGGTTAGCATCATGGTAGCATCTGGAACCTGGTGGCTGAAAAGAGAGTTAACGTATAAAGCCTAACAAGTTGTTGACTAATTATGAACCTAAAGGCTGGAGTAGTGCAGATGAAAAGTTGGAGGGGTCTCTGTTCTGTAGATAGCTAGTAGGCATATTTTATATTCCAAAGGGCCTGTGACATTACTAGGTATTTTCTCCTGAGCCTGAAATCTGATATGCTGGTGGATCCAAGTTACTGTCTGGGGAGGTGACGGCATGGCTGGAAAAAGGACCAGAAAGCTGAATCTGGGAAGAGAATAGCTCCCAAATATGTAAGGTGTATAAATATTGTTGACTGTAAACCCCATCGATTTGATCTGATCTGGGTCCATATGTTCTAGACCACAGAGCCACACCAAACTACCTTAACAGCTCTTATCTCAAGGGATGCCCCCTGGTGCTAACAACTTTCATCTCACAGGATGCCCCCAGTACTGTTCTGCTCAGCAAGTAGGGTTGGGGGCAACAGCAATTGCCCCCATTTGTCATTAGACAACAGGGAAATTGGTGCAGGTTATATTAAGGAATTATGATTCTAGTTTCTGCTTCATTCCCCCATTTAGACAATAAATTTATTCATAATTATTTATGGGTTAATATATGGTACCTTTCAAACAGGGTGGAGCTCTTGAAGTCTTAGGTTTCCACCTGGGATTGGATGAATCTGGCCAGAGAGCTAATGGGGCAGTGGCCATGTATGAAATACACCACTGGGGAAGTAACTTTTAAAGAGGGCAGAAGCTAGCTAGGATTATGGAAGCTGCTTCCTTAGTAAAAGTTTGATTTAATCTTTATGTCTCTACTTGTTATCACTTGTTTACCAAGTAAAAACCAGCATATACTAACTACCTGCACTAACCACCAGCACTAACCACCTGTACTATCTTAGAGTTTCTACACATTCTTAATCCTTTATTATATTTTTAGTCTTTCTGTCTTGTATTGAGACCTATTTATAAATATATCACAATCAACAATCATATACCATCATTTTGTAAGTACTTTCTTATAATTTACACATATATAGAGGATAACATTTTTGAAACTCTTTCTCATCACCCTATTCTTTTGACCATCTATCAGGAATGGGAAAGTTCCCTGTCTCTCTGAATCAGGACACTAAGCGGAACAAAGCAATCACATAAATATCAGGGTACACATGTATAACAATAGGTATTATAGAGACTTTCACCTTTTCTCTTAGTTACTAATATCATAAACACAATTAAGTGCACCAATTTTGACTAAGTCATCGAGAAACAGAAAGGAATAAATTAACACACTAGATAGGAGATTTTTTTATGCACATGGAATAGCAAAAGAGTAACTGGAGTCTATATGGCCCTAATCAGTTGAGGTCACAGTCTACAGTACAGTAAATAGAAAGCCCAAAACAATTGGGACAACATAGATCACAGGAAGGAGGGGATAATACATTTATTCCTGGTGGTGATTCCTCAAGCTTCTGCCGTGCACAGGGCAACCCGCTTCTGGTGGTGGCTGCAGCAGGGCTGAAGATCTTTTTCTGTTTTCCACACTGCTGGATGGTGCTCTAAGGAACTCTTCAGGTCTCCCATCAGCTCTGTCCACAAGTGTTAGGCAGCCTTTGTCACTCTAGGGTGACAGATCGGCAGAGCAATACCTGTAACTTGAACAATTATATTTTACTCAGACCAAGTCTCTGGGCCCAAATGAGTGGAACCGAGTTTCTTAGAGAACACAGGATTTATTTTCCCTAAACCTTCCTGTGCTAGTTATCTCTAATCTTACTAGTTATAGGGTCTCACCTTACTTACTGGTGAGGGTCACTCTTAGTAATACAGGATCTGAAAGTTTGAATATCCAGACTTTAGGAGCCTTATCTGACTCAAAGTAGAGATAAAGGAAATAAATCTATTTAGAACAGTTAGTCCCTTCCAGTATTTGACTCAGTAGCTTAATGGCCTTGTTCAAATATTAACTTTCCCTAAACTCTGTAGCATATTGGTGGCATGTACTTTCTAGCTTGTCTTCAAAATCCAGGCTAGTCTTTACCATAAATGCAGGCCTGTAGTCTTTATAGGCTGATGTAGGGAGGCCATGTCTAGGATTTATTTTTGCAAAAGCCTTCACTAATTCTCCAACATTTTCAGTGCAAGAGAGGCTTCTAATCTGTTAGACTTTATAAAGACAAGTGTTAGAGGTATGTTTGCCCCCACCCCCCAGAAACTTTAGCATTCAAAGGTCTACCTCAGTGTCTTCAGTTAATATTTTCCTAGTATATTGAATTTCTGGGGGCTTGAGAGGGTCTGGGCATAAGTTACACAGTCTCTAGTCTCCCAGATAAGGCAATATCTGGCCAGAAGCTCTTCTAATATAGTCTTTCTTTGATGAGCCTACATAAACTATTGGCTTTTTCCAGCTGTTAGGAGGTCCCTCTCTCATATAGATTCAAAGACTCACAAAGATGCAAAAGCATATTTTGAATCAGGATAAGCATTCAGCCTCTTTCCTCTTCTAGTAGGAGTATTCTAATCAATGTCCAGAGTTCTGCTCATCATGTTGACAAACTTGTGGAAAACCTACATCACAAAGCTGTTAGAAAAGAACTTCTTTTTTAATACCTCTCCATAGTCATGGCCTGTGGCCCACATCAGTCAGCCTGTACCAGCAGACCTGTCAAAGAGAGAGATTTTGTTCTTTAGGAAGTCCAGCACAGTGGTCAGGCTGCGAGTTTGAGTTCCCAGTTTTGGGAAGCTGGCCTGTAGTTAGGCAGCCATGGTGGGAGAGAGCTGTCAGAAGCCCAGTCCACCAACACCCATTCATGTTCAAAACACTACAAAAAAATGGGAATAGACAGGAAATTCCTCAAGACAGTGGACTCCATATATAGCAAACCTACAGCCAACATCATACTCAATGGACAGAAGCTGAAAGCACTCCCCCTCAGATCAGTGACTAGACAGAGCTGGTGCAGAGCAGGGCATCAATAGCGCTGTGAGCCAGAGTGAGGGTGGCTCCTCTTTGAACTGGTGGTGCCTGACTTTTCCAGGCAAAAATCATTGGCAAAAAGGGCCATCTAAACACAACTGGGTCTAAGTGCCCAGACAAGTAAACTATAGGTTTTCGTCTTAAACCAATGGTCAGGTCAGCACTCTCAGAACTATGTCTTTTCTCATGGATGAATAAGTCTGGGAGTCTTAGGGCTGAAGCACTATCAAATATCTCTTCATCTCTTACAAGGCTTCTTCTTTAGGTTTTTCTCTATCTGACAGGATCTGTTCTTGAGTCAGCCGTAGCCTCATATGAAGGTCTTTCAGTCTTTGAGAGGCCAGGATTTTATATCTGGCAGAACCTGGCAGTATACAGCTTCTCTGTATTTCTGTCTTCTCTGTCATTTCTTCTGGCAGTATACAACTTCTTTATATTTCTGTCTTCTCTGTCATTTCTTCTCTGTACCTAATGCTTGGTACCCTCTCTTAGGATACCTGATTCTAGATTACATTAGCAGGGACAGCAGCTCCTTGTTTTTGTTTCTAGCTTTTGCCACTGACTGGTGAAGAACAGGCCACCAAGACCCTATTCTGTCCCTTCTTTGGAAAAACTAAATGTAGGGTACAGGATACCAGCAAATACTGACTATTAATCTATACGGAACTGATCTCTTACTCCCTCATATACTCAGGAGACTAATCTAGAGAGCCTCTTCCCTGCCTGCATCAGAGGGCTTGCCACTCAAAAAACAAACACACTACAGCTGGCCTGTTTAGCCTGGAAACCAGCTGCACCAGTTCAAAATGCCCTAACTACACCATTTTTCTTCAGCAATATCTGATATGAGAGTACAACTTCAACTCTTCTAACTTCTGCAAGGCCAATAGTTTTTTAAAAAATATTTATTTATTTATTCCCTTTTGTTGCCCTTATTGTTTTATTGTTGTAGTTATTGTTGTTATTGATGTCCACGTTGTTGGATAGGACAAAGAGCAATGGAGAGAGGAGGGGAAGACAGAGAGGGGGAGAGAAAGAGAGACACCTGCAGACCTGCTTCACCGTCTGTGAAGCGACTCCCCTGCAGGTGGGGAGATGGGGTCTCAAGCCGGATCTTTAGGCCAGTCCTTGCACTTTGCGCCATGTGTGCTTAATCCACTGCACTACCGCCTGACTCCCAAGGCCAATAGTTTTAACTCTTAAATTACACTTTTAGACAATCAAGCTAGAGTCAAACTATTTAACAGAACATATATACAAACACCTAGACAGTTGCTGTAAAAAGCTCTTTGAAACACCTTATCATCTAATTAGGAACAGTTGAGCTTAAGACAAACTTTTCACTTTTCAACAGAATACACATACAAACAGTATGCTATAAAAAACAGTTGCTATAAAAAAACTCTTTGAAACACCTTATCATCCAATTAGTGTGAGAGATGGTTAGCTCTTCTCTTCAAACGAACATAAATAGAACAGTTGTTCAGTACAAAGATTATTTTTATAAATTGTTATCTATGACCACCTGTGGCCAGTAGTTTTGTATTCTTCAGGTTGGCTCCATGTAGAACTTGCTAATCCTCCAGCAGAGACCCTCAGATTCTCTTCCTTCTTTCCTTATTTAGTCAATGGAGAGATTGTGAGCTCTGAAGCCCAGCCCAGGAGTGGAGGAGACAGTTCTGCCTCAGGTATAAAAGATGGGGAAAGTCTGAGGGGGTCGAGCTGCTACCTGACAGCCACTGTTGGCAGCACACCCTTTTGCAAAAGAATAAATGCCTTGCTTAAACTCCTTATTTTTTGCCTTCACAAATAATTTTAATTGATGTAATTTACAACATTAGGGACAGTTGAGCTCAATCTTGATTTAGGCTTACAGAAATTCACTCTTATGTTGTAGGGCCAAAGGAACCCTCCTGCACTGCTGGTGGGAATGTACATTGGTCCAACCTCTGTGGAGAACACTCTGGAGAACTCTCAGAAGGCTAGAAATGGACCTACCAGGGGCTGGGTGGTTAAATGAGCAGCAGGTTAAATGCACATGGTGAGAAGCATAAGAAATGAACCTACCCTATGATCCTGCAATTCCTCTCCTGGGGATATATCCTAATGAAACCAACACACCCATCCCAAAAGATCTGTGTACACATATGTTCTTAGCAGCACAATTTGTAATAGCCAAAACCTGGAAGCAACCCAGGTGTCCAACAACAGATGAGTGGCTGAGCAAGTTGTGGTCTATATACACAATGGAATACTACTCAGCTATTAAAAATGGTGACTTCACCGTTTTCAGCAGATCTTGGATGGAGCTTGAAAAAATCATGTTAAGTGAAATAAGTCAGAAACAGAAAGATGAATATGGGATTATCTCACTCTCAGGCAGAAGTTAAAAAACAAGATCAGAAGAGATAACACAAGTAGAACCTGAACTGTAATTGGCATATTGCACCAAAGTAAAAGACTCTGGGGTGGGTAGGTGGCAGGGGGGGATCGTGGGGGGGGGGAGAATACAGGTCCAAAACGGATGACAGAGGACCTAGTGGGGGTCGTATTGTTATACGGAAAACTGGGAAATGTTATGCATGTACAAACTATTGTATTTACTGTCAAATGTAAAACATTAATTCCCCAATAAAGAAATTAAAAAAATAAATTCACTCTTATATGTGTTGTAGTGCCAAATCGCTTATATACACCCCCACCCACCCACCTACACACATTCATACCAGAGTTTACACATTACCAGGATTAAATTCCTAAGCCAGTTCTGATCAGACTACACATCCACTCAGGATGTGGGGTTAACAGGCACCCACCCAGAATGTGGGGTGATCAGGCCCACCCAGAATGTGGGATGATCAAGCCCACCCAGAATGTGGGGTGATTAAGCCCAGCACCAGCACCCTGACTTCACCTGTTCAGATGGCCTGGCTAAAATTGTCTCTAAGTCAGCTGGAGGTTATGCTTTCCAAGGGCCTGCAGTCTGTCTGGGCCTCTACAGAAGGGGACTCCATAATAAAATGGAAGTGAGTACTTCCCAGTTTTGTCTCCAGTGTCCAGGCTGGGGCCCAGAGGGGAGTGCCCTTAGGCCCAACTTGGGGCTTCCCCAGAAGTTCCTGTTGGGCATTGGAGTCAAGGCACCAGAAATGTTGCAAAAATTATGCCCAAACACTAAGCTTAAACCGAAATGATGGTGAAAAGAGAGTAGTTAATTACACTAGTGGGCAGGAGAACCGAATCTCTTCAGAAAGTTTCTCTGCCTGGAACAAAGGAACAACACAGGTTTAAATAGCATTTTTATAAGGTTACATCGTGACTACATTTTCATTCCAAAGGAGCAGGACAAGATGAAAGAACTTTCACAGGGATGTGTCAAAAATCAACGTGCTATTTAGATGCAAAGCAACTAGGCAAAAAAGGATATGGAATTTTTCTTGGGCTGGAATTACCCCTCCTCCTAGTGCAGGCCTTCTTTAACAACTCTTATCTCAAGGGATGCCCCCTGGTGCTAACAGGTTACACCTCACAGGATGCCCCCTAGTGCTGTACTGCTCAGCCAGTGGGGGTGGAGGCCGCAGAAATTGCCCCCATTTGCCATCAGACAACAGGGAAATATGAGTGCAGGCTATATTAAGGAATTATGCATCTATTTTCTGCTTCAACAGAGCTAAAGAAGGAATTTACAAACTAATAGAACATATATATGCTCACAACTGGGAATATGTGAGTCTGATGAAGTTTCCCCAAGTTCCCAAAGTACTTATTTTAGTGTATCTCTGATGCAGCATGAGTGACAGTTCAAGGGGTGGCTGCCTGATTGTTTGAGTGGGTAGACCAATCAGTCTTTCAAGCTGCTCCTGAGTTAACTGCAGTTCAGTTCCAGTCAAGCAAGGTCACAGTAATCACCCTGTAATCTGATCTCACCTAACAGTGGAACTACTTTGCAGGCAGGCTGAACTGTGAGAATTCCTGCTCTGCATCTTTTATGCAGGATTTAGATAGGAGACAAAAGATACGTTCTTTGTGAAGTTCAATCCTGGAAACTGCTCAGACTGGATCTTTCTCTGTAGGAGGTCTTTGTTTTCCTGGCTGCTCTTGTTTCCCAAATAAACTGATTCTGGGCTTGCAAGTGGGGCCAGGAATGCAGTGGGAAACTCACTTCTCAGCTCACCTTTGTCCTTTTGCAGCACCCTTTTATCAGTTCATAAATATGTTAAAAATAGGTTATAATTTTCTACCATGGTTTCTCTTTGTCCCCTCATCTGTAGTTTTTCTCCTACTTGGCCGGTAATTAGGTAATTATTCTTCCATTTAGAGATGCCAGGATCTAAAAAGATTTCTTGAGGAGATTCTAATTGTTGTCTTCACGCAGCCATCCTACTTTCTTTTCTGATGACTTTAGATTTTGTTGTTTCCTGCCTGTCTTTCATGTTGACATTGCTCTATGGTCACTCTCCCAATTTCTTCTTATCTTTCTTATATGAATCTCTGCTCCATATTTTTTGTGGTTATCATAAGAGAAGTAATCCATTTATAACATGTATAGTTTTGCTGGTCCTGAATTGTCGTTCCAATGTACTGAATCTATTGATTTCTTTCATCTTTTATGTTTCATTATTTTTATGCTTTGCAGTTTCTTGTTTTGCTTTGCTAATTGTCATTTTGTTTATATGTGTTATTTTTTTACATGTAGAAAAATAAATGATAGTATTAAAACAAGTGAGTAAATAGAATCATTGGGATAGTTTTGTTATTACTGAGTACTCATTTTACCAGTTAAGTGCCACATTGCTCTTTAAAATTAACTTGATTTCTTCTAAATTTATGTTATAAAATCTAATGTAAATTGTTAAATACACATATTTATGCATTTATACATTTAAGAAATAAAATGTTTTCACCAAAGCAAAGATCTCTGGGGAAAGAGAGAAAGGGGTAGTATAGAGAAGAATGGATGGGCGCTGGGTTCTGTGGCATGGTGAGGGAAGAAGATATCTGTTGGAGGAGATAGTGTCTTGCAAACACCTTTCATAGGGAAATGAAAGATTTATCTATATGATAACAACTCTACTATAAACCATCAATAAATAATGTGGAAAAATGAAACATCTTGTTATCACATAAAGTACTCAATGAAAACCCCAACAGACTAGGAAAAGTATTTGGAAAAAAAAAAGGCTCAAAGGACAAGGATAAGGAAACAGCAGCACTAATGTTAGGGAAAGATGACCAGAGGGTTCAGAACTCCAAAGCCATCAGGATGCAGAGAGAACAAGGGGAAAAAGTGGGGAAAGGTAATCAGAAGTAGTAGATGTGACTTAGAAAAGAAGGCAGAGCCATAAAAATGGGCAAATATATATAAATATAATTAGTACAGGAATAAATATAAATAGTAAAGAAATAATAGCCAACCCGTATCTGTGCTCTTGGGAGAGCTACTACAGTTTCCAGTGGGGAGGAATGGGAACATGGAACTCTGATTGTAGGAAAGATGTGGAATTATATCCCTGCTGTCTTCTTATTTTGTAAATCAATATTAAATAACTAACTAAGCAAAACAAATCCTAGAAATCACTAATGAAAGGATAACAAAAATGCCAAATGTATTAAAATTAATTTCTGAATAACACATGCATAGAATAAATCACAAAATCAATTATTTTCATCAGACACATTCAGGTTGCATGTTCCCAAATAGAACACTACTTTGGGACCAGGAGATAGCTTACCAAGTAGAAGATATGCTTTGCCATGTACAAGAAGCCAAGTTTGAGTATCATACACAGGGGAAGCCTTATGAGTGATAAATAAATGCTACTGTGTCTTTCCACCTAGGCTTTCTTTCATTCGTTATCAGAAAAAAAAAAAAGTAGTCTTCTAGGACCAGTGTAATAGTGAAGGCAAAAAGTCTCAGTAAAGTACTGGCAGGAAAAAAAGAAAGAGAACATTTGTGAGGTGCAGTGAAAGTAATGGCTGGGGAAAATGAATAACATTAAATGCATATATAAGTGAATAAACAATTAATATGGGCCCAGTGACGGTACATGCAGTAGTGCAGAGGTGTTACCATGCACAAGGATCTTGGCTCAAGTCCCTGGTTACCACCTGCAGGGGTGAAACTTTATGAGCTATGAAGCAGTGCTGCAGATGACTCTCTCTTTCTCTCTATCTCCCCCATCCTTCTAAATTTCTCTTTGTCCTGTCAAATTAAAGATATATGGAAAAAAGCAGGGGAAAATGACTGCTAATTGCCGTGGATTACTAATTCAGGCACCAAGCACCAGTGATAACCCAAGGTGTGGTGAGGTAGAGTGAGAGAGAGAGTTAGAGAAGCCATCTACTGGGAAATTATGCCGATGCAGTCACATCTGTCATGTTGTCTCCTCAGGCTACTGCTAGTTCCCGCGAGAATTGGGATATTCTCGGAGTGCCTGTTCCGCCATGTTATACCCTCAGGGCATTGTCTATATCCCCGCAATATCCGGAGTGCTTTGGTCACTCCTCCCCCCTCCCATTCTCACGAGAGTTATTATCCTATCCTGGAGTGCTATGGTTACTCCTCCCCCTTCCCATTCTCGAGAAAGCTACTCCTATAAAAGCCTTTCTTCTTCCGCACCTCTCTCTCTTGCTAGCGCTTCACTCTGGTGTTCAGACGCAGGAAAGGTTACTGTGTGAGGCGGCCATTTTTGCTACCTCCACATGGCCCAACCTGCTTCTCTAGCACCCAACTCTGAGGTGCCACTGCAAATAAATATTTGTGTTTCCTCTTAGCTCCGGACCTCCTCTCTCTCATCTCCACAGCCCACGCACAACAACATCTGGTGCTCAACGTGTCCCACACTCACACCCAGCCTGAGGTCCAGAAAGGCCGCCCAGACACAGGTAAGTGGCATCTGCCTGCCTCTGTGGCCCCGCGTTTCCCTCCACCATGGGAATTTTTTCGTTTTATGAGGAGGTGTCCCAGTTATTATCTCCTTCTGCCCTGGGACAGATTCGTGCTCTCACAGACGGTTTAATTTTCGCTACCCCTTGGATTTTTATAACTGTGGTTGCCACTTACAAGATATGTACAACATGGTCTGCCATGAGGATAAGTGGCCTTGAGGCTGAGATACGAGAGTAAAAGCACATGTGCTTAAGACTCAGATGCCCTCAGCGATCAGCAGATAGACCCAGAACTTCCATTCCCACAGACACATACATGTGTTCGGAAGCTCCTCCTCCGACCCCGCCCCCTGCCGCCCAGGGTTCTGCTTCTCCTGAGGTACAAGAGTTAAGAGATATGTGCTTACAACCTAAACGCCCTAAGTGATTTGCAGTCAGCACCCAAACTTCTGTCCCTGCAGACACGTGTTCAGTTCCTTCTGTGGCAGACACGTGTTCAGTTCCTTCTGCTTCTCTGGCCCCACCCCCTGCTGATATGTCATCATTAAGAGACCTAGTGGCTGAGGTATGGGAGTTAAAGGCAGCATTTAAGGACTTTAAACCATGTGCAGTATAACCCAAGAGCTCCGTCCCCATAGATATGTGTGCAGTTTCCCCTGAGGCCACTACAGCAGTTTCCACGGCACCTTCCACTTCTGTAGCTCCGTCTCCCGTGCCATCGGACCAAATACACACCTTCCCAGTAAACGTAGCCCCTTCTAAACAAAACCCTCAGCCATGGCAGCCATACTCCTCTACAGATTTTGGAGCACTGAGGTAAGTGGTCAGAGAGGACGATTTGAACGTTCCATGGACCAAGTCCGTTTTAAGGAGTTTTTACCACCATCTTAACATGCCCCAAGATTGGAAAGATCTGGCTCGTGCTGCAGTCCCAGACCCCCTCTACCTACAGTGCAAGGCATGCTTCCGCCATGAGTGCTCTAGATAGTCGCAGGAAAATAGTAGCAAACAGGTAGAATGGGATTCTGATGCTTTGTTTGGAGAAGGAGCTTATGAATCTGGAGCTCAGCAGGCAGAAGCCAGGTTTCCAACTGGTTATTTTGAACAGGTACGCATCTGTGCAACACAAGCATGGGAAAGGGTGACCCCACCCGATGTAGATTCGTCAGTTCCCATTAACTCTCTTCACCAAGGCACTGATGAATCATTAACGAGCTTCATCTCAAGGGTGAAGACAAGTTTAGAGAGAAAGGTTTATAATCCTGACGTCCGCTCACTACTCCTGCGCTCTATTGTCTGGGAAGGCATGATACCACAATTCCATCAGGCATGCCTTAATCTTAAATACCTACACCCAGATAATTGGATTTTAGAGACACAGGAACTTACATCAGGCAATTATGGGGCATCCGCTATGACACAGGTTTATGCAGTTACCCTATGTAATCAAAACAGGGCCTGCTTTCAATGTGGTCGCCAAGGACATTGGCATAACCAATGTCCGGATAAGCTGCGACCATGCCTCCAGTCAGGGAAACCCCGCCTCCAGTTAGAGCGACCACGCCTCCAGTCAGAGCAACCCCGCTTTCAGTCAGGGAGCCAGAGGCCACGTACTGTTTGTCCAAGATGTCGTAAAAGGTTTCACTGGAAGAGAGATTGTTGGTCCCAAATTCATAAAGATGGCACACCCCTGAATGGTACAAATTTGGGGCCTGAGATTTTGTGGACCACTCCTGTTTTAGAACGAGGTCACCCTTCTATGACAGTAAAGATTGGCAATATTCCTTTTAAATTTTTTATTGACACGGGGGCAGAAAAGACGATTTTAAGGCAAGAAGAGGTTCCCCAATATTGGGAACTCATCCCTGGACCCAGATTACATAGAGTAGGAGGGGTGACCCAATCATTTTGCACACGAGATTTGCTCATGTGGGAAGACCCAGAAGGTTCTACTGGACACTTCTGCCCTTTGGTAGCTAATATTAGCACCAACCTATTGGGCAGGGATATTCTGGAATGTCTTGATGTTAGGATATCCACAGATGCCTCTGCAGAGCTTAACACTCGTTCCCACGAGACCAAGTCTAATCAGCACCCCCAATACTAAATGCCACTGTTCGTAGCCAAACACCCCACTTAAGCTTGCTTTCTAATGAGCCTGTCTGGGTGGAACAGTGGCCTTTACCTAGGGATAAGCTAGAAATTTTAAAAGAGCTCATCTGAGAGCAGTTGTCCTTGGGACACATTCGTCATTCTTGAAGCCCATGGAATACTCCTGTCTTTGTGATTAAAAAGCACTCGGGAAAATGGTGCCTCCTCCAAGATCTCCATGCAGTTAATAAAACCATGCAGGTCTGGGGCTCCCCCCAAAGGGGTTTGCCTCTTGCTTCTGCAATTCCCACAGGAATTCCAATCATATCTATTGATATACAATATTGTTTTTCCTCTATTCCCTTGCATCCGCAAGATTGTAAACGTTTTGCCTTCTCTGTTCCTTCTATTAATAACGCCAGCCCTGCTGACAGATTTGAATGGGTGGTGCTGCCCCAGGGTATGGCCAATAGTCCTACAATTTGTCAAGAGGCTGTTAAATCTGCCCTTGTCCCATATATTCATAAGGACCTTAATGTTTTTCATTATACAGATGATATTTTAATATGGGGAAAATCAAATACAGATCTCTATGCCTTACGTGATTTTCTCATTCCTGCATTAAAGAAAAGCGACCTTAATGTAGCCCCTGAGAAGATACAGCTAATCCCTCCAATATCTTTCTTAGGTTCAGAGATTTCGTTAACGCAAATCCGTCCCTTAAAACCTAATGTCACCTTTCCTTCTAACCTTACTCTTGCTTCTTTAAAAAGTTTTCTAGGAAATTTAAATTGGCTTAGGCAGTATCTTTATCTGCCTACAAGCTGCCTCCAACCACTGTTTGACCTGTTAAAAGGAAACAAACAGAATTCCTCAAAACGTAAGTTAACTCCCAAGGCCTCCTCGGCACTGGAAAGGGTTAACCAGGCCCTCCAGGACATGCACCTTGTTTGATTCTCCCCCTCCTCTCTGGTAAACCTTCTAATCTTCAACTCCACCCCCACAGTAGTAGGGGCATTGTGGCAAGACCATGGGGTTCTTGAGTGGCTTCACACGCCAGTAGGAGGAATTCCAAGACTCCTCAATGAGATAGACGCGTTAGCATTCATGGTTTGCCAAGGAAGAAACAGGTCTGTGCAGGTCTTAGGGAAAGAACCGGATTTAATTATTCTGCCCTTTTCTCTCACAGATACAGAGTGGCTCATACGCCATCATTCCCGCTTTGCCATAAGCTTCATGGGATTTCCAGGACAAATAGATAACCATTTTCCTTCTAATAAATTGATAGCTTCTTTACCTCTTCTGCCTTTACTAGCACCTAAACTTTCTCTTGAGATCCAATTCCTTCTGCTCCTACAGTCTTCACTGATGGTGGAAAAAAGGGAACTGCTGCTCTTATATATTACCCAGACAAACAATCTCCTAAACCTCTCTTTACTGAGCTTCCTGAGAATTCCCCTCAGTACAAAGAACTTTATGCTGTTTTCCTTGCATTAAAAGCTGTACCAGAATCCTTCAACCTTTTTTCTGACAGTGTGTATACTGTCAACTTACTCCCATGGCTTGCTCGTTCTTATGTGCAAATTGATGGCAACCCACTTTCCCCTCTCTTGATTCAAATCACCTCTATGCTCTCTTCTCGAACCTAGCCACTATATATTCAGCACCTTCGTTCCCACAGCCCTCTTCCTGGTTCCCTGTCCGAAGGGAATGCTGCAGCTGACCGCCTTGCCTCCACAGGAGCTCTCCTAGTCTCTGTCTCTGATCCTGTTGACTTTCATTCCCTAACCTATGTTAATCTTAAAGGCCTTCGAGCTCGATTTCCTGATGTTCCGTTACCACAATTAAAACATATCCTAGCTACATGCTCTTCATGTGCAAGTCTCATAAAAACACCTGCTATTCAGACTCTTGGTGTTAACCTCCGAGGCTTAAAAGCTAATGCTATTTGGCAAATTGATGTCACCCACATACCAAACTTTGGCAAACAAAAATATGTGTTTGTCTCAATTGATACTTTTTCTAAATTTATGTGGGCTACAGCTCAGACAGGAGAAAGCGCTAAAAAGCTTATAAGCCATATGCTCTCCTGTTTTGCTGTGATGGGCTTACCTCTTCAACTGAAAACTGACCGTGGACCAGCGTTTACCAGCAAACAATTTAAAGATTTTTGTTCTCTCTGGAACATTACTCATACCACAGGCATTCCCTATAATCCACAGGGACAAGGCATTGTCGAGAGGGTCCATCAAACCCTTAAGGCTCAATTAAATAAAGATAAAGGAGGAATGTACCCCCCCCAACATCCAGCTAGCAAAAGCCTTAACTACGTTAAATCTCTTTAATATTTACAATAACTCGGACTTACCTCCTATTATTCTTCACTGGCAAACACCGTCTACTCTCCCATCTATTAAGGTCAAATGGAGAGACCCACTCGATAAAATTTGGAAAGGGCCTGACCCTCTATTGACCATGGGAAGAGGTTTTGCATGCATTTTCCCTCATAATTACTCTAAACCTGTCTGGGTTCCTGCCCGCCATGTCTGACAATACCCTCATGATGGCACTGTTATCCCTGAAGAACAAGAAATACAAGAGGACTAGACGCAGCATACATCCCAGGATCCATAATATGACATAATATGACATGGCAGAACCTACAAAAGTTGGCTCACAGAGACAGAGCCCTCTCTCCTACCCCTTCCCTGAATGTCTTATATTATGACTGGCCAGTTGTGTTTTGTGAGTGAGTGTGTTGAATGACCAAAAATTTTTGTATGGCCCATCTGCTCAGAGTACTCTAAATGTTAAAACCATTGTCACTAACATGCGTTAACTCTCTAAGTAACCTGAGTCTGTTCTGTTTATAGTCCAAAGTCAATTATAGTAAACCTCTAACTTGTTACAAGTGTTATTTTTTTTTCACAAGTGATTACAGCTATCAAGCCTTCATATGAGGAATCATCTGTTCATATGGTAAGGCAGTAAACTGTAAGAAGTTCCTCCATATCCAACCTATGTGAATTAACAACATTCACATATTGTCTTAAACTTAACTGGGGTATCTTGTCTTGCCACCATAATCCATACCTTTGTCAGCCAACAATTTAAAGATGTTTCCCTTTATAACATCACCCATGCCACAGACATCCTTTACTACCCCCAAAGACAAATGGCTGTTCCCCTAGACATCACATACACTGACTGCTTCCCTTAGACTTAAGATGTGATCCTACCTTTTCATACCAATAGATACATTCCCCCTTCCTTACCTGTCTACCTTTAGTTGTAGGACCCTAGTTTGTTTTACTTCTTCTGCTCACAATAGGTCCTATAATTTTTTTTAACATTCTAATTTATTAATGAGAAAGAGAGGAGGAGAAAGAAAGAACCAGATATCTTTCTGGTACACATGCAGCCAGGGATCGAACTTGGGATCTCTCTCTTTCTGGGACACATGCAGCCAGGGATCTCACACTTGAGAGTCTAACACCTTATCCACTGTGACACCTCCCAGACCACGGTCCTATAATTCTTAACAAGCTCATGTCCTTTTTGTGGCAACAAATTGATGCCATAAAGATGCAACCTATACAAACTCACTATCATAGGCTGGACATGGCAGAATATTGAGTTGCTGTGGAGGATTTGCCCCCCTCCATCAGAACGTCCACCATGTAGAGGGCTGGCTAGCCAATGACGGGTAAGAGGAAACTAGTGCTATCTAGTCAACCTAAGACAGGGCACCTGGTACTACTGGGCAAAAATGACCAGGTGTTCCAATGACGGGTAAGATGGAAGGCTGATCCCCAACCTATGACAGGCACAGTCCACCCTGCCACAAAACAAAGTCCGCCAAACACCAAAACATGATATAAGACAGGGGGACATGTGGGGAGCCACATGTGCCCTCAAGGTTGCTATTGGCATGGCCATAGAGTTTATGTTAAAAGATAATTCCTGGGAATTGGGCAGTGGCGCAGCGGGTTTAGCGCAGGTGGTGCTAAGTGCAAGAACTGGCTTGAGGATCCCAGTTTGAGCCCCCGGCTCCTCACCTGCAGGGGAATCACTTCACGGGCGGTGAATCAGGTCTACAGGTGTCTTTCTCTCCCCCGTCTTCCCCTCCTCTCTCTCTGTTCTATCCAATGACCACAATATCAGTAATAACAACAATATAATTACATACAATAAAACAACTAGGGCAACAAAAGGCAAGATACGAAAAAAAAGGGGGGGATAGGATAGTTCCCGCTTCCCTACACCTTAGAGTCTTTGTTAAAAGATAAGTTCTTTTTCCCCATGAATCACCCAGGACCTTCCAGATAACAGCTGACTACCATGACAAATAATATAAAATATAATCATAAATGAATAGGAAAGATACACCCCCCAAAACTCAGTTGGTCAAGGCACCAAACCTCTTTTTCTATAAAGCATTCAAATCAGATGCCCTGCTAACCATGAGAAGCAGATTGTGTTTCTTCCACAGGAATCCCAGAAAAAAACATCTGGACCCCTGCACACCCTGACATCACCCACTAGATGGCACGACTACAGTGGCACACACCCCCGAAACCCTAGATGTCACCTGACGCGATCTGAAGAACCTGATTCACAGACTCCAAGGGCAGAACTTTTTTTACGGCCTGTCTGCCTTTCCTGCTTCTGCTTTGACCTGTCATGTTTTGGCAGTTCCAGCTCACTCTCTACAGAAAATCAGAATTCCAGAGGCTGACCTTCCTCATGCAGCATTTCATCCCCTGCCATTTCTATCCCTAGTCGCCTACTTTGGACTGACACTTTTATCGGACTTGCTGTTATACCCTTTGGACACTTTAGACAATTTTACAGCAGCTTTCTTCCCTTCCCGTTGCTGGTTTTTCATAGACTGACCCTGAGTAGTTCACAGACTTTACACACTGTTGCCCTGGGCATTAGATAAAAGGAAAGGTGGAGATGCTGGGAAATTATGCTGATGCAGTCACATCTGCCATGTTGTCTCCTCAGGCTGCTGCTAGTTCCCGTGAGAGTTGGGACATTCTCGGAGTGCCTGTTCTGCCATGTTATGCCCTCAGGGCATTGTCTATATCCCCGCAATATCCGGAGTGCTTTGGTCACTCCTCCCCCCTCCCATTCTCACGAGAGTTATTATCCTATCCTGGAGTGCTATGGTTACTCCTCCCCCTTCCCATTCTCGAGAAAGCTACTCCTATAAAAGCCTTTCTTCTTCCGCACCTCTCTTGCCAGCGCTTCACTCTGGTGTTCAGACGCAGGAAAGGTTACTGCATGAGGCGGCCATTTTCGCTACCTCCACGTGGCCCAACCTGCTTCTCTAGCACCCAACTCTGAGGTGCCACTGCAAATAAATATTTGTGTTTCCTCTTCGCTCCAGACCTCCTCTGTTCATCTCCGTGGCCAGCGCACAACAACATCTGGCTCAACAACAGCCATCTAAAATTCTTTTCTGGGAAACTAGAAAAATAAAGACATATAAAATACTAAGTAAACAAAAATAAAACAATAATAAAAACTAGAGCAAAAGTCAAATAATTTTTAAAGAAAAGATTCCAAGACTTTATTTTTACTACTTAGGCCTTGATAACCTCCTTTCATATATATATCTTACCTCCCTAAAACACTGTATCAACTCAACTAACTACACAAAAGGAAGTAAGTAAATTATATCTCCTAATCTCTTCTGACAGTGTCAACATTGTTGTTAGCCCTTGATAATCCTTTGAAGAAAAAAATATATACAGTTGTCCAAGAGATGTACTGGCAAAACTATACAAATCAACTGAAGGACGGAAATTGTCCCTGTGACAACTTTTATTATAATTATTAAACAAGTAGGGAGTCGGGTGGTAGCATAGAGGGTTAAGCACATGTGGTGAAAGCACAAGGACCAATGTAAGGATCCTGGTTGGAGCCCCCGGTTCCCCACCTGCAGGCAGTGAAACAGATCTGCAGGTGTCTATCTCTCCCATTCTCTGTCTTCCCCTCCTCTCTTCATTTATCTCTGTCCTATCTAACAACAACAGCATCAGTAGCAACAACAATAATGACTACAACAACAATAAAAAACAAGGACAACAAAAGGGAAAATAAGTAAATATTTTAAAAAAATCATTAAACAAGTAAATGCAGTAAAACTTAGGTTAACTTAGACCACACTAAGACCCTAGGCCTATTTCCTCCCTAACTTGAGGCCAGACCCCATCTCATAAACCATTTAATACCAATTTGGATATAACTTACACTCAATAATTTAACAACTGGGAGAAAGTCTAAGCTCGTCAGATAGAGAAAAGACTAAAAAAAAACTGGGTATGGGCAGGAGACTGGCTCACCTAGTGATGACCTTTTTGGTCAGTACCAGATGACTTCATCTGCACCCTAGTAAGGGAATCCTTGTATTCCCTGCATAGACAATATGGGCCAAGGCCTCTAATATAGCCATCTCTTTTTATTAAATTTCTATTAGTGATTCAGTATTGATTTACAAAATTACATGTCAATAGGGGTATAATCCCACACCATTCCCACCACCCGAGTTCTGAATCCCAATGTCAGTAACTCTGTCAGATAGCAGTGAAACTGGAGGTGATATGGGTGAAGGTGAAAGGAGCTTTATTAAGCACAGACCCTGAGTTCAGTTTGTACCAAGTACTCAAGGCCCCATTTTAAGGCATAGCCACAGCTTTTATACTCTTTTGCAAACAGGCAAGCTCAGGTATAGAAGCAGATGTGCATTAGCATTAGCAGTATGGTACTCTAGCTTTTCTCCATCCAGATGTAGCCATCCTGATTTGAGGGGCAGCAGGGCTGTTCTCAGGGTCACTTTAAACCAGAGTAACCACCCAAGTGTGTTAGTCTAGATAGTAGAGGAGTAGACTTGGTGCCTCTCCTGATAACCTGGGTTACGAGGCCATTTCCTTATCTATGGGGCTCACACATCTTAACATATTTCACAGACCACACTTAAAACTTCTTAGCAACACACATATTAGAACTATATTATTAATAAACATATTTTCTTAGGGCTCTATAACCAACTCAACCTTGCTCTAAGTATAAACACTGTAATACTGTAATAGTTACTCTTATAGCCACACATTACAATTTCAGCAAACCCACACTGAAACAGAACACTCTCTAGGCAAGACATACTCTAACACTTTATATGATCACACAAACACACTTTTTATTTCTAATTTAATTAATCAGGAACCTAAAGGCAAGAATATAACAGATGAGATTTGGCATCTCCATTTTTGGAAAAAAGCGAGTAGGTCTACTTTAGGTATATTCCAAGGGGCCCGTGACTTTATTAATTTCAGCTTGAGCCCTGCAGCTAACATGCAGGTAGACCAAAGGTTTTGTCTGGAGAAATGGTGACAGGGTTTGAAACGGGAATAGAAAGCTGAATCAGAGAAGAAATTAGCTCCCAAATATAGGAAAAACATATAAATATTATAAACTGTAAACCGCATTGATTTGATATGGGGCTTATATTCAGTGCAGGAACCTGTGTAACCTTTGCATCATTGTAGGTCTGAGCTGGCATTCTGTGGTCATAGCCAAGAACATTCTAGTTTGCAATTATCGCAGGACCTGTTTTCCTGTGGTGGTAGTCCCTACCAGTGTTGACCCACATTGAGGGAAAGGCCCTGTAGAGACCCACAAGAGGGTCCACTGTGTTGTTCCTGATGGAGATAACTACTGACAGTGGAAAGAGGGATCTGTTAGATATCTAGGCCCAACATGTCTGTGGGAATCCCAGGGTTCCCTGAGTAGGGCCCTAGGTGATGGGGTGGCCTGGTAGTGACCAAAAGAGCCATCATAGAAGTATGCCGGTCTCTTGCATGTATCCAACATTTGTTGTCCTTACTTTATCTGACAAGATTAGATTTAAAGTCATTGAGGGAAGTGAAATAGGAAGTAGGTGAGGAAGGTATCTAGGTCTAAGTTTAAACTATTGGATTAAGTACTTTATGGTGCCTTTTTTAGGTCTTTCTACTTGCTTGCTGCATTTATTGAGTCACTGAAAACTATTGTGCACTTTCACTTTAAGGTATGTATTTTCTCGTAACTTATGTATGCATGTGCCCATGTGCTCTATCTCATAGGCTTTGGTCTATAACTAGGTTCTGTCAATTTGTTAGGAAGTGCACCACCCAGAATGGAATTAAGGAGTCTTATGAGCTAGGATAGGTCTCACTAGAGTAATGGAGCTGAAGGGTTGAAATCCCACACCTGGTATATCTGGAAACAATCCAAAGTGAAACATGTTGAGGTAGTACTGGTTGCACTGATTTGGTTGAGATCAGCAGATGTAGTATCAAATGGTATAGATCTAGAGAAGCATGAAGGAAAAGGAGCTATACCCTAGAGGTTCTAGGACTGGAAGAAATATGGGATTTTTAAATTAAATTAATTTATTTATAAAATGCAAACACTGACAAGACCATAGGATAAGAGAAATACAATTCCTACCACCAAAGATCGGTATCCCCTCCCCTCCCCTGATAGCTTTCCTATTCTATAACTCCCTGGGAGTATGGACCCAGGGTCATTATGGAGTGCAGAAGGTGGAAGGTCTGGCTTCTGTAATTGCTTCCCCACTGAACATGGGCATTGACAGATGGATCCATATTCCCAGCCTGTCTCTCTCTTTCCCTAGTGGGGCTTTATAGAGAATGAGGAAGGCTTCTGCTGTCTTGGAGTTTAAGAAGGCAATAGATAGTTATTGTTATAACCAGGTTACTAAGGAATCTGGGTTACTTTGAAAATAAATAAAATATTTAAAAAGTAAAATTGAAAGCTTATCTATCCCTCTACACCTTATCCTGAAATTTACATATTCTAGCATTACATAATTAGTATATACTTTGATTCTGTTGGTCTAAAATATTGAAATATTGCAAGTTCTCTGAATTCCAATTAGAATTATTATATGTTGTTGCTTTCCTCTACATCCTCTATGTCTTGTTTGTGGACATACATCTTCAGAAAACTAAATATGAATAGATATTATTTTTTTCAAAACAAACATAGATGAAACTAAACATTTAAGTACAATGCAGTGCCTTTCTTGTCATTCCTTAATCATATTTATAGTTTCATCTACTGAAATTCTGCACCAGTCTTAAATGAGATTTAGAATCTATCCTGAGTCCTATATTCAAACTATTTCACATGAAAGATAGAACACCAATACTAGGTTGTTGTAAGGATTGAGTTTTGAAGTGTGAAGACATGTTCAGCAGTAATGCACAGGAGTTGCACACTTGAGGCCCCAGATGTCCCATATTCAATTCCTGGCTACACTATTTGCCAGAGTTGAATAGTGCTCTAGTTTCACTTTCTCTTCTCATAATATGTACATAGATATGTTTTTTAAATAACTGATTTCCAAAAACTATTTTAAAGTTTCTCATTTGCCAATGAGAGTATTTATACTTGAGTTATTATCCAACATGGTGCCAAACATATTCCCTGCGTGTTTCACCTCTTACTTCTCACCTCTCTGTGGGCTAAAGAAGGCAACATGAGGGAGAAACTCCTTAGTGTTACTCTGAAAACCATCAAGACCTATATTTTTCAAGAAGCTGTTCTTTTTTCTTTTTTCTTTTGATCTGGGGTGCATAGTCAGCACAGGAGCCTGTAAAACCTTTGCATCCCTGTAGGTTTGAGCTCACATTCTGTGGTCATGGCTAGGAACACTCCAGGTTGCACTAATTTCAGGACCCATCTTCCTTGGGTAATAGGTAGAGTATGTTGTCCATCCTCCCTTCAGAGGATGGAACATTTTCTACCATTGTTGATCTACATTGAGGGCAAGGTCCTATGGGGGCCTACAAAAGGGTACACTATGTTGTTCCTAATGGAGATGACCAGTGACAGTGGAGAGCAGGATCTGTTAGAGGTCTAAGCCCACCATGTCTGTGTGGGAATCATAGGACTGCCTGACTAGGACCCCAGGTGATGTGGTGGCCTGGTAGTGACTAAGTAGTCATCATGAAAGTATGCCAATCTCTTGCCCTTATTCAGCTTTTGTAGTCCTTACTTTGACAAGGTTGGCTTTGGAGTGATTGAGGGAAATGTAATAGGAAGTAGGGTAAGAAGGTATCTAGGTCTAAGTAGAAACAATTTGATTAGGTACTTTATGATTTCTTTTTAGGTCTTTCTACTTGCTTGCTGCATTTATTGTGTCACTGCAAACTACTGTGCACTTTTGCTTTCAGGTATATATTTTGCCCTAATTTATAGATACAGTGCACATATGTCCTATCTCATGGGCCCCAGCCTATATCTAGGTTTTTCTTGAGACGTTGTTAGGAAGTGCACCAGTCAAAATGGAATTAAGGAGTTATGTACTAGGGAAGGTCTCACCAGAGTAATGAATCTGAAAGTTTAACATCCCATGCCTTATCTCTCTGGCTGGACACAGTCTGAAGTGAAACATGCCAAGGTGGTATTGGTTGCATTGATAAGGTTGTGATCAGCAGATGCAGTATCAGTTGATATGAATTGAGAGAGGCATGCAGGAAAGTAAGTTCCACCCTAGAGGTTCCAGGACCGGGAGAAATATGGGCTTTTAGAGAAAGGGAAATGTTCCTGATGTCTTAGGGTTTAAGAAGGCAAGAGAAGGGGCCTGGGCAGTAGTGCAGAAGGGGCCTGGGCAGTAGTGCAGTGGTCTACTTTTTTTTTCTTGGGTTATCTTTGCTTCTTCTGTAGATCTGTACTAATTCTATATGACTGTCTGATATCAGCCATTTGTCTGATGTGTGATGTGCTAGTGTCTTCTCCCATTTACTGTGATGCCTGACTATCTCTGTGTAGTTTCCTTTTATCGAAGCTCTTTAATTTCATGTAATCACATTTATTTACTCTTATTTTCATTTCTCATGCTCAAAAGTTGACTCTTCAAATACATCTTAGATGTGAAGGTCCTGCAAGGTTTCACCAACATTTTATTCCCTAAATTTTAGAGTTTCTGGTCTTTAGACTAGATCTTTAACCCATTTTGATTTGGCTTTGGTGTATTGTGTTAGGTAGTGGTTTAATTTCACTTTTCCACAAGTGGCTACCCAATTTTTTCAGAAACATTTGTTGAGGAGAACTTCTTTACTCCACTGAATGGTTTTGGACACTTTGTCATCTATTAGGTGGTTGTATATGTGTAGGATCACTTATGCACTTTCAATTCTGTTCCATTGATCCAAGTGTCCATTTTTATTCTAGTACTATGCTGTTTGATTACTATGACTTTGCAGTATAAACAAAAGTTGGGGAGTGTAATACCTCCATATTTATCATTTTTTCTCAGAAGTGCTTTGGTGATTCATAGCATTTTATGGTTAAAAAAATCCAATCTTATGTTACTTTTTTATCAATATCATTTTTCCATGTGTAAACTATGACTTGACACAGTAAAGCTCTTTTGATAAACAACTTTTGTAATTGGTTTCTAGAGGATACTTTTTATGAATATTGAATTTTCTAATTAAAGGTTATTATGAGGCCAGGCAGTGATGCACTTGGTTTAGTATATAAACATTACCATGCAGACCTGTTTTGAGCTCCAACTCGCTACCAGCAGAGGGGAGCAGGGCTTTACAAAATGTAAAATAGATTTGCAGGTATCTCTCTATTTCTGTTCTTATATTCTCCTTCCCTCTCAATTTCTCCCTGCCTTATCTAATAAAAAAGAAGTTATGTGAAAAATGTCTGCTGAGAGTGGTGACTGTCCTGCGGGCACTAAGCCCCAGCAAGAATTTTTGTAGCAATAAAAACAAACCAGAAACAAAAAAGAAAATAAAGATATTCTTATTTTCTGTTTATAGAAGAGAGCTTTATAAAGTGATTTTATATAGTTATATCACAGAAACTATTAATGTATGGCTAATACAATCAACCTAATTTAAACAGTAATAAAATACATTTATTTCACTTTGAATCAAACTTGAACAAATAAAGTTTTTTTTTTTAGGGTTACAAATCATGATCCAGTGCGACAGCTATTCCACTAGTAGTGTCTAGGAAATCTTTATTTTTCATTTTTCTCATTATTTTCATTATTTTCATTAGTATATCAGGTTTTGGTATGGATGGTGCAGGTGTACCTGTACCATTTACATGACTGGCTAAAAAAAAGGATAAAATCTACCAGATATATTTTTCCATTTGAGAAGTCATTATTCTTCTACATTTTCCCATTAAGAAGAGGTTAAAATTTTTGTTTGACATCATTAGTGATACAATTTGCTTTTGAACCTTCTGTGCATGTTTTCAACAACATTGTATTTTCTATCTTGATTAAAATGAAATAGTCCTTTAGTAAAAGTAATATATGGGAGAAGGTAAATCTTGACAAATATGACTTACACACAAAGTTATTAGGAGATCTTTATTACAGTTAATTACAATTAGCTATATCTCAAATTCATGGTTCAGTCAATCACTTTGGCCATTTATAATAGACAAAATTGATAAATATAGTTTAACAAAAAATTTCTACTGATATTTTGTTTTCTTCATTTTTTTTCAGTATATTCTGCTCTAGAGTATCCTAAGGAAATAGTTTCATCTCCAAAGGTGAGGATAATTTATTACTATTATTGTCATGCCAGGGAAAGGAGATGAATTTATTTAGCAGTATCTGAAAATAGAATTGCCTCAGCTTTGACTCCTGCTGCTGATGCTAAATGTTGAACACTAAGCACCTGGCACACACTTCACACTTCTTCATTTATCTCTTCTTCATATTTTATTATGTTAAGATTCATGGAGCACATTTTCACTGTGTTCTACTCTTGGTTGGAAGTCAGGTAGTAGATGTCATTGATTGTTTATTGAACATCCATACCATATGGGGGAACTGCACAAAGCAGTTTGGATTTTTTTCCCTTTTTTTGCCTCCAGGTTTATTGCTGGGTGCCTACACTATGAATCCACTGCTCCTGGAAGCCCTTTTACCCATTTTGTTGCCCTTGTTGTTATTGTTGCATTTGCTATTGTTGTTGCTGGACAGGACAGAGAGAAATTAAGAGAGAAGAGGAAGACAGAGAGAGGGAGAGAAAGATAGAAACCTGCAGACCTGCTTTAGGTGACTCCCCTGCAGGTGGGGAGGTGGGGGCTCGAACCAGGATCCTTATGCTGGTCCTTGCGCTTTGTGCCATGTGCGCTTAACTCGCTGCTACCACCCAGCCACCTAGCCTGGATTTTTGTATGGAAAACGAATGTGAATAATATAGCCTAAGATGATGAATTTAATGTTGGCTCTGCAAATTTCCCAGATTTGTGACCTTAGAAAATTGCTCACCTTTCCTGAGACTCACTACATTTTACCCTATAAAATGGTTATAATATTAGCTATCTTATATGACCGAAAGTACTGATATGCACCCCAATGTACTATTGATTGGGCCAGAATTCTGAAAGCTGGAATGGATAGTGAGTAATATTCTCCTTGTTTCACAAAAATTCTACCCACAAAAACTTTAAGGTCTATATATCTGCATATGAAATGTGACCACCCCTTGAATCAGAATCTGTGGTTCTTGTGATAAAATGCATTATCTTCATCTAAGTAAAAAAGTATGTGTTTGAACTTTGGAATCAGATCTATTTAAATCCTATGTGATCTTAAAAATCTCATAACTTTTTGGAGAACCGATTCCCTCAATTGTAGAGTAGCCTAATGTTTTTTTTTTTAATTTCATATATTTGTTAGAAAGTTTGGATGAAATGATGTATGTGAATTACTCAGCAGAGTAGACTTCTGCTAAATAATGGTTCCTTTGAAAAGAGGGGGTTGATGTCATTGTTCACAATGCTCTCTCATTTATATGTTTTAATCTACTAAGATTGGCAGGAATTTCCTGAACTTCTGGGAATAGGGAAAACAGTTGTCTGTTTTAGCAATAATGAGGAAATATCTTGGAGAAGGATAAAAATATAACATCTATCTTTTCAAAATTTCTGCTATCTCATCAGTGATTATTTTATAGTTTAGTACACTCAGGTAAATAGTGGGGGCAGTCCCTTGTTTATGACAAATTTATTAGTAAGTAGTAGCACTGAGATTAAACTCCAGAAGTTTAACCCTCAAGCTTGTGTGATTTCCAATATGTCCAAACAGCCTAGAGTTTGAGCTTATATGAGGCCTTTGATTAATGTCAAGTAAGGGGGTTAATGACGTAAAAATTTTAAATGTACATATAGCTATAATATAAAGCTTCTATATATGGAGATAAAACTAGAAAACATCCATGAATATGGAATCTCTAGATAGAAAACATCCAAATATAATGAGATCTTCAAAGTTAAGGGTCAATGGTGCTTTCAAATTTGCATATTTTTATTAATAATTTAATAATAATTAACAAGAGTTTTAAATATTATTTTATTAGTAATTTAATAAAGATCAACAAGATTGTGGAATGTGAGGGGTACAGTTCTGCAACAACAAATACTGGAGAGGATGTAGAGACAAATGATTCCTCCTGCACTGCTGGTGGCAATTTAAATTGGTCCAATGCCTGTGGAGAGAAGTCTGAAGAACCCTCACAAGGCTAGAAATGGACCTAGATTATGACACAATAATTTCTATCCTAGGAATATAGTCTTTTTTTAGATCCTCTTATTTTTAAATATTTTTTTATAAAATGGAGATATTGACAAGACCATAGTATAAGAGGGGTATAATTCCACATAATTTCTTCCAATAGAACTCCCTATCTCATCCACCTCCATCCTTGAAAGCTCTCCTATTCATTATCCCTCTGGGAGTTTGGAGTATGGCACCAAAGTAAGGAATTTCTGGGGAGAGGGTGAAGGCACATGTTAAACTTCACTGTGGGGGGCAGGGGGAGGGACACAGACATTTGGTGGTGGAATTGATATTACTATACACTCCTATTAATTCATAATCTCACAAATAACTATTTAATTAATATGAGGGGGGAAATGGATTAAATGCCTCAAAATTTCTGATGTATAGACCATAGCTCTAAGCATGTAAGACTTCAAATGGGTAATCAGATTGTATTTTAATGGTGGGCTCAAATTGTTAATACATTTCTAATAATGACTTGTTCTTTGAAATATTAAATATCCTAAAAGCTTAGAGCAGGGAGAACAGAAGCAACTAGTAGTGTTACTTTATAAGATACAGCTATACATAAATAACATGAAAGGGCATAAATTTTGGTGAGGTCTTGTATGCTTTAGTCTTGCTTTTATTGATGTGGTGGATCACATTGATTGATTTACATATATTAAACCAACCTTGCATTCCTGGGATAAACCCATCTTGGTCATGATGAATGATCTTTTTAATATACTGCTGTATCCGACTGGATATAATTTTTTTCAATATTTTAGCATCTATGTTCATCAGAAATATCAGTCTGTAGTTTTCTTTTTTGATTGCATCCTAGTCTGCTTTTGCTATCAGAGTAATGTTGGCTTGGCTTCACAGAATCTGAAAGGGAGTATTCTTATGTCTTCAATCTTTTGGAAGAGTTTTAAAAGTAGAGTTATCAATTCTTCCTTGAAGGTTTTGTTGAATTTATTTATAAAACCATCTGGTCCAGGACTTTTATTCTTGGCAAGGTTTTTTTTTTTTTTTATAACTGCTTCAATTTCTTTAGCTATGATTGTTCTGTCTATATTTGCTAGTTCCTCTTTATTTAATTTTGGAAGTTTGTAGGTATCCACTTCTTTCAGGTTCTCTAGTTTGGTGACATAGAGTTGTTCATAGAAGCCTCTCACGATATGTTGAATATCTGTGGCGTATGTTGTGATATCTCCTCTTTCATTTCCAATCATATTTATTTTAATCTTCTCCTCTTTTTGTTTTGTGAGTCTGGCTAAGGGCTTGTCAATATTGTTTACTCTTTCAAAGAACCAAAATTAAGCTTCATTGATTTTTTGAATGGTTTTCTTATTCTCAATGTTATTTATTTCTGCCATAACTTTAGTTATTTCTGTTCTTCTAGTTGCTTTAGGGTTCCTTTGTCCTTCTTCTAATTCTTTAAGGTGTGAAATCAGGTTGTTTATTTACTTATTATTGGTTAGAGACAGAGAGACTGAGAGGGGAGGCAAAGGTAGAGAAGGAGAGAAATAGGGAGACACCTGAAGCCCTGCTTCACCACTTGTAATGTTTTCCCCTGCAGGTGGGGACCAAGGCCTTGAATTCTTGTCCTTTTGCACTGTAGTGTGTACACCTAGCCAGGTGTGCCACTGCCTGGCCCCACAATCAGGTTGTTTATTTGAGCTTTTTCTCATTTCTGAATGTATGCTTGTATGGCTATGAACTTCTCTCTTGATACTGCCTTAGCTGTTTCCCAAATATTTTGACAGCTCATGTCATAGTTTTCACTGAATTCATCAAAATATTTTGATTTCCTCCTTAATTTTATCTTTGGCCCAGTAGTTGTTAAGTAGTGTACTGTTGAGTTTTCATATTTTGGGGCTTTTACTAATTTTTGGTTTATTGTTAAGTGTTAATTTAATTCCACGGTGGTATGAGAAGATGCTTGGGATGATTTTAATGCTCTTGAATTTGTTGACACTATCTTTGTAGCCTAACATATGGTCTATCCTTGAGAATGATCCATGTAGACTTGAAAAGAGAAACTTTTGACAGAATGCAACATGCCTTCATGATCAAAACACTACAAAAATGGGAGTAGATGGGAAATTCCTTAACCTAATGGAGTCCATATACAGCTAACCTACAGCCAACATAGGAATCAGTGGTGAGAACTTAAAGCATTATGACCTAGATTATGTAATAGACAGTGCCTTTACTCTCACTATTACTATTTTACTATCACCATTACTATTTAACATAGTGTTGGAGGTTCTTATCATATCAATCAGGAAAGATAAATGAATTAAAGGGATACAGATTGAAATAGAAGAAGTCAAACTGTCACTATTTGCAAATTATATGTATCAGCCACCACAGTAAGCTGAAGTAAGTTTCAAGGAGGTTAGAACCCCCCCCCCCACTGAAGGAAATCAAACGAATATGACATTGGTGGAGCAGGCAAGAGTAGTTTATTGTTTCAGCAGTCTTTTATCATGTCAGTTCATTCTGTCAGCTTAGCCATATCCAGTGATCAGCAGTTTGCTGCACCAGCATATTTACATAAGATATGTAGTCTCAGCAGCATATTATATATTAGGGTTGCATTCAGAGTTTGGCATCAGAATTTAGTTCTTGGCACATAATTTGCTGAGTGAAGCCCCTGGGTTCAGAATCAAGGCTAAACTTCTGTGCTTTGAGCAAGCAAAACATGGGCCAAGAGTCAAGGTAAACCTCTAGGCTCTAAGCCATAGTAAGGTCCAGTCTACACTTGGCAGTTCAGCCCACAATATGATAGTATTCATAGAAAAGCATATAGAATACAGCAGGAAGCTCTTGGAAATTATCAAACGATATCATAAGGTGTCAAGTTACAAAATTAACAAACAAAAGTCAGTGGCATTGTTTTCTGCAAACACTAGATCAGAAGAAAACATCCAGAAATCAGTCCCATTGACTATAGAAGCAAAAAGTAAATAATTATACAAAATAATAAAATAAATTTTAAAAGTCTACAGGAGTTTGGGACTATTAGCATATGAATGACGTCAGTCTGAGGCAGGACACACAGAGAAGGAAATGTATAAAGCCCGGACTTGGAGCAGGTCACTCTCTCTGGCTGTTGCTATTTCTCCTGGTCAGAAGCATCTTGGCAGATGCCAGGAACCATTTCTCTGCTTGATAAGCTTTGAAACAATGGAAGCCCTCGAGACAAGTTTTCTTTTCCCCCTGGGCAGACCATTTCCCCTCAGGTAGACCATTTATCAGAAATCAAGTGACACAACACATAGTTGTGGTAACAAACATGATTTCGGCCATTGTATGTTGCAAGGAACATTCCACTTTGATGATTGCTCTCCCCCTCCTCCAGCACTTCTCTCCCTTCCCCAAAACATCTAATGCCTGTGAACACAATAAAATTTTGCAGCTTGATCAGAATCCTGTCTTGCTGTTGTTCTTTTGCGTCTCTTATCCCTGTCATTCCAGGTCCCTAGGTTCCTATCCCCTGTTCACCGCCCCACTGGCCGGGGCATCTGGCGCCCGAACGTGGGGCGAAGAAGCCTTCTGGACCTAGGAACACCGCTGATCGAGAGGATAGGCCTATCCGAATTCACTGAGCCACCACCGCCGAAGGGGTAATGCAAAGGCTCGCATAGATCGCCACGGAACTGCCTGGCCGTGAGTCGCATCTGGACGAGTGTCACAGCGGCGAGGTAAGCACTACCCTGGGACATGAATTTGGTAAACAAGACTTGTTTATTAAAGGACTCAAGGAGTCCCTCAAGACACTAGGAGAAAGGGTTAAGAAAAAGGATTTCAAGACTTTTTTTTTATTTTGTGAGTGATATGTTTGTCCGTGTTTTCCCTTAGAGGGGACTATTGATGAAAAAAGATAGGCTAGAGTAGGAAACTGTTTAAGAGATTTTTATGAGACCTTTGGTCCAGAAAAGATTCCAGTCCAGGCTTTTTCTTATTGGAATTTAGTAAATGATATACTCAAAGTCTATAAACATTGTCCTGATGTACAGTGAGTCATGAGAGAGGGATAAAAAGTCTTACAGGCACACTCCTGGCCACCTTCTGTTTGTGAGTCTGTCTCTATTCCCATGCCTGATTCAGGAGGTCCCGCCCCTGAGGCGCCTGCTAAGTGCCCTCTGGTTAAGATTTAGCCCTCTTTGACAACCACAGCTTCCCTTAGAAAATTAGTAGAAAAAAAAAACGAGAGCATTTACAGTTAGTTAAAGAACTGTGGGCTCTTGATTTGGCATTATCTTAAAATTAGCCAGCCAAAAAGATCCAGCTTTTTTCCCTCTACTCTTAGAAAGCGTTAAACCAGTTCTGAGTGAGATCTTATCTGTCTAGCAAATTATTCTTTAGAAAAAGAATGAAATCAATCAAACAAGACGTTCTCTTTAACTTAAAAGCTATTAATCAGAGAACCAGTACACACTTTTGATAGAAATTTAATGATTTGTTTCTTTAAAACTGTAAAATGTACCTTCTTTTTCTTAGAAAAAGAACTTTCAAAGATTTTTCTCTGAGCTTCTCCACGCATGGCAGTAAACTAAGCCCGCCTGTTCCATCCGCACAGCCAATCACAGCACAGAGCTCCTGCTCCACAGATTGGCAAACACTTCAGTCAATCATTCTTAGCCACAAATTCCCCTCCTGGGAGGCTGTGAGTTAGAAATCCAAAAGCTGCTTTTCAAAGGGAAAATTTTTCTTTTCACCAAGAATGTCTGTTTTAAGTCTGTACCTTGTTTTCATTAATGTGTGTTAACCCCTAAGTAACTAAAGTTTGTTTTAAGTTTCAAATAAGATTTAGTTAAGCTAAATGTGGTTTTAAAGATCCCGACTCATAGAGTTGGCACACCTTTACCAGAGTAAAATATAGGACAGTTTCGTCCTTCTGATAGCTAATATCAACATCAATTCATTAGTTAAAAGATTTTCTGAGATATCTAGGCTTGGTAAAATGCCTCTACAGTCTCTCTCACTCTTGTGAGAATTGTAAATCTTACCAGCACCCCAATACCAACTGCCACTGTTTGTAACAAATTCCATGTTTGACTGGTTTTCTAATAACCCAGTCTGGGTAAAGCAGTGGCCTTGCCAAGAAAAAAGGGTTAAATGTGGTATTCCTGGCCTGATAAAAAATTTTATTCAGCAGATATGATTCAAAAAAATTATTTAGTGTAAAATGGTCATCTAAAAGAAATGTTAACATTAAAAATTTATTTTAAACATTTCAGCTATAAGGTTTATTTTAGCTTTTTAAGTTACCTATCCAAATCAAAGTGAAAGATCAATTAAGTTGTGTACCCACCCTTGTTCATAGCTGCCCTAAGGGTGTGATAGCTTTGTGATAAACAAAGATCCTAACAAACAAGGTTTAACATTTTACTTAAAATTGTTTAAGACTGGCTTGCGTTAGTGAAAGATAACACAATGGTTATGCTAATTATTCATATGCCAGAGGCTTTTGCTCTGGTTTTCCTCTTTATATCTTTCTGCTTTTAAAAATTATCTGGTTTGTTTTAAGACACTGCCAGAGGTTTATTCTTGATAAATTAAGCTAATACATGGTGCTTCTGGTCTGATAGATTTGTTTTGACAAATCCTGATTTAACAAAATTAATATTTTGAACATTTAAGCTATGAGGTTTTATTTTAGCCTTTTAAGTTGCCATATTAGAGTTCCAAGGAGCAAAATCTATTAAGAGTTTTATATCTATGCTTACTCATGATAGCCTTGTGATGAGTAAAGATCTTAGTAAACTAAAGTTATAATAGTGTGCTTAAACTGTCTAATCAGTTTAAAATAATGCTAAAAATGGTAAACATTTTATCATGTCAACACATTAGGTATTGAATTTCTATAACATATTGGTATATTTTAATAAAGAGCCTTCTAAAATCATAAAACTCAAGCCAATTCTAATCATTAGATCATCAATTAAGTTGGTACAAGTTCTCTCCCTAAGTAAATAATTATAGGTACATCTGCACATGAAGAACTGACTGCTCATATGGTAAGATATAAAACTAAACATTTTTCATTTTTTATTTATGGGTGTATGATGACTCCTAAAGTCACTCATACCCTAAAATTTTTCTCTCATTTTTTTACAAACCTCTTAAAATTTTAACGCTTGACCTGCCATAATGATAGCACTTTACTGGCTCCTGCATTGTTTAATTAAGATCTTGCTATTCAGACTTTTAAGATTAATCTCCATTGATAAAAGCCAATGCTCTCTGGCAGATTGATGTAATTCACCTGCCCATGTTTAGTAAACAAAAACATTTTTTTCTCAGTTGATATTTTTTCCAAATTTATGTGTGTTACAGCTCAAACAAGAAAAACTAAAACCCTTAAGGTCAATTAATAAAAAAAGAAGAGGAATGCACCCCCGCAGTATTCAGTTGGATAAAGTGTCAATGAAGTAACTATACTAAACCTTTTTAATATTTACAAAAATTCAAATTGTCCATTTATTGTATCTCATTGACAAAGCCACCCACCTTTCCAGCCATAGAGACATATTCTTTTTCCTTTTTCAACACTGGATGTCCATGTTTGTTTTCCTTTTATTATGGTGGATGACATTATTGCTCTTGCAAAATCCACAGTCCCTGTTGGCAAGTCCTTACCACAGAGGACGCCATGGCAGTATATACTCCAGCTAACCACACCAGCCTATCCAAGTCTTCTCTTTCTGCTGACCTACCACTGCTGACTTCATCTTTTCATGTTTATTGACTGCTCACTTTTCTCAAAATATTCTTCATGTTCAAAGACCCTCACCTAATGTGTATGTACCTCCTCTGTGTTTTGGTACGACACCATCCTATATTTTCATGTCAATTCTTCTCTACCTGGTCCTTGCCTCCTAGTTTTGCTTGTTCCACAGCTGACCCTCTATGAAGAAGAAACTATTTCATCAGTTGGCGCTGACAACCACCAGAGGACCAGACGTGCTATGTTTCTTCCCCTGGACATCACATCCACTGATTTATTCCCTTAGACTTGCTGGTGGCACGCTAGGACACTCTATATATTCCTCCCATGAATTTTCTGACAAATTACAACAGGTTATAGACTCCACCACAAATAGTCTTGAGTCACTACAGAGCCCCTTATGGGACCCTTGATTAGTCTTTTGTTAATGATTACCTTAGGACCTTTTATTTTCAATAAGATTACTGATTTTATAAAATGACAGATTGACTCCTTGGCATCAAAACCCTTACAAATACATTATCATAGACTTGATTTGGCTCACAGAGGTTTGGCTGAACCTGAGGGTGACAGACCTCCCTTTCGGATGGCATAAAACTCAGAATTATGCATTGAGACATCCAACCTTGGCAGGGAAAGGACACCAGTAAGGGGTGCGAGGCAAAGCACTGCAGGGGGAGGACCCTATAGTCTGCCTCTGAGTCCCCCGTGAAGCAAATCTGATTTGCATGGAGGTTGGTGTCAGCAACAAAATTGTTTCCCTGGAAACTGTGGCTCTGCCTCCCCTCCCCCAAAAGACACCAAGAGCCTTATAAGATGCGGGAAGATTGGTTTTACATTCACCCCGCAGGAGGAATCGGGTCAATACTTCTCCCCTCTGGTTAATGCCCACCAAAACTGCTGTTAAGGTCTCTACCCCTCACCCCTGATTTCCTTCCTCAGTTAAATTATAATGAAAGGAGGAGATGCCAGGAGCCATTTCTCTGCTTGATAAGCTTTGAAACAATGGAAGCCCTCGAGATAAGTTTTCATTTCCCCCTGGGCAGACCATTTCCCCTCAGGTAGACCATTTATCAGAAATCAAGTGACACAACACATAGTTGTGGTGACAAACATGGTTTCGGCCATTGTATGTTGCAAGGAACATTCCACTTTGATGATTGCTCCCCCCCCCTCCTCCTCCAACACTTCCCCCCTTCCCCAAAGCCTTATAATGCCTGTGAACACAATAAAATTTTGCAGCTTGATCAGAATCCTGTTTTGCTGTTGTTCTTTCACATCTCTTGTCCCTGTCATTCCAGGTCCCTAGGTTCCTAGCCCCTGTTCACCAACCCACTGGCTGGGGCAGGCAGAGGTGCTCCAGGTGTCCGCCATGGTACTTGTCCTGGAACTGAACATGTGTGACTCTACTGGCTGGTAAACTTTTATACCCCTCTATAGCCATGATCAAACTTTAACAAAGCTGATAATTGTTTATATTATGGGACTAAACTTTTGATAACTATGGACCTAGTGTACTCTTTTTAAAATTTTTTAATATTTATTTATTTTCCCTTTTGTTGCCTTGTTCTTTTATTGATGTAGTTAATGATGTCGTTGTTGGATAGGACAGAGATAAATGGAGAGAGACGGGGAAGACAGAGAGGGGGAAAGACAGACACCTGCAGACCTGCTTCACCACCTGTGAAGTGACTCCCCTGCAGGTGGGGAGCTGGGGGCTTGAACCGGGATCCTTAAGCCGGCCCTTGTGCTTTGCACCACCCGCGCTTAACCCGCTGTGCTACCACCCAACTCCCGGACCTAGCGTGCTCTTAACCTTTGATGATAATTGCTTATTTTGCCTTTTACCTGTTTCACCCTAATAAACCTCATGTTGTTTAAACCCGTTCCCAGCTCCCCATTGTGAATCCTTTTACGTGCTCCAGCAGACCTCACAAACTCCTTTTAAGTTAAATAACAACACTATAGCAGCAAAAAAGTCAATAATTATTCAAAATAATAAAATAAATTTTAAAAGTCTACAAACAGTGGTGAGAGGGATCTGTTAGAGGTCTAGACCAATCATGTCTGTGTGGGAACCTCAGGGATCCCTGAATAGTGTCTCTGGTGGCCTGGTTGTGACTAGAAAGTCATAATTATAGTATTCCAATCTCTTGCCCTTATTAAGCTTTTGTAGTCCTTACTTTGTCTGACACTGTTAGCTTTGGAGTGATTGGGGGATGTGTAAAAGGAGATATGTGAGGAGGATATCTAGGTCTAAGTGGAAACTATTTAGGTACTTTAAGGTGTCCTTTTAGTCCATTGTACTTTTTTGCTTCATTTTTTGACTCACTGCAAATTATTGTGCAATTTTCTTTAAGGTATGTATTGTCCCCTAACTTATGGATACATGTACATATACCCTATCTCATGGGCCCTGGTCTATATCTAGGTTTTGTTAAGAAGTGTGCCATTCAAAATGGAGTCAAGGAGTCCTATGAGCTAGGAACATTCTCACCAGAGTGATAAAACTGAAGAGTTGACATTCCATGGCTGGTGTCTCTGGACACAGTATGAAGTTAAGCGTGCTGAGGTGGTACTGGTTGCATTGGTTAGGTTGGGATCAGCAGGTGCAACGTCACTTGGTATGAATTGGGAGATGCGTGTAGGAAAGTGAGCCTCACCCTTGAGGTTTTATGACTGGGAGAAATATGAGCTTTATAGAGAAAGTGGAAGGTTCCTGATGTCTTAGGGTTTAAGAAAGAAATAGATAGTTATACCTATACCCAAATCATTTGGCAAATGGGTTAACTTTGAAAATACCATTGTTAGGATTTGCTGTATCATACAAGACTTCACCATAATTTGTGACCTTTTATGCTATTTATATATAGCTGTATCTTATAAAGTAATGTCACCAGTTGCTTCTGTTCTCCCTGGTCTACGATTTTAGGAGAGTCAACATTTCATTTCTATCAGGAACAAAAAAACGAACCATTTTGTGGGCCCCTATAGTACCTTACCCTTAGTGTGGATCAATAATGGTAGGGAATGTCCCACTCTCCAAAGGGAGATTGGACAACATACTCTACCTACTACTCGAGGAAGATAAGTCCTGAAATTAGTACATCCTGGAATATTCCTAGCCATGACCACAGAATGTGAGCCTAGACCTACAGGGATGCAGAGATTACATAGGCTCCTGTGCTGAATATGGGCCCCAGATCAAACCAGTGGGGTTTATAGTTAACAATATTTATATACTTCCCCCATATGTGGCAGCTACTCTCTTCCCAGATCCAACATTCTAGTCCTTTTTCCAACTATGACACCATCTCCCCAGATAGTAACCTAGGTCCACCTGAATAGTAGATGTCAGGCTCAGGCAAAAACTAATGAAGTCATGGGCCCTATGGAATATATCTAAAACAGACTTACTAGCTTTTTCCAAAACAGAGACCCCAATCTTCATCTGCAATATTCATGCCTTTATGTTCATGGTTAGTCAACAATTTTTTCTGCTTTGTATCTTAACTCATTCATCCACCAAGTTCCAGATGCTATCATGATGTCAACCTGACTTCTCTGGGGAGATGGCCCCATCTTGTGTCTTGGAGCCCTGCCTTTCCAGATGCCTGCCCCACTAGGAAAAGAAAGACAGGCAGGGAGTATGGACTGACTTACCAAAGACCATGTTCAGTGGTTTAGCAGTTACAGAAGCCAGACCTTTTATATTCTGCACCCCATAATGATCCTGGGTCCATACTCCCAGAATGATAAAGAATAGGGAATCTATGAAGGGAGGGGATTGGATATAGAGCTCTGGGAGTAGGCAATGTGTGGAAATGTACCCCTCTTATCCTATGGTATTGCCAATGTTTCCATTTTATAAATAATTATAACAGAATAATAATAATAATAATAATGTCTAGAAACAAACATCATAGAGAAGTGAAAGACTTGTATATTGAAAACAAAGAAGTGGAAAGGTAGTTTATGTTTAGGATAGGAAGAATTAACACCATCAAAATAAATATTCTACCCAGAGCCGTATACAAATTTAATGCAATCTCCACAAAAGTTCCACCAATGTTTTAAGATAATAGAATAAATGATACAAATGCTTGTGTTTAACAAGAAAATACTTAGACTCATCAAACCAATTTTGAGGAAAAAAGAACATCACTGCAGGCATCACACTCCCAGATCTCACACTATATTATAGGACAATTCTAATCAAAATTTCCTTGTACTGGAATAAAAAATAGAAATAGTGACCAGTAGAATAAAATTGGGAACCCATAAATAAGCCCCCATGGACATCCCCCTGTGGGAGTCTATTTTTTTTACAAGGGGCCCCAAAATATTAAATGGAGAAATGAAAGTCTCTTCAACAAATGGTGTTGCAAAAACTGGGTTGAAACATGCAAAAAAAGTGAAACTGAGCCACTACATTTCAAAAAAACTAGACACCAAACAGATCAAGGACTTAGACCTGATACTATTCTATACTTAGATGAAAATATTGGCAGAACTCTTTTCCATTTAAATTTTATAGGCATCATCAATGATATATAGCCAATTTCATAAAAAACTAAATAGGTGGCTGGGTGGTGGCCATAAGGTTAAGCACACAGAGTACGTAGTGCAAGGACTAGTGCAAGTATCCTGGTTCGAGCCCCAGCTCTCCATCTGGAAGGTGAGAATCACTTCACAATTTGTGAAGCAGGTATTAGGTATCGGTCTGTTCCCTCCCTCTATGTATCCCTCTGCCTCTCAATTTCTCTCTGTCCTGTCCAATAAAAAAGAAGACTACTGGGTACTGTACAGCAAACCCTAACAAAAGGACTTTTCAAAGTTAACCCAATTACCAAGTAACGTGATGACAACATTAACTATCCATTGTCTTTTTGTACCCTAAGACAGCAGGAATCTCACAACTCTACTATAGAGCCTCTACTTCCCCCAGTCCTTGAACGTTTGGATAGGGCCCACTTACCCATATGCCTCTCCCAATCCATATCAAATAATATTGCATCTGCCGATCGCAACCTAATCAACACAATGATTGCCACCTCAACATGCTTCAGCTTAGACTGTGTCCAGAGACTTCACGTGTGGAATGACAATCCTTCAGCTTCATTACTCGGGTGAGACCTTTCCTTACATAGTATTCTCTAATTACATCCCAGGTGGTTCACTTTCTAACAAAGACCCAAAACCTAGATATACACCAGTTTCTGTGAGAGAGAGCATATGTTCACGTGTCCATAAACTACTGCAAAATATATACCTGAAAGCAGAAGTATACTAGAGTTTGCAGCAAGTACCCCCCTAACACTTCATCTCCACTATTCCAAGCTTTGGGTTCACGACTGCTCAACAATTTGTTTGGCTTTGTATGTTAACTCTCTTTTCAGCCACCAGGTTCCAGATGCCATCAGGATGCCGGCCAGGCTTCCCTGGACTGAAGACCCCACCAATGTGCCCTGGAGCTCCGCTTCCCCAGAGACCCACCCTACTAGGGAAAGAGAGAGGCAGACTTGGAGTATGGACCGACCAGTCAATGTCCATGTTCAGTGGGGAAGCAATTACAGAAGCCAGACCTTCTACCTTCTGCAACCCACAATGACCCTGGGTCCATGCTCCCAGAGGGATAGAGAATGGGAAAGCTATCAGGGGAGGGGGTGGGATATGGAGATTGGGTGGTGGGAATTGTGTGGAACTGTACCCCTCCTACCCTATGGATTTGTTAATTTATCCTTTCTTAAATAAAAAATAAATAAAAAAGAAGACTAAAACAAAAATATGCCAATGGGACTTCATTAAATTGAAAAGTTTCTGCACTACAAAAGAAACCACCAATAGCAGCAACATATGCTGGAGAGGTTGAGGGGGAAAAGAACCCTCCTACACTGCTGGTGGGAATGTAAATTGGTCCAACCTCTGTGGAGAACAGTCTGGAAAACTCTCACAAGGCTAGACATGGACCTTCCATATGACTCAGTAATTCTTCTCCTAGGGATATACCCCAAGGACTCTATAACACCCAACCAAAAAATATGTATACATCTACATTTATAGCAGCACATTTCATAATAGCTAAAAGCTGGAAGCAAACCAGGTGCCCAACAACAGATGAATGGGTGAGAAAGCTGTGGTATATATACAATTGTATAATACACAACTATTAAGAACAATGAACTCACCTTCTCTGACCCATCTTGGTTGCAGCTAGAAGGAATTATGTTATGTGATCTCAGTCAGAAAAACAAAGATGAGTATGGGTTGATCCCACTCATAAACAGAAGTTGAGAAAGAACAACAGAATGGGAAAGTCAAAGCAGAATCTGAATTTGGAGTATTGCACCAAATTAAAGATCTCTGGGTGGAGAGTGAGGATAAATGTTCAGTTTCACTTGGGGGGTGTGGGTGGGGGAGGGGGGAGGAACAAAGACTTTTGGTGATGGGAATGGTGTTGATGTACAGTTCTATTAACTTATAGTCTCATAAATCATTAATTAATATGAGAGGGAAAAATTGATTGAATGTCTCAAACTTTTTGAGGCAGAGACTATAGCCCTGAGTATATGTTCCTTCAGCCTCAGCATTTAAGACTTTAAAATTGGTAATCAGATTGAGTTTTAACAGTGGGCTCGAATTGTTAACATATTTCTAATAATGACTTGTTCTTTGAAATATTGACTCTCCTAAAAATTTGTCTTCATTTCTGAGATTATTAGGTCTATTATGATTTGCATACTTTTCTTATCTATGGTTACTTCTGACTGAGTTAGAGTTTGTTCTAGGCTCCTGTCCTGATTCATTGTAGTAGCATTTTTATTTGCTCTTGATTTAAACGTTTTTTTAATTGATGTGGTTTGTATTCTTCTGTCCTGTCGTTCTTTAGTTGTTGTTTTTTGAGTACAAGGCATGTGAAACTAAAGTCTTTTCAGAAATGCAGTCACAACCTCAGAAAGTACAATAGCAACTGAAGCAAAGACTGATGAAGTTCAACCAAAACCAGTTAGCCAAACAACACCTCCAGCCCAAGAACAAAAACAAACAAAACCAAAAGAAAAAGAAAAAGAAGAGAAAGGCAAAAAGACAAAGCAAGAATAGACAATTATGCAAATCAACTGTCTGCTATAAATTCTAGTGATAGCAAGAGGAGAAAGGAAAGGAGAAAAGACACAGAGAGAGAGGGAGAGAGAGACCACTTTGAGTCAGACTTCTTCCACAAGATAATTCACAAATTAGTGCCAGTGAATTCAGAAAGAAAAAGAAGATAAAAAAGCAGTGAAGGGAAAGAGATTTTTTTATTAGCTTGGAGAAGAGAAAAAGGAGGGTGGAGAAAAGAGAGAGAGAGAGAGAAGAAAGTTCCTCCCACAATGAATAGCACACCTAGTCACCTATCAATGGAAAAAACAACAACAGTTAATTTTGGTCAACCTGAAGAGGAGGTAAAAAGGACACGTGTATATAATAATAATGATGATGATAATAATAATAATAATAAATCCTAACAGTCAATCTGTAGCTTGGACCACACCAGATTGGCTGCATACAACCTGGTCCCCTTCCTAAACCAATCAAAAACAAACAATTACTAGAAAGTATCAAAGAAACTCCAGAGGTAAATAGTCTTTCCCAGGCAGGGCTGAGTCCCTGATTGGTCAGGTATTCTATCACTCAAAGAGAGCCCCACCCCCTTCAAAAAGAAAAAAAAAGGCTTAGAATGGCCTCTGCTGAGCCAGGAATTTTGGTAAAGAAATTAGCTCCACAGGAAGCCTGCTAGGAGCAGCTGGCCCCAGGTGGGGGCTGGTTTTGGGATTTGGGGTAGGGTGAGTTCAGAAACAGGCAAGCCAAAGATCCTCCTTTCCTTTGTCCTTCACGGCCTCTGTTTGCCAGCCCAAGAGTGGGTTATAGGACTCTTCTTTGGTGTCACCCTGACCACCCCTTGCTCTCCTCCTCCACTGCTAGGCCAAAAATCCTACCCACTCCCAAGAATCCCAGGTTGAAAGCTGCTTCCTTTTGGAGCTCACACCAGGTGTTGTCTCCAAGCTGCTATCTTGACTCCTTCCTTTTTCCATATTTTGGAGCTACCCACTTCCCTTATCTAGCTTTCTATCCCTCTTTCCAGTCTTGACATCATCTCCCCAGACAATAACTTGGGTCCACCTGCATATCAGATGTCAGGTTCAGATGAAAACTGTAAAGTCATGGCCCCTTGCAACATACCTAAAATAGACCTATTAGCTTTTTCCAAAACAGAGACCCCCAAATCTTCATCATTCACCCTTTACGTTCATGATTAGTCAGCAATTTGCTCTGTTTTACATCTTAACTCCTTTTCAGCTACCAGGTTCCAGATGCTACCATGATTCCAATCTGATGTCCCTGGGCAGACAACCCCACCAATTTGTCCTGGAGCCCTGCTTCCGCAGAGCTCTGCCCCATTTGGGAAAGAGAGAGATAGTCTGGGAGTATGAATCGACCTGTCAATGCCCATGTTCAGTGATGAAGCAGTTACAGAAGCCAGACCTTTTATACCCCATAATGACCTTGGGTCCATACTCCCAGTGGCATAAAGAATAGGAAAGTTATCAAGGGAAGGGATTGGATACGAATTTCTGGTGGTGGGAATTGTGTGGAACTGTACCCCTCTTATCCTATGGTTTTGTTGGTATTTCCTTTTTATAAATAAAAATTATATATATATATATATATATATATATATATATATATATATCCCACACAAGTAGGCTTCTTACAGAATGGGAGATCTTTTTATCAGACAAAAACTAATATATTCTTAAACTCAGAAATGAACAAAACAAATGACTCCATCCAAAAATGGGGAGAGGATATAAACAAAATATTCACCAAAGAAGAGATCCTAAATGTTAATATGCATACAAAAAATGCTCCAATCTTTGGTGATCAGCAAAACACAAATAAAGACAACAATAAGAAAGCACTTCAGTTCTGTGATAATGTCATATTGGAAAGGACAGCAATAACAAATTCTGGAGAGGTTCCAGGGGTAAAGAAACCCTCCTGTACTACAAGCTGGAATATAAATTGGCCCAACCCCTTTAGAGAGCAGGCTGCAGAAATCTCAGAAGGCTAGAACTGGACCTACTCTATGACCCTGCAGTTCTTTTTTGGGGATATATCCCGAGGAACCCAATACAACCATCCAAAATATCTGTGTGTACTTAGGTTTATAGAAGCAATATTTGTAATAGCCCAAACTTGGAAGCTATATAAGCATTGAACAACAGATGAGTAGCTAAGAAAATTGCAATATATATATATATATATATATATATATATATATATATATATATATATATATCCCAGCTATTAAGAAAGATGAATTCACATTATTCATGTCACCTTTTATGATACTTGAAATAATGATGTTAACTGAGATAAACCAGAAAGAGACAACAAATGCTAGAAAATGTGGGGGCAGAGGACCTCTCCTTCACTGTTAGTGAGAATGTAAATTTGTCCAAACCCTATGGATAGCAGTCTGGAGAACTCTCACAAGGCTAGAAATGGACCTACCCCATGACCTGGAAGTTTCGCTCCTGAGGTTATATCCTAAGTAACCAAACACTCCCATAAAAAAATCTGTATCCTATGGGGGCCATAGGACAAAGGGGTCCATTATGTTGTTCCTGATGAAGATGACCAGTGATAGTGGAGAGAGAGTTCTAGGCCCGTCATGTCTGTTGGGACTCCCAGGACTCCTCTGGGGTCCATACTCTCAGAGAGCTAGAAAATAGGAAAGCTATAAAGGGAGAGGATTCAATACAGAGTTCTGGTGGTGGGAATTGTGTGGAATTGTACTCCTCTAATCCTATGGATTTGTCAGTGTTCCCATTTTATAAATAATAAAAAAATTAATTAACTAAAAATTTGTTTATATCTATGTTCATAGTAGAACAATTTTCAATACCCAAATCCTGGAAGCAGCCTGTGTAAAACAACTGATGAGTTTCTGAGAAATGTGTGGTATATGTACACAATGAAATATTACTCAGATATTAAAAATGATGAATTCAACTTCCCCACATCTTGGACAAGCTTGAAGGAATCATGTTAAGTGTGATAAGCCAGAAAGAGAAGGATGAATATAGTATGTTCTCACTCATAGGCAGAAGTTTAGAAATAAGAACAGAAAGGGAAATACAAAGCAGAACTTAGACTGGTTTGGTGTATTAACGTAAAGTAAAGGACTCTGGGTGGTGGATGGATACTTCATGTCCTGGTACACAATGGTGAACAAATAGCTAAGCTAGGGTTGAATCAGTTTTACAGAAAATTGAGAAATTTTGCACATGCATCAATAACTGTATTTACTGTAAGATATTTATCCTAAAAATTAAAAAACAACATTTTTATTTTGCTATATAAGTCAAAAAGTCACTTTATCACATTATGCAATGCAGACTAACCAGGACTTCCACTCAGAAAGAGAGTCCTAAACAGTTATTTTTTCCTCTATGGAACTTGTTGAAGGATTGGCCAGCTGATCAGGTTTTCTTAGGCTGTAGCAGTATGTATCTGCTACATGAAATGTGTTATCATGTACTAGGCCCTTAAATAGTAAAAGAACATTACTGGAAATGGTAGTAAAACCCATCAGTATAAGCAATAGGAATGCACTAATATTAATTTATTACTTTTGGCAAATATACCATGATTTATACTAGATGTCAACATTTGGGGAAACTGAATGGTGGATATTTAAGAACCTCTCTATATACAGGCTGGTTGTATGGATCAACCTTTCAATGCCCATGTTCAGTGGGGAAGCAATTGCAGAAGCCAGACCTTCCACCTTCTGCACCCCATGACCCTGAGTTGATACTCCCCAAAGATTAAAGAATAGGAAAGCTATCAGGGGAGGGGTGGAATACAGAGCTCTGGTGGTAGGAATTGTACCACTCTTATCCTATAGTCTTGTCAGTGTTTCCACTTTATAAATAAATTAATTAAATAAAAAAGAACCTCTCGATACTATGAAACTTTTCTACAACTAAACTTTTTCCAAAATAATAGAGCTTTCAGAGAATGTAATGGCTCTCCTCTTTATTTATCCTTACTTAAATTTGATAAAGTTGCACCTACTCTCCTGTACCAACTATTTTGCTAAATAAGTCTATTTAAATAGGTAATATTGATAAACAGAAGATACGTCACCACATTTAGCTTCTTTTATCACAGTCTGTGCTGCCATATAATTGTATTCTGTTTACATGGTACTTAGCTATCTCTGTGTGACATTTCAAAACTAAATCAGATAGTTTGTTTGAAACTTTTAAGTTAACTCACCTGGATAATGCACTTGTGCTTCACTTTTGTATATTTTACTAGAGAAATAATGTTATACAAGACAATTTTTATCGTAGGTATGATTTTTAGCTCTCTGTGATGGCTTCAGTGTACCTCCCACCACCAATTTAAATCCTTTTCTACAATTCCATTGTGTAAAGATAGCTTGAAGTACTGAATCCCTGATACGGAAAAAAAGAAAAGAAAAGCAGATAGTTTGATGGCTAATCTTTTTCTCTCTATCTCTCTCTTAGATTTATTTCAAAATTTCTCTCCCACATTCACTAACCATTTAACTTTGGATAACCTGCTTCTCTCCTTCTTCTGTTAGTCTTAATATGCTAATCTTTAAATTAATTATTGGTTGTAAACTCAGCAATTACTTTCCTGGGGCTTTATCCTAATGAAGCAAACATCCATACAAAAAGACCTGTGTATACCTATGTTCATTTTAGAATGGTTTGTAATTGCCAAAACTTAGAAGCAACCTAAGTTTCCAACAACAGATGAGTGGTGAAAAATGTTGTAGTATATATATTCAGTGGAATTCAGTTCAACTATTTAGAGTGGAGAAGCCAATTTCTTCAGACCATCTTGGATAGAGCTTGAAGGAATTATGTTAAGTGAAATAAGCCAGAAAGAATGAATATGTGACTCACTCATGGGCAGAATTTAAGAAACAAAAACAGAAAGAGTAAACCCAACATAAAATTTCTACTGTTCATGTATTGCACCAAAACAAAGAACTGTGGGGAAAAAGAATAAAAAAGAGGGTTGGGAAATGGAGGCTGTCCATTCCTGGTACATGATGATGGACCTAATTTTGGAGTAAGAGTGTCTTACAGGCATCTGTCTTAGTGAGGTGTTAAAGTGTACACATGTGCTAACAATTGTATTGTAACAATTTCTCAATTAAAATAAGATTTGACTATGAGTTAGGTAGTATGAAATTGTGGTGGATACATAGTTTCCATAAGACTCATTTTAGTATTCATTGCTAAAACTGAAATCAGTGGAAGACATGTGGATGAATGAAAACTAATTAGAGCCTAGTGGGAAAAATGGATTCTATGAAGACCATCTGTGAACTGTAAACCGTCATTTATTATTCCAGTCTTGACTATGTATGTGACCTGCAGGAATACTGGGAAACTTTCATCATATAGATGCATTTGTACATGGTTCGGGATGCAGAAAAGTTTAAAGGAGAAGTCCTGAGGAAACTGGAAGAGCTATTATTTGACGCCTGTTTCATGCCTTTAAAATATTTAAATAGGAGCTGGGCATGGTGCACCTGGTTTAGCACACACATTACTTATTATGTGAAAATGCCTCTGTTCAAGCACCAGGTTCCCACCTATGGTGGGAAAGCTTTGAAAGAAAAGATGAGGTGCTGCAGGTATCTCTCTCCCTCGCTATCTTCCCCTTCCTCTTGATTTCTCTCTGTCACTATCCAATAAATAAAATAGTTCTTAAATTTTTATTAGTGATTTAATAATGATTAAAAAGATTGTAAGATAACAGTGGCACTATTCCATACAGTTCCCACTATCAGAGTTCCGTATCTCATCCCTTCAATTGGGAAGTTCCCTATCTATTCCTTTGAGAGTATAGACCAAAATACTTTATGGATTGTAGAAAGTAGAAGAGAAGGTCTGGTTTCTGTGCTTTGCTTCTATGCTGAACGTGGACATTGGCATATTCCTGTCCTGCTTCTATCTTTCCCTAGTGGGGTAGGGTTCTGGAGAGGTTAGGTTCCAGGACACACTGGTGAGGTTGTCTGCTCAGGGAAGTCAGGATGGTGTCATGGTAGCATTTGCAACTTGGTGGATGAATAGATAAAATATGTTTAAAAGAGAAGTGAATATGTCATCAACTCTTAAGATGAACTCAAGGGAGTCGGGCTGTAGTGCAGTGGGTTAAGCGCAGGTGGCGCAAAGCACAAAGACCGGCATAAGGATCCCGGTTCAAACCCCAGCTCCTCACCTGCAGGGGAGTTGCTTCACAGGCGGTGAAGCAGGTCTGCAGGTGTCTATCTTTCTCTCCTCCTCTCTGTCTTCCCCTCCTCTCTCCATTTCTCTCTGTCCTATCCAACAACGACAATAACAATAATAACTACAACAATAAAACAACAAGGGCAACAAAAGGGAATAAATAAATAAAATAAATATTAAAAAAAAGATGAACTCAACACATTCCTTCACAGTTACCTTCAGAGAGTTAAAAATGTATGCTCCTTGACTTTCATCCTTCAAATATTTTTTAAGTATTTATTTACTTAGTTAGCTGGTTAGTTCATTTTTACCAGAGCCCTGCTCAGTTCTGACTTCAAATTTTGTCTAAATTGATCTTGTGACCAATCTTAATTTAAAATCACACAATAAAAAGAATTCTGGAAAACATTACTTGATAGTACAGCTAATTTACTGTGTTTGGTCCTTACATTCTGCATTCTTTGTGATCCAGGATCTTTCACCATTATGGATATATCAGCTTGGTCACTTCTTACTTTTGACTACTCAGTTGGGTACAACCAGTAGAATACATCAATAGAAAATAGAAGGAAATAGACATAAGAATATTTATTCCCCCAGGAAGATATTGGACATAAATTGTTGTATTTGCTTTTCAAAAGTCACATGCTGTTGAAGTTTTCTAGTATTTTAAAGTCATGATTATAGGTCTGTCTCAGAGTCCTAAAATTTATTTATTAATTATTTAGCAGTGTTTTTGTTTTATGAACTTAAAAGATTCAGGGTTATAATTTCACACCCACTTACGTGTAGGTAACCACAATCAACCAAAGTTCTGTGCCACCTCCCACTCCCAATAGCCATTATAGTTCACACAATGTCCAAAAGACAGTTGGGTTACCAAATTTTTTGCAAGTTAATTTGTTTTAGTCATCTATATTCCACAAATGAACAAAACCACCTGGAAGTTGTCCTTGTGTGCTTATATTATTTTTGGCAAAATATAACCATTACCCATTCCATTGTCTTCTTAACTTAACTCTGCCTATGACTTTTTCTTGATTAAAAGAGAGAAGCTGAATACTTTGAAGCTGTCTTTAGAGTTGCCCTCTACATTTCCCTAGAGGTGATTATAGAATGAATCACCAACTTTGCTCATGGTGTTTATTGATCCATGAAGAGGAAATGCTATATAGCCCTAGCATTGAAACACCATGGCTCTCAGGTTTTAGAGAAACTAATGTTTGGGGAGGATACCCTATCACTATAAATAGAAAATAAACTTATTTTCAAAAAATTTAGATACTTACTATCATGAAATATTCAATTATACCCTGATTACTGTCATATATCCCCTTATTCAAATAATTTCTAAGATAGAGCCCCCATAAAGAAATCAGAATTCAGTCTTGCAGAACAGAAAGGTGGTCACATAGTAATTTGGCCTCATTGTCAGTTGTCGTCTCCTAATTCTTATTGCTACTCATTGTTTATAATTTTTTCACTGGTATATAAGGACTTGAAGATAGTCACTATTCCATATTTTGGCTGTCTGCCTGTGACATGCTTAAAAATATTTGGTATGCAGTGGACTCCCTATTTATGTTTATTCACTGATTTTATGATCTGATTGATCATAGTTGATGTGAGCACTTAACCAGGTGCACCACCATCTGGCCCCTCATAGTTGAAACAAAAAAGGTATCTTTCAGGTTTGGGGTGTTGACTAAAAGTGAACCATCTTTCTCATTTCAACCTCATCTTGACCAATTGGAAAGTTAGTTGAATATTTTCACTTAGTAAAAGGGATATAAAAGACATCCGACTTTCCAAAAGATATTCTAATTCTTAGAAAAAGTCATCAGGGAGACTCCCAGAGGCAGGGCCATGGAGTAACAATTGCCTCACATAGCTCCCCTGATCAACTAGTTAAGCAACAATAACAACAATAAAATCACCTGAAAACAAAATGTATTACAACTGGGATTTCCCTGGAAACATACTTAGCCTCAGATAGATGCAGGTATGCCTGGTCAATGAATGAAAAAGGGACTAGGGAGAGACTCTCAGTACTTAAGAAACCAGACTTAGTGACAGCTGGTGTCATCTTGGTTGTTACACAGCAGAGCACATTGTCAGTAGCAGAGAGGCAGATAATTTCTGGTCATGTGACCTGTAAACTTAGGGGCAACAAGACATTGAATTTCCCCAAAGATTCAGCAGTGACTAAGGAAAAAATGTGACCAAGAACTAAAGCCCTGAGTCTTCTCAGGACCCAGAAGCCACCTAGAAAAAAAAATCCTCACCAACTTCTAGTGATGTGGTCAGAGAGGAATTTGCCACTATCTTTACTGCCTTGCAAGTATTACTGAGAAAAGACTTATGTGGGGAAAAAAAAAAAGATATTTCAACTTTAAATGAGATGATCGGGGGGCCAAGTGGTGGTACACCTGGTTAAGCGCACACATTACAGTGCACAAAGATCCAGTTTCAAACTCTTGTTCCCCACCTGCAGGGAAAAAGCTTTACAAGTGTTGGAGCAGGGCTGCAGGTATCTCTCTGTCTCTTTCCTTCTGTATCTCCCCTCTGCTCTAAATTTCTCACTGCCTCCATCCGATAATAAGTAAATAGATTAAACATTTTAAATATAAAATAAAATAAATAAACGAGATGATCAATAGTAGTATAGAACCAAGAACACAACGGGGAAAAACAGAAACAGGGAAGGGGAGGGCAAAATGGACATAGGAATGCAATCAAATGTCAGTGAGCTAAATCAATGAAGAAAGACTGTTATAGATATATTAAGTTAGGCACAATACTCATTGTAACCATAAAACAAAATATAGTAAAAGGCAAACAGGAAACATACATAGTAAGCAGGAATACCATGAAAACTATTCAGACAAAGGAATAGGCAGAACAAAATAGGAAAATAATAAAAAATATTATAAAATAAGCTCAAAACATAAATCAGAATGGCCATAGTAAACCACATTTATGAATAATAGTCTTAAATGTGAATGGCTTAAATTAAACTATCAATAGATTCAGAGCTGCTGAACAGATTTTTTAAAAAAGTCCATCTTTTCTGTCTCAGGGAACATGCATCTGAAAAAAGACAAAAAAAAATTCAACTGATAGTTTGAAAAGGTTTTTCAAGCTGATAATGCAGACAAAAGAACAGGAATATCTATTCTGCTGTCAGATAAAGTAGACTTTAAGGCAAAAGAAGTAATAAGAGATGGATGAACAGTAAATATTGGTGAGAGAATCAATTCAATAAGAAGACATAATCATTGCCATTGTATATGTTCTGTAGGAGTTCCCCCAAATATATACAATAAGTATTTATTGATCTAAAGGGAGACATTGATAGCAACACAACAGTAGTATGAGATCTTAACATACTATTCACAAGAAGCAACAAATCACCCAGAAAGCAAATCAACATGGCAATAAAGGCCTTACATAATGTTATAGATGAGAGTAATTTAAAAAATATATTCAGAATCTATCATCACAAAAGAAGAATATACGTTTATTTCAAGTGTTTTTGGAGTATTCTCAAGGATTGACCATGTGTTGAGCCACAAAGAAAACCTTGATAAATATTTAAACATTGCATTCATTAAAAGTATCTCTTCAGGGAGTTGGGTGGTAGTGCAGCGGGTTAAGCTCACATGGCGTAAAGCACAAGGACTGGCGTAAGGATCCTGGTTCAAGCCCCCTGCTCCCCACCAGCAGGGGAGTTGCTTCATAGGTGGTAGAGCAGGTCTGCATGTGTCTATCTTTCTCGCTCCCTCTCTGTCTTCCCCTCCTCTCTTCATTTTACTCTCCTACCCAACAACAACAACATCAATAACAACTACAACAATAAAACAACAAGGGCAACAAAAGGGAATAAATAAATATTTTTTCACAGAGGAATATACATACGTTTAGTTATTTTTTAATTTATTTAAAAAAGGAGACATTAACAAAACATAGGATAAGAGGGGTACAGTTCCACACAATTGCCACCACCAGATTTCTGTATCCCATACCCTCCCCTGATAGCTTTCCCATTCTTTATCCCTCTGGGAGCATGGACTCAAGGTCATTGTGTGATACAGAAGGTGGAAGGTCTGGCTTCTGTAATTGCTTCCCCACTGAACATGGGCTTGACTGGTCAATCCATATTCCCAACCTGCCTCTCTCTTTCCCTAGTAGGGTGGGGCTCTGGGGAAGCGGCGCTCCAGGACACATTGGTCCATGGACATCTGGTCTGCATCATGCTGGCATCTGGAACCTGGTGGCTGAAAAGAGAGTTAACATACAAAGCCAAACAAATTGTTGAACAGTCATGGACCTAAAGGCTGGGATCATGCCGATGAAGTGTTAGGGGAAACTCACTACAGACTATTGTGTACTTTTGCTTTCAGGTATATAATTTTGCCCTAGTTTATGGATACGCGTGAACATATGCTCTATCTCATGGGACCTAGTCTATATCTAGGTTTTGGGACTTTGTTAGGAAGTGAACTGTCTGGAATGGAACTAGAGAATACTATTAAAGGAAAGGTCTCACCGGAGTAATGAAGCTGAGGGGTTGTCATTTCACACCTGAAGTCTCTCGACACAGTCTGAAGTGAAGCATGCTGAGGTGGCACTCATTGCGTTGATTAGGTAGGGATCGGTGAATGCAATATTATTTGATATGAATTGAGAGAAGCATGCAGGAAAGTGCACCCCACCCTAAGGTTCCAGTAATGGGGGTAATATAGGCTTTATAGTGGAAGTGTGATGTTCCTGCTATCTTATGGTTCAAGAAGACAATGTATAGTTATTGTTATCATCACATTATTTGGTAACTAGGTTAACTTTGAGAAACCCCTTTGTTAAGATTTGCTGTATAATTTCCAGAATCTTGTATATAGCTGTGTTACCGGTTGCTTCTATTCTCCCTGGTCTAGGCTTTTGAGAGAGTCAACATATCAAAGACTCAGCCTATTTATTAAAAAGAATCAGTCTGTGCTTTAAAAATTAGAGACATACAATTATTTTCCCCTCTCATATTCATTAAATAGTGATTTATATGACTACAAATTAATAGGAGTGTACATAAACACCATTCCCACCACCAAAAGACTGTGCCCCATCCTACCCACCCATGCCTACCTCTCCACCGCCCCAGGAAGCTGAATATCCATTCTCACCATCACCTCAGGGTTTTTACTTTGGTGCCCTACTCCAGATTTAGTCAAATCCTGCTTTTAGTTTCCCTTTCTGTTCCTCTTTCTTAACTTCTGTTGATGAGTGGGATTGTCCCATACTAATCTTTATCTTTCTGACTTAGCTCACTTAACATAATTCCTTCTAGCTCTTTCCAAGATGGGTCAGAGAAGGTGGGTTCATTGTTCTTAATAGCTGTATAGTATTCCAATTCCATTGTGTATCTATACCACAGCTTTCTCAGCCACTCATCTGTTGTTGGGGACCTGGGTTGTTTCCAGGTTTTAGCTATTACGAATTGTGCTGCTATGAACATAAGTATACAAATATCTTTTTGGTTGGGTGTCATGGAGTCCTTGGGCTATATCCCCAGGAGAGGAATTACTGGGTCATATGGAAGGTCCATGTCTAGTCTTGTGAGAGTTCTCCAGACAGCTCTCCACAGAGGCTGAACCAGTTTACATTCCCACCAGCAGTGCAGAAGGGTTCCTTTGTCCCCACAGCCTATCCAGCATTGTTGCTGCTGTCCTTTTGATGTATGCCATTCTCACAGGAGTGAGATAGTATGTCAATGTTGTCTTTATTTGCATTTCTCTGACAATCAGCGACTTTGAGCAATTTTTCATGTGTTTGTTAGCCTTTTAGATATCTTCTGTAGTGAATGTTCTGTTCATATCCTCTGCCCATTTTTGGATGGGGTCATTTGCTTTTTTGGTGCTATTTTTGTTGATCTCTTTATATACTTTGGTTATTAGTCTCTTCTCTGATGTATGGCATGTGAAGATATGATCCCATTTTGTGATGGGTTTCCTTGTTTGTGTGATAGTTTCTGTGGCTGTGTAGAAGCTTTTCATGATGTAGTCCCACTGATTTGTTTCTGCTTTAGTCTTCCTTGCTATTGGGTTTGTATCATCAGTAATGTCCTTGAGGTTTAGGTGGGAAGGTGTTCTACCAATTTTTTCCTCTAAGTATTTTATAGTTTCTGCTCTAATATCCAGGTCGTTGATCCATTTGGAGTTGACTTTTGTTTCTGGTGAGATAAGGTGTTTCAATTTCATTCTTCTGCATGTTTCAACCCAGTTTCCCCAGCATAACTTATTGAAGAGAGCCTCCTTCCTCCATTTAATACTTTGGGCCCCCTTATCAAAGATTAGGTGTTCATAGGTGTGGGGGCTTAGGTCTGGCCTTTCAATTCTGTTCCGCTGGTCTGTGTGCCTATTTTTGTTCCAGTACCAGGCTGTTTTATGATGATGGCCTTATAATATAGTTTGAGATCTGGGAGTGTGATGCCTCCATTTCTGTTTCTTTTCCTCAAGATTGTTTTGGCACTTCTGGGTGTTTTCTGGTTCCAGATAAATGATTGCAGTTTATGTTCTATTCTCTTAAAGAAGCTTGGTGGAACTTTGATGGATATTGCGTTAAATTTGTATATGGCTCTAGGGAGAATATTCATTTGATGATATTTATTCTTCCAATCCATGAGCATGGGATGTCTTTCCATTTCTTGATATCAGTTTCTATTTCCTTGAATAGTGACTCATAGTTTTTAGTATACAAGTCTTTCACTTCTTTGTTCAGCTTTATTCCTAGGTATTTTATTGATTTTTCTGCAACAGTGAATGGGAGTGATTTCTGGATGTCTTCTTCTTCAGCTTTAGTGTTTGCATAAAGAAATGCCACTGATTTTTGTACATTGATTTTATAGCCTGATACCTTGCTATATTGCCTAATAACTTCCAGTAGTTTTCTGCTGGATTCTTTATGTTTTTGTATGTATACTATCATATGATCTGTAACAAAAAGAATGAATAGTCTAGGAGTAAACCTAAAAAAATTCTTAATTATATCTGTGTTATATAATTTTGTTAGGAGGTGTGCCACCTGAAATGGGACTTAGGAGTCCTATGATCTAGGAAGGTTTTCACCAGAGTATTGGAGCTGGAGGGTTAACATCCCAGGCCTGGCATCTCTGGACATAGTTACAAGTGAAACATGTCGAGGTGACACTGGCTGCACTGATTTGGTTGAGATCTGCAGATGCAGTATCAAAAGAAGCATGAAGGAAAAAAGAGAAAAGACCCAGAGGTACCATAGAAGACTTTACCATGATTTGTGTCATTGAATCCTATTTACAAATAACTATATCTTATATACTGCCAAGACTGGTTGCATCTGTTCTCCCTGGTCTAAGATTGTAAGTGATTTAATACATTTTTAAAAGAAGATATTATGAATAATGTGTTAACAACTTAAGCCCAGAGTTGAAATTCACTCAGTTAACTAATTTGAAACCATAACTGCTTAGATTGAAAGAATGTATACTCAGAACTAGAATATATTCATCAAAAAGTTCGAGGCATTCAATCTATTTTCCTTAATCAATATTTTCTCATATTAATTAAGTATTGATTTATAAGACTACGGTTAATAGGAATATTTATTAACACCATTCCCACCACCAAATGTCTGTGTCCCTACCCCCAAGCCCTATAGTGAAGCTGAAAATCTATCCTTCCCCCAAAGTTTTTTTTTACGTTAGAGAATACTCTAAACTGAGTCAAATTCTGCTTTTGGTTTCCCTTTCTGTTCTTTCTCAATTTTTGTATATGAGTGGGATCATTCTATACTTATCATGCCCTTTCTGGCTTATATAAATTAACATAATTTCTTCTAGCCCCATCCAAGATGTGCTGTAGAAGGTGGGTTCATTTTAATAGCTTAGTAGTATTATTTTGTGTATATGTACCACAACTTTCTCAGTCATTAATCTGTTGTTGGGCACCTGGGCCCATGAGATAGGGCACATTTATTTGCACATGCATCCATAAGTTAGGTAAAAATATATACCTTAAAGTAAAAGTGTGCAGTAGTCTACTGTGACTCAATAAGTGCAGCAAGCAAGTAGAAAAAGACACCAGAAAGTACTTAATCAAATATTTTCTACTTAGATCTAGATACCCACCTCACGTACTTCCTATTTCACTTCCTTCAATCACTCTAAGCCTAACCCTGTAAGACAAAGTAAGGGTTACAAAAACTGGACAGGGGCAAGAGATTGGCACACTCTATTATGGCCCTTTTGATCACTACCTGGTCACCCATTATCCAGGGCCCTCATTAGGGAATCCTGGGATTCCCACATAGATATGATTGGCCTACACCTCTAACAGATCCCTCTCACCATTACTGGTCATCTCCTACAGGAACAACATCATAAATCCTCTTGTGGCCCTCTGCAGAACCTTACCTTCAGTTGTAGAACAACAGTGGTAGAAACTTCCTTACTCTCTGAAAGGAGACTGGATCAACATACTCTGCCACTTGAGAAAGACTGGTCTTGAAATGAGTGCAACTTAGAATGTTCCTAGATATGACCATGGAATATCAGACCAACAGGGATGCAGAGGTTACACAGGCTTCTGTGCTAAATATGAAAAGACATGAGCCCTGGGTCAAAAACTGGGGTTTATAGTTAATTATATATATATTTTTTCCACATTTGGGGGCTACTCTCTGCCCTGGTCCTATTTCCAACTCTGAAAAAAAATCTTCCCAAACAATACTTTTAGCCCACATGCATGTTAGCTGTCTGTCTCAGGTAGTAATTAGTAAAGTCACAGGCCCATCAGAATTTAGCTAAAATAGGCTCCCTAGTTTCTTCCAAAATGAAGACCCCAAATCTCATGTACTATATACTTACCTTTAGGTTCCTAATTATTAAACAATTTGTTCTGCTTTATATCTTAAAGCTTTTTCACTCACCAAGTTGAAAATGTTACCATGACACCAACCTGACTTTCCTGGGCAGATGACCTCACCAATGTGTCCTGAAACCTCAACTCCCCGGAATCCTACCCAACTAGGGAAAGATAGACAAAGGCTCGGGGTATGGATCAACTATCAATGTCCATGTCCAGCAGAGAAGCAATTCCTGAATTCAGACCTCCACCTCCACACCCCATAAAGATCTTTTTCCATACTCCCAAAGGGATAAAGAATAGGGAAACTTCCAATGGAGGAGCAGGGATACAGAACTCTGGTGGTGAAAATTGTATGGGATTGTAGCCCTCTTATCCCACAATCTTGTCAATTATTATTAAATCACTAATAAAACAAAGTTAAAAAATACTCTGAAGATTTGTATACTGAAAATGATATGTCACTATCAAGGCAATAGAAGAACATACAAAGAAATGGAAGGATAATCCCATATTTTTTAATTGAAGGAATTAACATAATCAAAATGTCTATTGTATCAGGAACCATAGACAGATCTAATGAAATTCCCACTACACTTAAATCAAATTTCTTTAAGAGAATAGAACAAAATGCTGCTAAAGTTTGAATGCAATCCTGAGAAAAAAAAGAACCAGAATGGAGACATCACACTGCAAGTTACCAAACTATCTTTTTAAAAAATTTATTTATAAAAAGGAAACACTGACAAAACCATAGGATAAGAGGGGTACAACTCCACACAATTCCCACCACCAGAACTCCATATCCCATCCCCTCCCATGATAGCTTTCCTATTCTTTAACCCTCTGCGAGTATGGACCCAAGGTCATTGTGGAATGCAGAAGGTGGAAGGTCCGACTTCTGTAATTGCTTCCCGCGGAACATGGGCATTGACAGGTTGACCCACACTCCCAGCCTGCCTCTCTTTTTCCCTAGTGGGGCAGGGTTCTGGGGAATCAGAGCTCCAGGACACATTGGTGGGGTTGTCTGTTCAGGGAAGTCTGGTTGGCATCATGGTATCATCTGGAACCTGGTGGCTGAAAAGAGAGTTAACATATAAAGCCAAACAAGTTGTTGACTAATAATGAACCTAAAGTCTGGAGTAGTGCAGATGAAGAGTTGGGAGCGAGTATCTGTTTTGTAGATAGATAGTAGGCATATTTCAGTTATATTCCAAAGGGCCTGTGGCTATACTATTTTTTTTCCCTGAGCCTGAAATCTGCTATGCAGGTGGATCCAAGTTATTGTCTGGGAGACGATATCATGGCAGGGAAAAGGACCAGAAAGCTGGATCAAGGAAGAGAGTAGCTCCCAAATATGGGAAAGGCTTACAAATATTGTTGACTCTAAACCCTATCGATTTGATGTGATCTGGGGCCCATATTCAGCTTAGGAGCCTGTGTGACCTCTGTATCTCTGCATTGGAGCTCACATTCTGTGGTCATGAGTAGGAATGTTCCAAGCTGCCCCTATATCAGGACCCATTTTCCTCAGGTGTAGCATGGAGTATGTTGTCCAGCCTCCCTTTGCAGGATGGAACATTCACTACCGTTGTTGATCCAAGTTGAAGGCAAGGTCCTATGAGGACCCACAAATGGGTCTATTTTGTTGTTCCTGATAGAGATGACCAGTAACAGTGGAGAGAGGTATTAAGTCAAGGTCTAGGTATTTATTAATGTGTAATTCCAAACTATCTTATAAAGGTATTGTAATCAAAATGATCTGGTAGTAGATTAAAAATATACACACTGAAGAATGGAATAGAATTGAGAGCCCAGAAATACATACTAACACCTTCGAATATGTAATATTTGATAAAGATAAAGGAGTATTTCTTCAACAAATCATTTTGTGAATATTGAGTTGAAACATGAAGAAGAGTGAAACCGAAGTACTTCATCTCATCACAGACAAAAGTAATCTCTGAAGGTATCATGGATTTGAATGTTAAACAACAAATCATAACATAGAGGAAAACCTAGGCAGAACTTTTATTTATTTATTTATTTTCCCTTTTGTTGCCCTTGTTTCTCATTGTTGTTGTAGTTATTATTGTTGTTATTGATGTTGTTGTTGTTGGATAGGACAGAGAGAAATGGAGAGAGGAGGAGAAGACAGAGAGGGGGAGAGAAAGACAGACACCAGCAGACCTGATTCACCACCTGTGAAGCTACGGAGCTGGGGTTTGAACTGGGATTCTTCCTCCTGTCCTTGCACTTTGCGCCACCTGAGCTTAACCAGCTGCACTACCGCCGGACTCTCAAGGCAGGACTTTTTGCAGTCTAAGTTTTAAAGTTATCTTCAGTGATTCAAATTAATTTTCAAGGAAAACAAAAACAAAAGTATACTAATAGGGGTATATAAAATTGAAAATCTTTGGCACAGTGAAAGAAAACACCACCCAAATAGAGAGATTCCTTATGGACTTGGAGAAGACATTTTTATGCCATATATCACACAAAAGTTTTTTTTTAAGTTTCTTTTTTCCCTTTAGCTGCCCTTGTTTATCATCATTGTTGTAGTTATTATTGTTGTCTGTCTTCGTTGTTGGATAGGACAGAGAGAAATGGAGATAGGATGGGAAGACAGAGAGGAGGAGAGAAAAATAGACACCTGCAGACCTGCTTCTCCTCTTGTGAAGCGACTCCCTTGCAGGTGGGGAGCTGGGGCTCAAACCGGGATCCTTATGCCAGTCCTTGCGCTTTCTGCCATGTTCGCTTAACCCGCTGCACCATCGCCCAGCTCCCACAAAAGTTTTACTTAAGTAATTAATTCCCTTTTCTTGTCCTTGTTGTATTATTGTTGTTGTTATTGATGTTGTTGAATAGGACATAATGAAATGGAGAGAGGAGTGGAGGACAGAAAGGGGGTGAGAAAGATAGATACCCACAGACCTACTTCACCACCTGTGAAGCGACTCCCCTGCAGGTTTGGAGCCTGAGGCTCCAACTGGTATCCTTCTGCTGGTCCTTGAGCTTTGCACCACATGTGCTTATCAGCTGCTACAGCAGACTCCCTGCACAAAAGTTTAATTGCCAAAATAAACAAAAAACTCATGATACTCACCACCACCACTAACAACAACAGACAGACGAGACTATCCAAAAATGGGAAGAGGATATGGACAGAATATTTACAAAAGAAAAGATCCTATGAGGCAATAGAAATATGAATAAATTTTGAAAGTTATTGGGTAAATATCAAATAAATGCAAATTAAACCCAGTGAGATACTATTTTACTCCTGTGAGAATGTTATACACCAGAGAGGACAATAACATCAAATGTTGGAGAGGTTTCTCTGGTAAAGTAACATTTTTACACTGCTATTGGGAGTATAAATTGGTTCAACTCTGGATATCAGTCTGAAGAATAGTTTTTTTTTTAAATTTTTTATTTAAGAAAGGATTAATGAACAAAAACATAAGGTAGGAGGGGTACAAATCCACACAATTCCCACCACCCAATCTCCATAACCCACCCCCTCCCATGATAGCTTTCCCATTCTCTAGCCCTCTGGGAGCATGGACCCAGGGTCGTTGAGGGTTGCAGAAGGTAGAAGGTCTGGCTTCTGTAATTGCTTCCCCGCTGAACATGGGCGTTGACTGGTCAGTCCATACTCCCAGTCTGCCTCTCCCTTTCCCTAGTAAGGTGTGTCTCTGGGGAACCTGAGCTCCAGGACACATTGGAGGGGTCTTCAATCCAGGGAAGCCTGGCCAGCATCCTGGTGGCATCTGGAACCTGGTGATTGAAAAGAGAGTTAACATACGAAGCCAAACAATTTGTTGAGCAATCATGGATCCCAAGCTTGGAATAGTGGAGAGGAAGTGTTAGGGAGGTACTCACTGCAAACTCTAGTGTACTTCTGCTTTCAGGTATATATTTTGCAGTAGTTTATGGGTACGTGTGAACATAAGCTCTCTCTCACAGAAACTGGTGTATATCTAGGTTATGGGACTTTGTTAGAAAGTGAACTGCCTGAGATGAAATTAGAGTGTACTATAAAAGGAAAGGTCTAACCCGAGTAATGAAGCTGAAGGGTTGTCAGACCACACGTGAAGTCTCTGGACACAGTCTGAGGTGAAGCATGTTGAGGTGGCAATCATTGCATTGGTTAGGTTGTGATTGGTGGATGCAATATTATTTGGTTTGGATTGGGAGATGCATACGGGAAAGTGGGCCCTATCCAAGGGTTCCAGGACTAGGGGAAGTAGGGGCTCTATAGTGGAGATGTGAGGCTCCTGCTGTCTTAGGGTTCAAAAAGACAATCGATAGTTAATTTTACCATCACATTATTTGGTAATTGGGTTAACTTTGAAAAGTCCTTTTGTTACGGTTTCCTGTACAGTATCCAGTATCTTGTATATAGCTGTGCTATTGGATGCTTCTATTCTACTTGGTCTAGGCTTTTGAGAGAGTCCGCATAAAAAATACACAGCCTATATATTAAAAGGATTCAGTCTGTGTTTTGAGAAACTTTGAGACATACAATTGATTTTCCCCCTCTCATATTAATTAACTACTGATTTATATGTCTACATTTTGCTAGGAGTGTACATAAACACCATTCCCACCACCAAAGGACTGTGACCCATCCCTCCCACCCACTCCCACCCCCCACTGGCCCAGGAAGCTGCATGTCTAACCCTCACCACTGGGTTTTTACTTTGGTGCCCTACTTAAAATTTGATCAGGTCCTGCTTTTAGTTTCCCTTTCAGATCTTCTTAGTCAACTTCTGTTGATGAGTGGGATCATCCCATACTCATCTTTATCTTTCTGACTTATTTCACTTAACATAATTCCTTCTAGCTCTATCCAAGATGGGTCAGAGAAGGTGGGTTCATTGTTCTTGATAACTGCATAGTATTCCATTGTGTATATATACCACAGCTTTCTCAGCCACTCATCTGTTGTTGGGCACCTGGGTTGCTTCCAGGTTTTAGCTATTATGAATTGTGCTGCTATGAATATAGGAGTACACACCTCTTTTTGGTTGGGTGATATGGAGTCCTTGGGGTATAACCCCAGGAGAGGAATTACTGGATCATATGGAAGGTCGATGTCTAGTCTTCTGAGAGTTTTCCAGACTGCTCTCCACAGAGGCTGTACCAATTTACATTCCCACCAGCAATGCAAAAGGGTTCCTCTGTCCCCACATCCTCTCCAGCATTTGTTGCTGCTGTCCTTTTTGATGTATGCGATTCTTACAGGAGTGAGGTGGTATCTTAGTGTTGTCTTAATTTGCATTTCTCTGACAATCATTGACCTAGAGCAGTTTTTCATATGTTTGTTAGCCTTTTGGATCTCCTCTGAGGTGAATGTTTTCTTCATATCCTCTGCCCATTTTTGGATGGGGTAATTTGCTTTTTTTGGTGCTAAGTTTGCTGAGCTCCTTATATATTTTGGTGATTAGTTTCTTGTCTGATGTATGGCATGTGAAGATCTTCTCCCATTCTGTGAGGGGTCTCTCTGTTTGTTTAATAGTTTCTTTGGATGTGCAGAAGCTTTTCAATTTGATGTAGTCCCATTGGTTTGTTTCTGCTTTAGTCTTCCTTGCAATTGGGTTTGATTCATCAAAGATGTCCTTGAGGTGTATGTGGGAAAGTGTTTTACCAATGTTTTCCTCTAAGTATTTGATTGTTTCTGGTCTGACATCTAGGTCTTTGATCCATTTGGAGTTGATTTTTGTTTCTGGTGAGATAAATTGGTTCAATTTCATTCTTCTGTATGTTACAACCCAGTTTTCCCAGCACCATTTATTGAAGAGAGCCTCCTTCTTCCATTTAATACTTTGGGCCCCCTTATCAAAGATTAGATGCCCATAGGTGTTGGGATTTACTTCTGGGCTTTCAATTCTGTTCCACTGGTCTGTGTGCCTATTTTTGTTCCAGTACCATGCTGTTTTGATGATGATGGCTTTATAATATAGTTTAACGTCTGGGAGTGTGATGCCTCCATTTCTGTTTCTTTTCCTTAAGATGGTTTTGGCAATTCTAGGTGTTTTCATGTTCCAGATAAATGATTGTAATGTTTGTTCTATTCTCTTAAAGAAGCTTGCTGGAACTTTGATGGGTATTGCATTAAATTTGTATATGGCTCTGGGGAGAATATTCATTTTGATGATATTTATTCTTCCAATCCATGAACATGGGATATCTTTCCATTTTTTGCTGTCAGTTTCTATTTCCTTGAGTAGCGACTCATAGTTTTCAGCATACAAGTCTTTCACTTCTTTGGTCAACTTTATTCCTAGGTATTTGATTGATTTTGCTGAAACAGTAAATGGGAATGATTTCTGGATGTCTTCTTCTTCAGATTTAGTGTTTGCATAAAGAAATGCCACTGATTTTTGTACATTGATTTTGTAGCCTGATACCTTGCTATATTGCCTAATAACTTCCAGTAATGAACAATAGTTATAAAGCTAGAAAAGGACCTATCCTATGGCATGGCAATTCTTCTTTTGAGTATTTATTCTAAGAAATCAAACACATCCATCTAAAGAGATTTATGTTTATAGCAGCAGAAACTTGGAAGCAACCTAGGTGTGCAAAAACAAATGAGTGGTTAAGAAAGTTGTGGTATACATGTACAATGCAATACTACTCAGCCTTTAAGAATGATTAAATCACTTCTTTACCTTATCTAGTATGAAGCCTGAAGGAATCATGTTAAGTGAGACAAGCCAGAAAAAGAGGATGGCTATAGGATGATCTAACTCATAAGAAAAATTTGAGGAATAAGAGCAGAAAGAGGAAACATAAAATAAAACATGAATTGGCTTGGTTTATTACACGAAAGCAAAGGGTTCTGGATAAGGAGGACATTGTGAGCATTGGAGGGCGGTGGGGTGGCTTTCAGGTTCTGGTACTTGATGACATAACTAATTGGAGGGTGAGAGTGTTTTGCAGATACCTATCACACTGAGATGAGAAATTTTACCCATGTTCCAACAACTGGTATATAAACTAGTAACCTCCCTGTAAAAAACAAGAATAAATAAATAAAACATATTATAGTAATATAGTGATTCTTATGATCTGGCATAATAACTTACTATATTTCTCTGAGTTTTGACATTTTGTTGTAGTTATTTTTCCTTGACATAATATTTTTGAAGGCTGTCTTTAGGGGTATCATTGTACATCTTTTCAAAATATTTGTTAGTTCACTTCACCCAGATCCAAAATGCCAATCTTCTTCCAATACATATCTCTGGGTCTCATTTCTCCTTTTACATGATAAGATAGTTAAAATCACCTCAGATGTTATATAGTCCCCTTGTCTTTCCAGGTGTTTCTCTGTCTCTCTCCCTATCTTCCCCTTCTTAATTTCTGGCTGTCTCTATCCAGTCAATAAATAAATATAATAAGAATTTTTAAAAAGGTGAAATTTAGAATGGGTAAGATATATTACACCAAATCAAAGGACTCTGGGCAAGTAAGGGAAAGGAGGGAGTAGAGATAGCATTGGGGTCTTGCTGCAGAATTGTGTAAAAAGACCCAAGTTGGGGATGAGTGTGATTTGTAAACACTACAGAGAGATAAGAAATTGTACCCATGGTTTACCAACTAAACTATAAACCACTAAACCCTTCCCGTGACAAAATTTTATTTAAAAAGGAGGGAATAAAAGAATACAGGAAATACTAAATATTAAAATACAATTATCTTATGGTGACAGAATTCTAAACACATGAAAAAATTACTCATATTGTCTAATTGTAGTATTTAGTGTTTAGTGTGATGGATTGTTTCATTTATATGAGGCCAAAGAGACTTCTAATTCAAATTCACATTTGGCTCACCAATCTCCTTTGAAATGCTTCTGAATGGAACTGTTTGTTTGTAAGGTGGCTCACTATGAAGCAGGTGTTTCTAATTCAGTACAGATCAACTCTTATGAAAATCAGATCCTCTGGTCTTAGAATTGCCTTTTATAGTGATAACCTGGAGTTTAAGCCAGTAATACTTTCTCACAAGTCCTTAACATAAAAGAAAACAGTGTTGCTAGACATGAAAATTCCTGACTTTTATGCAGTGACAACTAATTTGAAAGTTTACACTTAAAAATAACCTAAATTTAAATAGATTCAGTACTGAGAAATTGGAGGTCTCATGTCTTACTAGTAGTGATGTAATAGGTTATGGGTTAGGTGTTAAACAGTATGGTAGCTTCTGACAAAAGTAAGCATAAATTTTCCATATGATTAAGTAATTATTCCTCTGAGTGTTTTATTATGCCATCTCCCCAATAATTCAGGGACTCAAACAGATTCTTTTTTTAATTTATTTTATTTTATTTATTCCCTTTTGTTGCCCTTGTTGTTTTATTGTTGTAGTTATTATTGATGTCGTTGTGGGATAGGACAGAGAGAAATGGAGAGAGGAGGGGAAGACAGAGAGGGGGAGAGAAAGACAGACACCTGCAGACCTGCTTCACCGCCTCTGAAGGGACCTGCCTGCAGGTGGGGAGCCGGGGGCTCGAACTGGGATCCTGACGCCGGTCCTTGAGCTTAGCGCCACCTGCGCTTAACCCGCTGTGCTACAGCCCGACTCCCTCAAACAGATTCTTTATACCTTTCTTAGTAGCAGCACTATTCACAATAGCACCAAAGTGGGAAAACACTCCCAAATATCCATCAATAGATGAAAACATTAACAAAATGTAGTGTGTGCATACAATATAATTTTATTTATTTATTTATTTATTCCTTTTTGTTGCCCTTGCTGTTGTATTGTTGTAGTTATTATTGTTGTTATTGATGTCATCATTGTTGGATAGGACAGAGAGAAATGGAGAGAGGAGGGGAAGGCAGAGAGGAGAGAAAGACACCTGCAAACATGCTTCACTGCTAGTGTGGCGACTCTCCTCCAAGTGGGGAGCTGGGGTGCTGGAACCCGGATCCTTACATGGGTCCTTGCACTTCGTGCCACGTGTGCTTAACCCACTGTGCTACCACCTGTCTCTCTACAATAGAATTTTAATCAATCTTTAAAAGGAAGAAAATTTTGACTCCTGGTGAACTTTACATTGTTTTGTTATACAAAATACTGCAGGTGAAAAATGACATTTTATAATCCCATTTATGTTGTACCTAGAGTAATTAAATTGATAGAGACAGGTATTAGAATGATGGTCCCCAGAGGAATTATAGGTTATTATTTAGAGGATGCAAAGTTTCAGTTTGGGAAATCAAGGAAGTTCTGGAAATGGATGATAGTTATGGTTATACAACAATGTGAACATGCTTAATGTTACTTAAATTATATTTTAAATAGTTAAAGTGCTAATATGTTGGTTATGCATATCTTATCACAGTACAGTCAAAATTGGAATAATGTCTGGAACTTTAATTAATGGTAAAATAGAAAAGCAAGGCAGTGCAACAAAACATTGCTGCATGCCAAGAAATGCTGGACTTGATTGTTATCTGATTTGTCAGAACTAATTGCAACAAACTTTGCCACTTCTCTTGATCTGAATCAAAGATTTCAACAATCACAGATTTAATCTCTTACTAAGATAATAATATACTTTGAATGCTTATAATTTGAAAGGCATTACTCCCAAACATCACTCTCAATAATTCATATAATCCTACCTCAATATATGAAGTAAATAATGCTTCCTCATATTTTACTGAGGAAGATATTGAAGCATACCAAAAATATTATATGGTGGTCCACTACAAACCTCCAGAGAGCTCTCTTTCTTTTACAGACACTGCTGCTCAGTCAGTTCTTCCCCCTCATTATTATTTATTTTTATTGACTATGTCTCTCATTTTGAAATAATGGTATAAAAGTGAGCTTATCAGTTGTTTCCATAGGATAGGCACATTTAAAAAAATATGACATACTAGTACATCCACTATAATTTTGTAATGTGCCTAAATAGAATAGTGTGTCCTTTGGGACAAAATATATGGGACTAGAGGTGATTAAACTTAGTGAAGTAAGAAGTGAAGGACAACTACTTCATAATTTCACTCATATGTGGAATGCAGATAAGTGAAACAAGAAAATCAACCCATATATAAAACCTTGGGGGCACTAGGATGTTTATTGTTGGAGGCAGGGGAAGGTAGGAGCACAGAACTTTGGTGGCAGTACTGGTGTGAAACTATATCCCTATTATCTTATAGTCCTGTAAATCATTAAGTCACAGTGTCATGAAAAAATAAAAGAAAATAAATAAAAGGTGCTAAAAAAGAAACATTCTAACATCTAATTCTGCTTCTAAAAAACCCCTTCTGTTTCATTTGGTTTAATACCCCCTGCTTAACACTGCATTCTATTTGCATAACCACTGTATTCTATTTAAATAACCACTGCATGGCATTGGTTTAATCCCCACTGGTTCATGATGTCTTTTTGCTCCACCCCCTCTCCTTGTCACACCCTGATTTTCACCAGTGACTTTTCTCTCCAAGCTCTCTACGTCACATCCTGTTCACACCCTACTTGGGAAGTATATATAAGGACAGCATTGTTCGTTTTAGTTAGTTGTTAGTTTAGTTTAGCTCGGCTTAGACTGTGCTGCGTTCTGCATGAATAAAGAGATACTGCGTACAGCTCAACCATGAATCCTGGGTCGTCTGTCTCGGCCCGCGAAGCCATCCCGACAACCACTAGTTTATAATACAGATTATTTTCATCTGAGAGAGGGTATATTTGCACAACATGTAGGTAGTAAATCCATACTACTCAACTGACACATTTCTCATTCACCCCTATCACCAGTCACTGTTTATTTCTTCTATAATGATTCCAGCACTCTGACACCAAGTTGCAGATGCTACCATGATGCCAACCCGACTTCCCTGGGCAGATGAGCTCACCAATGTACCCTGGAAACCCACCTATCTGGAACCATGCCCCATTAAGGGAAGATAGAAGCAGTTTGGGAGTATGGGTAGTTCTGCCACCACCCATGTCCATCATAGAATCAATTACAAAAGCCAAACCTTCCACCTTCGGCATCCCATAATGATCCTGGGTCCATGCTCCCAGAGGGAAAATGAATAGGAAAGCTTTCAGGGAAGGGATAGGATACAGAACTCTAGTAGTGGGAATTGTGTGAAATTGTACCCCTCTTATCCTATGGACTTGTGGATATTTTTTATTTTATAAATAAATTATTAAAAGTTGCAAAAAACCTTTAGTATTTGTTATATTATTATTTTTGTTGATTCTGCAAATAGACTACAAATTCTAATGACTCAAGAACCCTATATAATTTTGTTCTACATTGTAAACTTCACTGCCAAGTATGTTGCCTATATATTACTTATCATTCAGTAACGACTTCTGGGAGTGAGAGAAGAAGACGAGAGAGTCAGGCAGTAGCTCAGCAGTTTAAGCGCAGGTGTTGCAAAGCTCAAGCACCAGCATAAGGATCCTGGTTCCAGCCTTGGCACCCTACCTGCAGGGGAGTAGCTTCACAGGCTGTGAAACAGGTCTGCAGGTGTCTTTCTCTCTCCCTCTCTGTCTTACCCTCCTCTATCCATTTTTCTCTGTCCATTCCAACAATGACGTCAATAACTACAACAATAACAACAAAAGGGAATAAATAAATAAATTTAAAAAAGAAAGAAGATGAGAGACAATAAAATCAGCTATGTCCATAGTATGTCCTTTTAACCACTAAATCACAGTGCAGAATTGTATTTTATCAAATACCAATTTTGTTATCATTTTGGTTCAATAATTTGCAAGTACAGAATCATATATTTCATCAAAGCAGACAAATCACCAGCAGGCGATTATCTCCTAAGAAAGCCTATTAAATGATACCTTCTTCTATTAGTCATCCCCATGGTCCAACTCTAGACACCAGTTTTGCAACTAGAACACATTGTAACAGACTATCCTACCATGGAGGATTTGTCTGGGTTGTAGTTCACACAATCAGATCCAAAGATTTCTTGCAAAACAAATATGTCAATGTACTTTACTGGCATTCCAGCAATCCTGAAAAAAAAAGCAAACAGATCAATTTCAACTTCTGTCCCTCTGTTTTTTTTTTTTTTAAGTTTTTATTTATAAACTGGAAACACTGACAAGACCATAGCATAGGAGGGGTACAAGTCCACACAATTCCCGCCACCTAAACTCCATATACCATTCCCTCCCCTGATAGCTTTCTTATTCTTTAACCCTCTGGGAATATGGACCCAGCTGTCCCTGTTTTAATTTAATTTCAAATATTGTCAGTGACTGCAATGAGAAACTATTAAAATTAAATGAATGTTTCCTATTACAACTCCCTGCACTTCCAGACCTTCAGCTACTTATGACTGTGAGTTTAATTTTACTAAGTTCTATTTCTAGGCCACTAATATCATCTCCTGCAGAGAAAGATACATTCGGCATTCTATATGGTGTCATATTCTATAGGGGATAAATTTTCATTCTAATGCCTTACTATTCTTTTTTTTGTTCTTTTTTCCTCCAGGTTTATTGCCAGGGCTCGGTGCCTGCACCATGAATCCACTGCTCCTGGAGACCATTTTTCCCCTTTTGCTGCCCTTGCTGTTTTTATCATTATTGTGGTTATTATTATTGTTGTTGTTGCTGCTGTTGTTGGATAGGACAGAGAGAAATCAAGAGAGGAGGGGAGACAGTGAGGGGGAGAGAAAGATAGATACTTGCAATCCTGCTTCACCACTTGTGAAGTGACTCCCCTGCAGGTAGGGAGACGAGGGCTGGAACTCGGATCCCTATGCTGGTCCTTGCGCTTCATGCCATGTGTGCTTACCCTGTTGGGCTACCACCCGAATCCTGCCTTACAATTCTTAATAGAGATTTTAGAACATGTAAACCATATGGTTTTGAAGGAATAGGTGTTTTATGTGTTTGACATTTCTATTAATGGATTTTAATAATGAAGTATGGGTACAATTATTATGACACAGAGGAAACGGTTCTTAAGGAAAGAAAAAAAAGCTCTGCATCACGGAAAATTGATGTTCACTAGGACTTGGTGAAATTCAAACTGAAATGCAAGCAGTTTTCCTCAACAGCTCACAAGAATTGAAAAATCCTACTTCTAAGGCTCTTGTTTTTCTCCTTGGATGTGCTGCCTTCAAGTCTATTAGAAATTTAAATTAAGAGGTTCCCGGAAGATGGTGGACTGAGAAGCTGCTAGTGGCTTGAGCTCTGACCACATCTTCTGGAACAGTACGATTTTCTGCCTTTAGTAGGCCAGTCAATAAGGGGTCCTAGTGGTGACACCAAGGAGGTGACTATAACTTAATTTGGGTTAAAAAATAGAGTAGAAAAAAAGGGAAAAAATTTTTTTCTTTTAAATTATTATTCCCAAAGCACACCTTCTCCCCCTTAACCCCCCCATAACCAGTCCCTGGGGACCAACTCCTAGCAGGCTCCCCTGCTGAGCTGCTTTCCTTACCAAGATTCCTGTCCCACCAGGGAGTATCATTCATTCTAAGTCTATTCCCTTCTGAAACCTCTGGTCTTTTTTCTTTCTAAATAGCCAACCCCCCCACCCCACCCCCGCATAGCTAATTAAATAATAAAAAATAAATACATTAAAAACTCTTTCCTTTCACTGCTCTTTGATTACTGTTCTTTTTCTTATCTTTTTCTTTTTTCTCTCTCTCTCTTTTTTTTCTTTTTCTCGTTCTTGTCATCCTTTCTTCCTTAATCCTACAGCTTCCAAAGCCACAGGCCCCATCCCCTATACCACCAAACAGTGTGCTTTCACTGAATTCACTGATACACGTTTGGGTATTATTTTGGGGAAGAATTCTGACTCAGAGTGGACTCTCACTGCGAGTATCTCTGCTCAACTTCCCTTCCTCCTTTAGCTACCCCTAGAAGATACAGTGGATAGAAGATTTGCATAACTGTCTATTTCAGCTATCCTTGTCTAGTCTTGAGGGTTTTTTTAATTTTTTTTTTCTTTCTTAACAATCAGCTGCTTCTACTCACGAGGTTTGAGGTAATCTGGGACAGGGTATTTTTTTACCCTGCTCTATATTATAATTAGTATTATATAAAGGCATATATCTCCCCCCCTTTAGGTTGATCAGAATTAACTCTCAGGGTATCTTTCATTGCTAGGGTAATGGGCATCTTATCTATTGTGGGAGGAACTTGTCTCATTACTCCTACCTCCTCTACAGACTCTCCCATCCCTCCTACTCCGGGCTAATTAAAATAATTAAATTAAATTGAATTAAATTAAAAATAAAGTAATAAAAAACTTTCCTTTCACTGCTATTTAATTACATCTCTTTTCCTTATCTTTTCTCTTTTCTCTCTCTTGTTTCTTTTTTTATCTTGTCATACACTTCTTCTTTCCTTCTTCTTTGCCTTTCTGAATTTGTGAATTATTTTGGTGAAGAAATATGACTCAGAGTGGACTCTCTATGTGTGTATCTCTGCTCTAGTTCCCTTTCTCCTCTTGTTACCCCTAGAATATACAGTGGATAGTAGATTTGCATAACTGTCTATCCTTCTTTATTTTCTCTTTATTCTTCACTGGGATTTGGTTACTATTCTTTCACGGACTGGAGAAATTGTTTGGCTATCTGGTAGTGATTAAACTGCTTCAATACTTACTTCAGTTGCCATTGCAATTCCTGAGGTTTGTGAGTACAATTGTCATAAAGGTATTTAGTACAGTGTTGCTTGTACTAAAGACACAACAACTGAGGAATAACAAAGCATAAACAAAGAAACACATAAATCAAAAAAATGGGTAGATCAAAAACAAATAAAACTGCTACTCCAATGAATGAAGACAAGAGCCCAGAAGAAACTACAAATCAGCCAGAAGTAACCATAGATAAGAAAAGTATGCAAGCAATAATAAACTTATTAATCACAGAAATGAAAACAACTTTGGAGGCAAGGAATGGCACTATTAGGGAAACAACAGTTGAGACCCCCAAGGAAAATACTGATTATCTTGTGGCAATTAGAGAACTGAAAGCTGAAATAGCTGTAATGAAGAAAGAAGCTGAGGGAAGGGAAAGCAGACTAACAGAGGCAGAAAACAGAATTAGTCAGACAGAGGATGAGTTAGAGAAAACTAAGAAAGAGGTGAAAGAGCTCAAAAAGTGATTTAGAGACACTGAAAACAACAACAGAGACATATGGGATGATATCAAAAGAAGTAACATTCGTATAATTGGCCTGCCAGAGGAAGAAAGAGAAGAAAGGGAAGCAAACATTCTAGAGGAAATAATAGAATAAATCTTCCCAGACCTGAATAACAGAAAGGATATCAAGATTCAAGAGGCTCAGAAAGTTCCAAAAAAAATCAACCCAGACCTGAAGACACCAAGACATATCATAGTCACAATGAGAAGGAGTAAGGATAATGAAAGGATCCTAAAGGCTGCAAGACAGAAACAAAAAGTCACATACAGGGGAAAACCAATAAGATTATCTGCAGACTTCTCCACTCAAACTCTAAAAGCCAGAAGAGAATGGCAAGATATCTATCGAGCCCTGAATGAAAAAGGGTTTCAACCAAGGATAATATATCTTGCTAGACTTTCATACAAACTAGATGGAGAGGTCAAAACCTTCTTAGACAAACAACAGTTAAAGGAGGCAACAATCGCCAAACCTGCCCTGAAAGAGAATCTAAAAGACCTCTTATAAACAAGAACATCAATATAATACTTGCCATATATCAGAGCAAAGAAAAATTTTTTTTGATCAATGGCACTACAATACATTAAATCCATAATATCAATAAATGTCAATGGCTTAAATTCACCCATCAAAAGGCACAGAGGGGGGAATGGATCAGAAAACATAACCCAACCATATTCTGCTTGCCAGAATCCCATCTGTCACAACAAGATAAACACAGACTTAAAGTGAAAGGATGGAAAACTATCATACAGGCTAACAGACCACAAAAAAGGGCAGGAACAGCCATTCTCATCTCAGACACAATAGATTTTTAATTAAATAAAGTAATAAAAGATAGGCAAGGACATTACATAATGATTAGCGGATCAATCAGCCAAGAAGACTTAACAATTGTTAACATCTATGCATCCAATGAGGGACCATCTAAATACATTAAGCACGTACTGAAAGAATTTCAAAAATACATCAATAGTAATACAATAATAGTGGGAGACTTCAATACCCCACTCTCACACTTAGACCAACCAAAACAGAAAACCAACAAAGATATAAGAGAATTGGCAGAAGAGATTGACAGACTAGACCTCTTGGACATTTTCAGAGTCCTCCACCCAAAAAAACTGGAATACAACTTCTTTTCAAATCCACATGACACATACTCAAGGATACACCACATGTTAGGCCACAAAGACAGCATCAATAAATTCAAGAACATTGAAATCATCCCAAGTATCTTCTCAGACCACAATGGAGTAAAACTAACATTTAACAACAAACAAAAAATTATTAAAAGTCACAGAATTTGGAAACTGAACAACATACTCCTTAAGAACAACTGGGTCAGAGATTCACTCAAGCAGGAAATTCAAATATTCCTGGAAACAAATGAAAATAAAGACACAACCTATCAAAATATTTGGGACACAGCTAAAGCAGTACAGAGAGGGAAACTTATAGACATACAATCACATATTAAACACTAAGAAAAAGCTCAAATGAATGAGCTTACTGCACACCTCAAGAACTTATTGGAAGAGGAAAAAAGGAACCCTAAAGCATCCAGAAGGACAGAAATCACTAAAATTAGAGAAGAAATAAACAATATCGAAAATGAAAGAATCATACAAAAGATCAATGAAGCCAAATGTTGGCTCTTTGAAAGATTAAACAAAATTAAGAAACCCTTAGCCAGACTCACCAAACAAAAAAGAGAGAAGACTCAAATTAATAGAATTGTAAACGATGGATGAGATATCACAACTGACACCACAGAAATCCAGAGAATCCTGTGAAACTTCTATGAAGAACTATATGCCACCAAGCTAGAGAATCTGGAAGAAATGGAACAACTCCTAGAAGCATATGCCCTTCTGAAACTGAACCAAGAGAGAAATACAAAATCTAAATGCAACAATCACAGACAAAGAAGTTGAAACCGTTATTAAGAATCTCCCCAACACCAAAAGTCCTGGACCAGATGGCTTCACAAACGAATTCTTTTTTATTTATTTATTTTTTTAAATTTTATTTATTTATTCCCTTTTGTTGCCCTTGTTGTTTCATTGTTGTAGTTATTATTGATGTCGTTGTTGTTGCATACGACAGAGAGAAATGGAGAGAGGAGGGGAAAACAGAGAGGGGGAGAGAAAGACAGACACCTGCAGACCTGCTTCACCGCCTGTGAAGGGACCTGCCTGCAGGTGGGGAGCTAGGGGCTCGAACCGGGATCCTGACGCAGGTCCTTGAGCTTAGCACCACCTGCTCTTAACCCGCTGCACTACAGCCCGACTCCCCACAAACGAATTCTTCAAAACTTTCAGGAAAGTGTTAGTACCCATACTTCTAAATGCTGGGAAATTGTGCAGTCACATCTGCCATGTTGTCCCCTCGGGCTATTGCTAGTTCCCACAAGAGTTGGGACATTCTCGGAGCACCTGTTCCACCATGTTGTGCCCTCAGGGCATTGTCTATTTCCCCGCCATAGTTGAAGTGCTTTGGTTACTCCTCCCCCTTCCCATTATCACGAAAGCTACTCCTATAAAAGTCCTTCTTCTGCACTTCACTCTCTTGCCAGTGCTTCACTTCAGTGTTCAGATGAAGGAAAGGTTACTACATGAGGCGGCCATTTTTGCTACCTCCACATGGCCCAACCTGCTTCTCTAGCACCCAAATCTGAGGCACCAGCTCAAATAAAGATTTGTGTTCCCTCTTTGCTACGGACCTCCTCCCTCTCTTCTCTGCAGCACACAACAACATCCTAAGTTTTCAGTAAGATTGAAGAAACAGGAATACTCCCTTCCACCTTTTATGAAGCCAATATCACCCTGATACCAAAAGCTTATAGGGACAGAACAAAAAAGAAAAACTACAGACCAATATCTCTGATGAACATAGATGCCAAAATATTAAACAAGATCTTAGCCAACCGGATACAGCAACATATCAAAAAGATTGTTCATCACGACCAAGTGGGATTCATCCCAGGAATACAAGGCTGGTTCAACATCTATAAGTCAATTAATGTCATTCACCACATCAATAAAAGCAAAGCCAAAAACCACATGATTATCTCAATAGATGCAGAGAAAGCCTTTGACAAAATCCAACACCCGTTCATGCTCAAAACTCTACAAAAAATGGGAATAGATGGGAAATTCCTCAAGATTGTGGAGTCTATATATAGCAAACCTACAGCCAACATCATACTCAATGGATAGAAGCTGAAAGCATTCCTCCTCAGATCGGGGACTAGACAGGGCTGTCCACTGTCACCGTTACTCTTCAAAATAATATTGGAAGTTCTTGCTATAGCAATCAGGCAAGAGAAAGAAATCAAAGGAATACAGATTGGAAGGGAAGAAGTCAAGCTCTCACTATTTGCAGATGATATGATAGTATACATAGAAAAACCTAAGGAATCCAGCAGAAAACTACTGGAAGTTATTAGGCAATATAGCAAGGTATCAGGCTACAAAATCAGCGGCATTTCTTTATAAAAAAAACACTAAATCTGAAGAAGACATCCAGAAATCACTCCCATTTACTGTTTCAGCAAAATCAATCAAATACCTAGGAATAAAGTTGACCAAAGAATCGAAAGATTTGTATATGGAAAACTATGAGTCGCTACTCAAGGAAATAGAAACTGATACCAAGAAATGGAAAGATATCCCATGATCATGGATTGGAAGAATAAATATCATCAAAATGAATATTCTCCCCAGAGCCATATACAAATTTAATTCAATACCCATCAAAGTTCCACCAAGCTTCGTTAAGAGAATAGAACAAACATTACAATCATTTATCTGGAACATGAAAACACCTAGAATTGCCAAAACCATCTTGAGTAAAAGAAACAGAAATGGAGGCATCACACTCCCAGACCTTAAACTATATTATAAAGCCATCATCATCAAAACGGCATGGTCCTGAACAAAAATAGGCACACAGACCAGTGGAACAGAATTAAAAGCCCAGAAATAAATCCCCACACCTATGGACATCTAATCTTTGATAAGGGGGCCCAAAGTATTAAATGGAAGAAGGAGGCTCTCTTCAATAAATGGTGCTGGGAAAACTGGGTTGTAACATGCAGAAGAATGAAATTGAACCACTTTATCTCACCTGAAACAAAAATCAACTCCAAATGGATCAAATACCTAGATGTCAGACCAGAAACAATTAATACTTAGAGGAAAACATTGGTAAAACACTTTCCCACATACACCTCAAGGACATCTTTGATGAACTAAACCCAATTGCAATGAAGACTAACCAAACCAATGGGACTCCTTCAAACTGAAAAGCTTCTGCACATCCAAAGAAACTATTAAACAAACAAAGATACCCCTCACAGAATGGGAGAAGATCTTCACATGCCATACATCAGACAAGAAACTAATCACCAAAATATATAAAGAGCTCAGCACACTTAGCACCAAAAAAGCAAATGACCCCATCCAAAAATGGGCAGAGGATATGAACAAATCATTCACCTCAAAGGAGATCCAAAAGGCTAACAAACATATGAAAAACTGCTCTAGGTCACTGATTGTCAGAGAAAAGCAAATTAAGACAACAATAAGATACCACCTCACTCCTGTAAGAATGGCATACATCAAAAAGGACAGCAGCATCAAATGCTGGAGAGGATGTGGGGACAGGGGAACCCTTTTACATTGCTGGTGGGAATGTAAGTTGGTACAGCCTCTGTGGAGAGCAGTCTGGAAAACTCTCAGAAGGCTAGACATGGAGCTTCCATATGATCCAGTAATTCCTCTCCTGGGCTTATACCCCAAGGACTCCATAACACCCAACCAAAAAGAGGTGTGTACTCCTATGTTCATAGCAGCACATTTCATGATAGCTGAAACCTGGAAGCAACCCAGGTGCCTAACGACAGATGCGTGGCTGAGAAATCTGTGGCATATATACACAATGGAATACTATTCAGCTATCAAGAACAATGAACCCACCTTCTCTGACCCATCTTGGACAGAGCTAGAAGGAATTATGTTAAGTGAGCTAAGTCAGAAAGATAAAGATGAGTATGGAATGATCCCACTCATCAACAGAAGTTAAGTAAGAAGATCTGAAAGGGAAACTAAAAGCAGGACCTGACTAAATTGTAAGTAGGACACCAAAGTAAAATCCCTGTGGAGAGGGGTAGACATGCAGCTTCCTGGGACAGTGGGGGGTGGGAGTGTGTGGGAGGGATGGCTTACAGTCTTTTGGTGGGAATGATGTTTATGTACACTCCTAGTAAAATGTAGTTATATAAATTACTAGTTAATAAATATGAGAGGGGGAAAATTAATTGTATGTCTCAAAGTATTTAAAACACAGACTAAATCTTTTTTAAATTAAAAAATATATATTTCTTTATTGGGGAATTAATGTTTTACATTCAACAGTAAATACAACAGTTGTACATGCATAACATTCCCCAGTTTCCCATTTAACAATACAACCCCCAGTATGTCATTTATCATCCTTCATGGACCTGTATATGCCAATTCCATTTCAGGTTCTACTTGTGTTTTCTTTTCTGATCTTGTTTTTCAACTTCTGCCTGAGAGTCAGATCATCCCATATTCATCCTTCTGTTTCTGACTTATTTCACTCAACATGATTTTTTCAAGGTCCATCCAAGATCGGCTGAAAATGGTGAAGTCACCATTTTTTATAGCTGAGTAGTATTGCATTGTGTATATATACCACAACTTGCTCAGCCACTCATCTGTTGTTGGACACCTGGGTTGCTTCCAGGTTTTGGCTATTACAAATTGTGCTGCCAAGAACATATGTGTACACAGATCTTTTTGGATGGACCTGTTGAGTTCCTTAGGATATATCCCCAGGAGAGGAATTGCTGGGTCATAGAGTAGGTCCATTCCTAGCTTTCTGAGAGTTCTCTAGACTGTTCTCCACAGAGGTTGGACCAATTGACATTCCCACCAGCAGTGCATGAGGGTTCCTTTGACCCCACACCCTCTCCAGCATTTGCTGCTGTTACCTTTTCTGATGCATGACATTCTCACAGGAGTGAAGTGATATCTCATTGTTGTCTTTATTTGCATTTCTCTGACAATCAGAGACTTGGAGCATTTTTTCATGTGTTTCTCGGCCTTTTGGATCTCTTCTGTGGTGAATATTCTGTCCAAGTTAGTTTAATTCCAATGTGGTCTGAGAAGATGCTTGGGATGATTTCAATGCTCTTGAATTGGTTGATGCTGTGTTTGTGGCCTAATATATGGTCTATCCTTGAGAATGACCCATGTGGATTTGAGTAAAATGTGTATTCCAGTTTCTTGGGATGAATGACTCTGAAAATGTCCAATAGTTCTAGTTTATCTATCTCTTCATTTAGCTCTCTTATGTCTTTATTGATTTTCTGCCTGGATGATCTGTCAAGTTGATAGAGTGGGGTGTTGATGTCCCCTACTATGATTGTGTTATTGTTAATATATTGCTGTAGCTCTTTCAGTAGAAGTTTGATGTATTTAGATGGCTTCTCATTGGGTGCATAGATGTTAATAATTGTTAAACCTCTTGATTGACTGATCCTCTGAGCATTAAGTTGTGTCCATTCCTATCTTTTTTAATCTCATCTATTTTAAAGTCTATCATGTCAGATATGAGAATAGCTGTTCCTGCCCTTTTTTGTGGGCCATTGGCTTGTATGGTAGCTTTCCATCCTTTCACTTTAAGTCTGTGTTTGTCTTGTTGAGTTAGGTGGGTTTCCTGTAGACAGCATATTGTTGGGTTGTGTTTTCTGATCCATCTTCCTACTCTGTGTCTTTTAATAGGTGAATTCAGGCCATTGACATTTATTGATATCAAAGATTGAAGATATTTTAACGCCATTCTTGTAGAGTTTTAGAGTTTGTTGATATATGTCCTATTTGTGGTGGTCTGGTTGTTTATAGGTTGTTTCAGAACTTCTTTCAGGGCAGGCTTGGTGATGGTTGATTCCTTCAACTGTTGTTTGTCTGAGAAGGTTTTGATGCCTCCATCTAGTCTGAATGATAGTCTAGCAGGATATAGTATTCTTGGCTGAAAGTCTTTCTCATTGAGCACTCGATAGATATCTTGCCATTCTCTTCTGCCCTGTAGTGTTTGTATGGAGAAGTCTGCTGCTAATCATGGGTTTTCCTTTGTAGGTGACTCTTTGTTTTTCTCTTACAGCCTTCAGGATCCTTTCTTTATCCTTATTCCTTTCCATTCTAAGTATGATATGTCTTGGTGTCTTTAGGTCTGTGTTAATTCTGTTTGGGACCCTCTGGGCTTCTTAAATTTTTATGTGTTTGATGTTGTCTAGACTAGAGAAGTTTTCAGCTACTATGGCCTAGAAAATGCTTTCTTCCTCTCCTTCTCTTTCTTCCTCTGGTATGCCAATAATGCGTATATTGTTTCTTTTGAAGTCATCCCATAGGATTCTGCTGTTGTTTTCAGTATCTCTTAATCTATTTTTGAGATCTCTTACTTCTTTTTTAGTTGTCTCTAATTCATCCGCAATCTTGCTAATTCTGTCTTCAGCCTCATAGATTCTATTCTCTCTGCCCTCTACTGTTTTCTGTAGCAGTCAGTATCTCCTTAGGCCCCTCTCTCTTCTCTGTCACCAGACACACGTGTTTGTACTCACCGGTGATTTACTGGGTTCCTGTGGTCATTCTAGTCCTGTCTTGTTTCTTCTTTGGTATTCCTAGTTGATCCGGGAGAGGAGAGGAGAGAAAGCGATCTGCTGCTTACAGCTCCACCTCCGGAAGTCGAATCCATCTGAATCTTTTTAATATATAGGCTGTGTATTTGATATGCGGACTCTCTCAAAAGCCTAGACCAAGTAAATCAGAAGCAACCAATAGCACAGCTATATACAAGATACTGGGTTATGTACAGCAAACCCTAACAAAAGGACTTTTCAAAGTTAACCCAATTACCAGATAATGTGATGATAACATTAACTATCGATTGTCTTTTTGAACCCTAAGACAGCAGGAACCTCACATCTCCACTATAGAGCCTCTACTTCCCCCAGTCCTGGAAGCCTTGGATAGGGCCCACTTTCCCATATGCCTCTCCCAATCCATATCAAATAATATTGCATCTGCCGATCACAACCTAATCAATGCAATGATTGCCACCTCTACATGCTTCACTTCAGACTGTGTCCAGAGACTTCACATGTGGAATGACAACCCTTCAGCTTCATTACTTGGGTGAGACCTTTCCTTTCATAGTATACTCTAATTCCATCTCAGGTGGTTCACTTTCTAACAAAGTTCCCAAACCTAGATATACACCAGTTTCTGTGAGAGAGAGCATATGTTCACACGTATCCATAAACTACTGCAAAATATATACCTGAAAGCAGAAGTACACTGAAGTTTGCAGTCAGTATCCCCCTAACACTTCCTCTCCACTATTCCAAGCTTTGGGTCCATGATTGCTCAACAATTTGTTTCTACCACCATAGTTATGTGTCCCCTTCATTGGACTATTCCCTATTTTTTATCCCTCTGGGAGTACGGACCAAAGATATTAATGGGGTGCATAATGTTGGAGGTCTGACTTCTGTAATTGCTTCTCCACTAGATATGGGTTTTGACATATCAATCTATACCCACAGTCTGTTTCTATCTATCCCCAGTAGGGGAGGGTTCTGGAGAGGTAGGATTCCAGGACACATTAGTGAAGTCATTTGCCCAGGGAAGTTAGACTGGAGTCTTGGTAAAATCTACAATTTTGTGGCTGAAAAAGCCTTAAGATATAAATCAGAGTTCAGCAGGGAAGCAATTACAGAAGCCCAATAGTGATCCTGGATCTATACTCCCAGAGGGATAAAGAACAGGAAAGATATCAAGGTGGGGGAGGGGATATTGGATAGAGAGTTCGGTGGTTGGAATTGTATGCAAGTGTATCCCTCTTATCCTCTGGTCTTGTCAATATTTCCATTTTATAAATAAAAAATTAAAAATATGTAAAGCAAAACAAATTCTTTAATAATCATGAATCAAAAGGTAAGAATATGGCAGATGAAAGTTGGGGTCTTTATGCTGGAAGAAGCTAGAAAATCTATTTTAGCCACATCCCAAGGGGCCCATGATTTTACAAATTTTTGCTGAGCCAGACAGCTGACATGCAGGTGGGGAATAAGTATTGTCTGAGAAGATGGTGCCAAACTTGTGGATAGAACTAGAAAGCTGGATCAGGGCAGAAACTATCTCCCAAATATGGGGAAAGTATATAAATACTGTTAACTATAAATTCCATCGATCTGACCTAGTGCCCATGTCTATTCATATTTAGTACAGGAGCTTGTTTAATCTCTTCACTCCTATATGTCTGAACTCACATTCCATGCCCATAGTTAGGAAAATTCTAGGGTGCAATAATTTGCTGTATAATACAAAACTTCACCATAATTTATGTGCTTTTATGCTATTTACATATAGCTGTATTTTATAAAATAATTCCACCAGCTGTTTTTGTACTCCCTGGTCCAATTTTTTAGAAGATTTAATATTTCAAAGAACATGCCATTATTAGAAATGTACTAAATTTTGAATCCACTGTTAAAATTCAATCTGATTAACAATTTAAAGTCTTAAGTGCTTATATTGAAGGAATATATACCTAGAGCTATGGTCTATGCTTCAGAAAGTTTGAGACATTTGATTCATTTTCTACTCTCATAAATTAAATAGTGATTTGTGAGACTATAAATTAATAGGAGTGAATATTAATACCATTCCCACTACCAAAGATCTATCCCTCCCCTCCGCCACCTTTGAATCTAAACATCTACCCTCACCCACTCCCAAGAGATTTTTACTTTAGTGCCCTATTCCAAACTCAGTCAGATTCTGCTTTGAGTTTCCCTTCCTGCTCTTCTTTCTCAACTTCTGTTTATATGTGGGATCACCTCATACTCATCTTTGCCTTTTGAATTATCTCATGTAACATAATTCCTTCTAGCTCCATTCAAGATGGGTCAGAGCATGTGGGTTCATTGTTCTTAATAGCTGCGTAGTATTCCATTGTGTAAATATATCACAGCTTTCTCAGCCACTAATCTTTTGTTGGGCAATTGGTTTGCTTTTAGTTTTTAGCTACTACAAATTGTGCTGCTCTGAATGTAGGTGTACACATATCTTTTTCATTGGGTGTTATGGAGTCCTTAGGATATATCCCTAGGAGCAGAATTACTGGGTCATATGGGAGGTCTATTGCTAGCCTTGTGATAGTTCTCCAGACTGCTCTCCAAAGAGGTTGGACTAATTTATATTCCCACCAGCAGTGCAGAAGTGTTCCTTTGTCCCCACAACCTCTCCAGCATTTGTTTCTGCTGTCCTTTTTGATGTTTGCCATTCTCACAGGGGTGAGGTGGTATCTCAGTGTTGTCTTTATTTGCATTTCTCTGACAATTAGTGACCTGGAGAAATTTTTCATATATTTTTTAGCCTTTTGGATCTCTTCTGTAGTGAATATTCTGTTCATATCCTCTGCCCATTTTTGGATGGGATCGGTTCCTTTTTTGTTGCTAAGTTTGCTCAGCTCTTTATATATTTTGGTTATTAGTCTCTTGTCTGATGTATGGCATGTGAAGATCTTCTCCCATTCTGTTATGGGTCTCTCTGTTTGGGAGATGGTTTATTTTGTTATGCAGAAGCTCTTTAAGTTGATATAGCCCCATTTATTTGCATTTGTTTTAGTCTTCCTTGCAATTGGGTTTGTATCATCAAAGATATCCTTGAGGTTTAGGTGGTAAATTGTTCCACCAATGTTTTCCTCTAAGTATTTGATAGTTTCTGGTCTAACATCCAGGTCTAGTATAGTCATAGGCCCTTTGGAATATAACTAATATAGGCCTACTATCTACAAAATGGAGACCCCCCCCAAATCTTCATCTGCAATATTCTAGCCTTCAGGTTCATGATTAATCAACTGTTTGTATGGCTTTACATGTTAATTCTACTTTCAGCCACCAGGTACCAGATGCTATCATGATACCAATGTACTTTGACATTTTGTAGCCTGTTCCAGCCTATAAGGGATCTGTGGATCTCTTCTTTGTCTCCACTCTGGTATCTCAGTGTACTTCCTACACCACTGGCCGGGAAATCTTGCCTTCACTAAGAATTTCTTAGTTTCAAGCAGCTGCTGTGCAGAGAGAAAGTCAGGGCATGTTGTCACTCCTCCATCTTGGCTCAGCCCCCTCCCTGCCACACACACACACATAAACATTTGTATCTTTTGCTCTATTCCCAAAATATTTGGTTGAGATCTTGATGTGGATTGTATTAAATTTCTATATGGGTCTGGATAGTATATTCATTTTTCTATTTTTTTTTTAAAAATTTATAAAATGGAAACACTGACAAAAACCATAGGATAAGAGAGGTACAACTCCACACAGTTCTCACCACCAGAACACTGTATCCCATTCCCTCCCCTGATAGCTTTCCTATTCTTTATCCCTCTGGGAGTATGGAACATGGGACATTATAAAGTGCAGAAGTTGGAAGGTCTGCCTTTTATAATTGCTTCCCCACTGAACATGGGTGTTGACAGGTTGGTCCATACTCCCATCCTGTCTTTTTGTTTCTCTAGTGTGGTGGGGGCTCTGGGGAAGAAGTGCTCCAGGACACATTAGTGTGGTCATCTGTCCAAGGAAGTCCAGTTGGTATCATGATAGCATCTGGTACCTGGTGGCTGAAAGTATAATTAACATATAAAGCCATACAAATTGTTGATTAGTCATGAACCTGAAGGCTAGAATATTGCAGATGAAGATTTGGGGGTCTCCATTTGGTAGATAGTAGGCCTATATTAGTTATATCCCAAAGGGCCTATGACTATACTAGTTTTTTTTTTGTCCCTGAGCCTGACATCTGATATGCAGGTGGATCCAAGTTATTGTGTTGGGAGATGATGTCATGACTGGTAAAAGGACTAGATGACCTTATCAATGTGGCTTCACTTCAGATTGTATCCAGAGACATCAGTTGTAGAATGCCAACCCTTCAGCCTCATTTCTTGGGTGAGACCTCTCCTTTCATAGGATTCTCTAATTCCATTTCAGGTGGTCCAGTTCCTAACAAAGTCCCAAAACCTAGATTTAGACCAGGTCCCATGAGATAGGGCATATGTTCACATGTATCCATAAATTAGGGCAAAATATATACCTGAAAGCAAAATTGCACATTACAATGCAGTATATTCATTTTTATGAAGTTAATTCTTCCAACCTATGAACAAGAATATCTTCCCATTTCTTTGTATCCTTTTCTATTTTCTTGAATAGTGACTAAGAATTTTTTTAAGATTTTATTTATTTATGAGAAAGATAGGAGGAGAGATAAAGAACCAGACATCACTCTGGCACATGTGCTGCCAAGGATCGAACATGGGACCTCATGCTTGAGCGTTCAAAGCTTTATCATTGTGCAACCTCCTGGACCATATGTCAGAAAATTTAGAATACAAGATTTCATTTCTTTTGTTAGGTTTATTCCTAGGTATTTTATTGTTTTTGTTGCTATAGTAAAGAGATTGATTTCTGGATTTCTTCTGCTACCTTGCATTTGCATAGAGAAATGCCTCTGAATTTTGTATGCTAATTTTTTTATTTTCCCTTTTGTTGCCCTCGTTGTGTTTTATTGTTGCTGTAGTTATTGTTGTTGTTGATGTCGTCGTTGTTGGATAGGACAGAGAGAAATGGAGAGAGGAGGGGAAGACAGAGGGGAGAGAAAAAGATAGACACCTACAGACCTGCTTCACCACCTGTGAAGCAACTCCCCTGCAGGTGGGGAGCTGGGGGCTGGAATCGGGATCCTTAAACTGGTCCTTGCGTTTTTGTGCCATGTGCGCTTAACCTGCTGAGCTACTGTCCAACTCCCTGTATGTTAATTTTGTAGCCTGACACTAATTTTGTATTGCCTGATAATTTTAATTTTTTTGTGAGTCTGGTTAAGGGTTTGCCAATTTTATTTACTCTTTTGAAGAATCAGCTGTTAGCTTCATTGATATTTTTTATTTATTTATTTTTTTGGTTTTCTTATTTTCAGTGCTATCTATTTCACTCCTAATTTTAGTTATTTAAGTTCTTCTGGTTGTTTTCTATAAGAATGAATTTTTTCCTGTAGATAAGGTCTTGTTTTTCTTATTTCCTTTGTACATTATACAATAGAATCATTATATGTGAACATATAAAGCATCATAAACTCATCTTGGGTTCAATCTGTCATTCTTAACAAGATAAAATTAAAAATATTAAAGATGTTTCATTTCTCAGAATGAATTAAAAGACATCGTTTTGGTGACTTTATAGTATCCTAAAGAGTCAAAGTCATAATTGTTTTCATTGAGCATACGGAGAGTTGTTGAATGGGGGCTCCAGCAGGCCGGGCTAGCATCAAGTTGGTAGACAGAGACTCACGGACACATGGCTGGGCTGAGAAGCTGCAGTTTAATCTCTATTCATGAACGGGCAAATCACCACACCATGTGCTTCTCCATCATTTTCCCTCTCCCACTGATGCTGGGACTCTGGACGTCCTTAGCATACAGGGCAGGGAGAAAGAGGGGCATGAAACTAGCAAGGGCCAATCCATTTCTCTCAGAGGTAGGGGGACGGGGGCCAAACCAACACAAAGAATACCAACATATTCCCCCTTTTCTTTTTAACTAAATGACCACAGTATCAGGGGTGTGGGGTGAACAGAAACCTATATTGTACAGGCATTTTCAAAAAAGAAACTGGCACAAACATGGAGAAACATGTAAGCGAGTAACAAGAACCAGTGTGCTGCCAAGGGAAGGCCTGAGGGGGGCATTTTTTGCCTCTGGGCAAAATTTTATCAGCTTAAAAAAACATTTCCTGCCTCTGGGGGGCGTACTTGCCTTGACGGGCATTTTCTAGCATGGGGGGAGGGTGAGACCTAGAGTCCCAAGGCATGGCTGCAGTCAGTCTTTGAGAAACCCAGCAGCATAAGGGAAGCTGCTAGTTTTGTGCAAAGTGTCCAAGGTGTACCAGTGAGTCCGATAGAAGTCCAAAGCAGATGTCCACCAAAGAATTGCCAAGGGGTGAATTGTTGTACGTCTGTCTCGATGGGGAATGTCAGCCATTGGAATTCTGCTTTTCTGTAGAGAACGTGACAGCTGCAATTCAATTACTTATGGAACAAAACTTGTAGCAGGTTAGAAGTTTACCACAATTGATAACTCTATCACAATTGGAAGTCTCTTCCAGCACTATTCTAAGGCTATTTAAAGTTTAAACAGTAAAATGTGGAAAGGTAAACATGAAACACAGAAAGAAAAAAGGCCTCAGGCATGAGAATTATTAGCATAACCATAGCACAATTTAACGTTTCTAATTGAGAAGGAATTTGAGACTTTTACATATCAACAATGTCTTTTTAACCTTTTGTTACACCCATTCAAGATAGAAACACACCATAGGTGTGCACAGGTTTCTTTTTTTTAAGACCAACTTAGTTAAAATATATTGATTGTTAACTAATTTTTACCTCAGACTTTAAATGTAAGTTAATTTTATCTTTATGACAATTACGTTGAAAACCTTTTTCATTTAACTTTGTCTGGTAAGAATTTAGCCTTAAAGTTACATTTTTAACCTTAAAGTTAATGTTACCAAACTTTAAACACACACGTAAACATGGTCTTTAATACACAAGGAGAGAAACTTTTGTTACGAAGACATGTAATTTCAAACACAAATTCAGATCTGTACTGTCTTGGCCGTTTGGGGAGTGCGTTGTCCAGCGGTGGCCTCTTGGGCAGCTCCACTTCTAGGAATTGTAGGTTGTGATCTCTGCATGAATATCTGCATTTTCTAGCTCATCTGCCTTCAGACCCGAGCTGGAGATCTCGGCCAGGGGGCCCAGTTTCGGCAGGGAGCCCGAGGTCTCCAGGTGGTCCGGAATCTGTCCAGACTTCATAGCACAAGGGCGGGCAGGCCAGCTGTGCAGAAGGCGCGGGCCGAGGTGCCCCGCCCGGGGTGGCGTCCATGATAGGCCGCCACAGCCCTGCACCATGGCCCTTCCATGTCTGCTGCTCTGCTCCCAGCAGCTGAGCAGCATGGAGGGAGCCCACGCGCCACGTGGCAGAAAGCTGGCTCATGCGGGCTGGCGTTGGGCTCCTGCGAGCTGGCGTTGGGCAGACACCACAGAGTGGTCCAGAGATAAATGTTCCAGAAACAGTGAAACAGTCTTGTGAAGAAAGGGAAGAGGTCTTTGGAGATATCTTCACAAGCAGAAGAGAAGGCCATAGTACATAGGTAGCCAAATTGTCGTCACTTATCTGAGAGATGCGCAGGTCAGGTCCACGTGGGCGCCATTTGTTGTTAAAGTTCGGAGGCTCCAACAGGCCAGGCTAGCATCACGGCGGTAGACAGAGACAGACTCGAGGACACATGGCTGGGCTGAGAAGCTGCAGTTTAATCTTTATTCACAAACGGGCAAATCACCACACCATGTGCTTCTCCATCATTTTCCCCACGTTGGGCACCAGATGTTGTTATTGTGGTCAGGTGTCAGGCTGCACCGCGGAGAAGAGAGAGGAGGTCCAGAGCAAGTGGGGTACACAAATCTTTATTATAGATCAGGGGGGTGGCTCAGGCCACGTGGAGTCAGCCAACAATGGCCGTCCCCACTACCTCACCACGGGGCGAGAGAAGGAAGAGAGTGCTGAGAGAGAGCCAAAGGAGCCCAGAGAGAGAGAGGGTTGAGTGACCTTTTATTGGCCAACAATCAGGGGTGACGTGTGGGAGCAGGATTGGTTGAAGGGAGCACTGCTAGGATTTCGCGGGGCATGGTAAAACCTGGGGGCGGAGATTGCATCAGAATAATTCCTCAGCATCAATATGTGAACATAAACTCATCTTGGATTAAATCTGTCATTCTTAATAAGATAAAATTAAAAATATTAAAGATGTTTCATTTCTCAGAATGAATTAAAAGACATAATTTTGGTAACTTTATAGTATCCTAAAGAGTCAAAGTCATAATTGTTTTCATCGAGCATATGGAGAGTTGTTGAACAAACAAGACCTATAGCCATAACCATGAGAAACATTGAAGAGATTACTATATTCATATTTTGTTCTTATAGATAAGAAAGTAAGACTTTCATATCTCTCCTGAAATTCACTGTTTCTTTCATTTCCCCAATCACGGTGTGTCTATACTTTTACAACTGGGAATGAGAAATAAATTCTAAAATAGTGAAGATCAATGAGACAATGGACTTTGAGTATTGGGAATAGATCCAATTTCAATAACTACAGCTAACAAAACATGCTAATGTATCATTTCTAATATTAAAATTATTCCTTTTTATTTGTTAAGATCCAGTCAGAGAAATGCTGTCATCCTGAAATCACTGGAAACATACACAAGGAAAATAGATACCTATCTTATTTTTTCCAGATTGAACATATTATGATTCAAATGTTATAGCATCATGAAAACAGAATTACTGATAATTATTTTTTTTAAAAAGACTTTATTTATTTATGAGAAAGATAGGAGAGAGAGAACCAGACATCATTTTGTCACATGTACTGCTGGGGATCGAACTCAGGGCCTCATGCTTGAGAATCCAAAGCCTTATCACTGCACCACCTCCTGGACCACTTATTGATAATTCTTATCAGTGACTGAAGCAAGCACAAGGTGATGGATACTGTTCCTTTAGTTGACATTGTGCAAATAGTCTGAACTGGGTGTAGGTAAGAGGAAGAAATGTGACGAAATTAGATTATTGTAACAAGGACTTTTTTTTGCCCGTTCAAGCTGTCACTTGCTAATTATATTCATCTATTATCACTGTGGTAAAGTAGGGTGACTGAAATTATGAATATTAAACCTTTCTGTTTTAAAATTCATGTGTAATCAATGAATAGTTGACTCACACAACTGGGTTTGCATTTTAAAAAATTTGGCATTCTTCCACCAACTAATACAATAAAGATAATTCCCTGACATCATGCCAGAGATAACATAATTATCACTGAATTTCCTTAGACATGTGTTATATTATCCACTTAAAAAATCCTATTCTCTTGCTGTAATCTAATGTAACTTGAAGTTGACTGTCTTAAATGAAACAGATAGTTTAAAGACAAAAGGTTGAACTGATTCCTGCCTCACTTAATAGACATCATCTTCAGTGTGATCTATGTCAACAAAGAGACCAAAGACCATAGCTCTCACCTTCATATACATATCTGTGATTATTTCAATATATTTCCATAGATATTTTCCTCTTCTTATGCTCATGGGAAGCAATACTGAGAAGACATTTTGTTCATGCAGTTTTGTTGTCACTAATCCAATTACCTTTTAGAGTACTCCGAGCAGATGGGTCATGCAAAAAAATTTTTTTTGTCATTCAACACACTCACTCACAAAACACAACTGGCCAGTTATAACATAAGACATTCAGGGAAAGGGTAGGAGAGAGGTCTCTGCGAGCCAGATTTTGTAGGTTCTGCCATGTAGTATTATGGGTCCTGAGATGTATCCTGCATCTGGTCCTCTTGTAGTATTTCTTGTTCTTCAGGGATAACAGCACCATCCTGCGGGTATTGTCGGACATGGCGGGCAGGAACCCAGACAGGTTTAGAGAGATTTTGAGGGAAACCGCATGTGAAACCCCTTCCCATGGTCAATAGGAGGCCAGGCCCTTTCCAAATTTTATCGAGTGGGTCTCTCCATTTGACCTTAATGGATGGGAGGGTAGATGGTGTTTGCCAGTGAAGAATAATAGGAAGTAGGTCCGAATTATTGTAAATATTAAAGAGATTTAATGTAGTTAAGGCTTTTGCTAGCTGGATATTGGGGGGATATGTTCCTCCTTTAACTTTATCTAATTGAGACTTAAGGGTTTGCTGGGCCCTCTCAACAATGCTTTGTCCCTGTGGATTATAGGGAATGCCTGTGGTATGAGTAATATTCCAGAGGGAACAAAAATCTTTAAATTGTTTGCTGGTAAACGCCGGTCCACGGTCAGTTTTCTGTTGAGGAGGTAAGCCCATCACAGCAAAACAGGAGAGCATGTGGCTTACAAGCTTTTTAGTGCTTTCTCCTGTCTGAGCTGTAGCCCACATAAATTTAGAAAAGGTATCAATTGAGACAAACACATATTTTTGTTTACCAAAGTTTGGTATGTGGGTGACATCAATTTGCCAAATAGCATTAGCTTTTAAACCTCGGGGGTTAACCCCAAGGGTCTGGATAGCAGGTGTCTTTATGAGACTTGCACAAGAAGAGCATGTAGTGAGAATATGTTTTAACTGTGGTACAGGAACATTAGGAAATCGAGCTCGAAGGCCTTTAAGATTAACATGGGTTACAGAATGAAAATTAGCAGGATCAGAGACAGAGACTTGGAAAGTTCCTGTGGAGGCAAAGCGGTCAACTGCAGCATTCCCTTCGGACAGGGAACCAGGAAGAGGGCTGTGGGAATGAAGGTGTTGAATATACAGTGGTTGGGTTCGAGAACAGAGCATAGAGACGATTTGAATCAAGAGAGGGGAAAGTGGGTTGTCATCAATTTTCACATATGAATGAGCAAGCCATGGGAGTAAGTTAACAGTAAACACACTGTCAGAAAAAAAGGTTGAAGGATTCTGGTACAGCTTTTAATGCAAGGAAAACAGCATAAAGTTCTTTGTATTGAGGGGAATTCTCAGGAAGCTCAGTAAAGAAAGGTTTAGGAGATTGTTTGGGTAATATATAAGGGCAGCAGCTCCCCTTTTTCTGCCATCAGTCAAGATAGTAGGGGCAGAGGGGATGGGATCCTGAGAGAAAAGTTTAGGTGCTAGTAGAGGCAGAAGAGGGAAAGAAGCTATCAATTTATTAGAAGGAAAATGTTTATCTATTTGTCCTGGAAACCCCATGAAGCTTATGGCAAAGTGGGAATGATGGCGTATAAGCCACTGTGTATCTGTGAGAGAAAAGGGCAGAATAATTAAATCCAGTTCTTTCCCTAGGACCTGCACAGACCTATTTCTCCCTTGGTGAACCATGAATGCTAATGCATCTATCTCAGTGAGGAGTCTTCGAGCTCCTCCTACTGGCATGTGAAGCCACTCGAGAACCCCATGGTCTTGCCACAATGCTCCTACTACTGTGGGGGTGGAGTTGAAGATTAGAAGGTTTACCAGAGAGGTGGGGGAGAATCGAACAAGGTGCATGTCCTGGACCGGGTTTATAGAAACGGAAACCGGAACTACGGGGTCAACAGAAGGCAGGTTTAGAGAACCAGAAACCAGAACTACGGGGTCAACAGAAGGCGGGTTTAGAGAAACGGAAACAGGAACTATGCCAGAAGGATCAGCTGGGGGCGGGGTCAAAGGAGGAGCCTCCGAACACGTGTGTGTGTTGGTGGGAACGGAAGCTTTGGATCTAGCTGCTGATCGCTTAGGGCATCTAAGTCTTAAGCACATTTGCTTTAACTCTTGTATCTCAGCCTCAAGGTCGCGTATCCTCAAGGCAGACCATGTGGTACATATCTTGTAAGTCACGATTATAGCTATGAGAACCCATGGTGTAGCGAAAATTAAAGCATCTCTGAGAGTGTGAATCTGTCCCAGGAGAGAAGGAGATAATGTTTGGGACACCTCATAAAACGAAAAAATTCCCATGGTGGAGGGAAACACAGGGCCACAGAGGTAGGCGGATACCACTTACCTGTGTCTGGGTGGCTTTTATGGACCTCAGGCCAGGCCACCCAGTGGGGCATGGGTGCGGAACACAATGGGTGCTAGATGTTGTTGTTGTGGCCAGGTGTCGGTCTGCACTGTGGAGAAGAGAGAGAGAGGAGGTCTGGAACAAGTGGGGTACACAAATCTTTATTATAGGATGGGAGGGTGGCTCAGGCCATGTGGAGTCATCCAACAATGGCCATCCCCACTACCTTACCACGCAGAGAGAGAGAGAGCGCGACCCAAAGGAGTCCAGAGGGGGGGGGTGAATGAGGGGGATTTTATTGGGCAATAACCAGGGGTGACGTGAGGGGGCAGGATTGGTTGAAGGGGGAACTGCGGGGCGTGGTAAAACCTGGGGGCAGAGACTGCATCAGAATAATTCCTCAGCATCATCGCATCACAAATGCATGTGGTTCATGGACAGAGAGGAGCCTAGGGAGAGTTTAAGTGGCTGGTAACAGTCTGCCAGTTTACCAGTTGAATCACCACCTCCAGTCTGTTTTACCAACAAAAAGATGTCTGAAAGGAGGAGAGAACTCCCCTAAGACCCACCAAATGCAACTGTGAATCTTCATTACTACTGCCCTCAGAGGCTGGAGCAGCAGGGGTGAGGCCCTGTGCTGAAACTGGGGGACAGAGAACTAACCAGGAAACTCAGGAGAGGATATACACCTTGGTAGCCTAGCACTGGGGTTGTGTGGTGGGAGCCTCTCCATGTTGTTCTCCTGATGAGAACAAAGGGAATGGTTGCCTCAGAACCTACAGAATATATGGGACTTGTTTAGAAACCCACAGGGCCCAACAGTGCTGCCTGGCTTGTCAGAGTAGCTGAACTGAGCCCTTAGCTTTGGATCCTTGGGGTGTGAGAGTCTCTTTGCATAACCACTGGATTATCTCTCCCCCACCCTTCTTTATCTCTTGGTCAGGAGTGAGGGATTAAGGTAAGAATCTTATTTATAGTTTAAAAGCACTCAAACTCCCATAGCCTACAGGGAAGAAAAAAAATTTAAAAAGGCTTTAAAAGCCACACTGCTACAACTCAGGGATTAAAATAATATTGAAACAACTGTTAATTTCCACCACTGTGAACCCTTTAATTGTCTTACTTTGACACAAGGAAATCCCTGTAAGAGTGATCAGTAATTTGAATAGTACTGAGAGAGGAACCTCATAAGATACTATATAAAATGTTTAAACCAACAAGAAGAAATATTGGAGAAATGAACCAGGAAAAGAGTCTAGCTAAAAGCCTCCTAAAGGTTGAAGCACAAAATATTGAGGTCAACATCCAAACACTAGTTAAGGAAATAATCACAGGAGTAAGTAAAGAGTTTTAAAGATTTGTCATCAGAAATGCAGAAACAACAAATGAGACTCTGGAAGAAAACACTAATTATTTCAAGGTAATTAGAGAGCTGAAAGCTGAAATAGCTGAGCTAAGATCAGAACTAGCTGAACGTGCTAAAACAGTATCAGAACAGGGTAACAAAATAGATGAACTCCAGAAAACAAAATAGATGAACTCCAGAAAACAAATAGAAAACTCCAGAAAACAGTAGAGGGGAGAGAGAACAGAATTAGCAAGATGGAGGACAAATTAAAGACAACTAAAAAAGTAGTAAGAAGTCAAATGAATTCTACAAAACCTTCAAAAAAGAATTAATACCTCTACTTTTTAAAGTCTTCCAAAAGATTGAAAACACTGGAATTCTCCCTTCCAGCTTCTATGAAGCCAACATCACTCTGATACCAAAACCAGGGACAAAATCAAAAAATAAAACTACAGACCAATAACTCTGATGAACATAGATGCTAAAATATTGAACAAAAATTTAGCCAACTGGATACAGCAGTATATTAAAAATATTGTTCATCATGACCAAGTGGGGTTTACCCCAGGGATGCAAGGTTGGTTTATTATAAGTAAATTAATCAATGTGATACACCACAGCAATAAAAGCAAGACCAAAAACCACATGTTCATATCAATAGATGCAGAGAAAGCCTTTGACAAAATACAACATCCCTTTATGATCAAAATGCTACAAAAATGAGAATAGATGAAAAATTTCTGAAGATAGTGGAGTCTATAGTTAGCAAACCTACATTCAACCTCATACTCAATGGTGAAAAACTGGAAGCATTTTCCCTCAGATCAAGTTCTAGACAGAGCTGCCCACTATCACCATTACTATTCAACACAGTGTTGGAAGTTCTTGCCATAGAAATCAGGCAGTAGCAAGGAATTAAGGGCATACAGATTGGAAGAGAAGAAGTCAAACTCTCCCTATTTGCAGATAACATGATTCTATACATAGAAAAACCTAAGGAATCCAGCAAGAAGCTTTTGCAAATTATCAGGCAATACAGTAAGGTGTCAGCCTATAAAATTAACATATAAACATCAGTGGCATTCCTCTATGCAAACACTAAGGCAGAAGAAGATAAAATGCAGAAATCAATTCCTTTTACCATAGCAACAAAAACAACAACAACAAAAAAATCTATGAATAAACCTAACCAAAGAAATGAAATACTTGTATACTGAAAATTATGAGTCAATACTCAAGGAAATTGAAAAAGATACAAAGCAGTGGAAAGATACTCCATGTTCATGGGTTAGAAGAATTAATATCATCAAAATGAACATACTACCCAGAGCCATATACAAATTTAATGCTATCCCCATCAAGATCCCAAATACATTTTTAGGAGAATAGAACAAATGCTATAAATGTTTATCTGGAACCAGAAAAGACCTAGAATTGCCAAAACAATCTTGAGAAGAAAGAACAGAACTGGAGGCATCACACTCCTAGATCTCAAATTGTTTTATAGGGACATTGTAATCAAAACTGCTTGGTACTGGGACAAGAATTGACACACTGACCAGTGGAATAGAATTAAAAGCTCAGAGGTAAGCCTCCAAACCTATGGACATCTAATCTTTGACAAAGGTGCTCAGACTTTTAAATGGGGGAAAGATGAGTCTCTTCAACAAATACTGTTAGAAAAAAAATGGGTTAAAACATGCAGAAGAATGAATCTGAACCACTATATTTCACCAAATACAAAAGTAAATTCCAAGTGGATCAAGGACTTGAATGTTAGACCAGAAACTATCAGATACTTAGAGGAAAATATTGGCAGAAATCTTTTCTGCATAAATTTTAAAGACATCTTCAGTGAAATGAATCCATTTACAAAGAAGACCAAGGCAAGCATAAACCTATAGGACTACATCAAATTAAAACCTTCTGAAAGTTAAAGAAACTACTACCCAAACCAAGAGACCCCTCATAGAATGGGAGAAGATCTTTACATGCCATATACCAGACAAGACTTTAATAACTAAAATATATAAAGAGCTTGCCAAACTCAACCACAAGAAAACCAATGACCCCATCCAAAAACGAGGAGAGGTCATGGATAGAATATTCACCACAGAAGAGATTCAAAATGCTGAGAAACACATGAAAAAATGCTCCAAGTCTCTGATTGTCAGAAAAATGCAAATAAAGACAACAATGAGATATCACTTCACTCCTGTGAGAATGTCATATATCAGAAAAGGTAACAACAACAAACGCTGAGAGGTTGTAGGGTCAAAGGAACCCTCCTGCACTGTTGGTGAGAATGTAAATTGGACCACCCTCTGTGGAGAACAATCTGGAGAACTCTCAGAAGGCTAGAAATGGACCTATCCTATGATCCTGCAATTCCTTTCCTGGGGATATATCCTAAGGAACACAACACACCCATCCAAAATGATCTTTGTACACTGATGTTCTTATTAGCACAATTTGTAATAGCCCAAACCTGTAAGCAACCCAGATGTACAACAACAGATGAGTGGCTGAACAAGTTGTGGCATATATACACACAATGGAATACTACTCAACTATTAAAAACAGTGACTTCACCGTTTTCAGCAGATCTTGTACAGAACTTGAATAAAACCATGTTAAGTGAAATAAGTCAGAAACAGAAGGATGAATATGGGATGATCTCACTCTCAAGCAGAAGTTGAAAAACAAGATCAGAAAGGGGAGTCGGGTGGTAGTGCAGTGGGTTAAGTGCACGTGGAGCAAAGCGCAAGGACTGGCATAAGGATCCCGGTTTGAGCCCCTGCCTCCCCACCTGCAGGGGAGTTGCTTCACAGGTGGTGAAGCAGGTCTGCAGGTGTCTGTCTTTCTCTTCCTCTCTCTGTCTTCCCGTCCTCTCTCTTTTTCTCTCTGTCCTATCCAAAAACAATGTCAGTAATAACAACAATGATAAACAACAAGGGCAAAAAAGGGAATAAATATATAAAAAAAGAAAGAAAAACAAGATCAGAAGAGAAAACAGAAGTAGAACCTGAACTGGAGTTGGTATATTGTACCAACGTAAAAGACTCTGGTCGGTGGGGGAAAGAATACAAGTCCAAAAAGGATGACAGAGGACCTAGAAGTGGTTGCATTGTTATATGGAAAACTGGGAAATTTTATGCACGTACAAACTATTTTATTTATTGTTGAATGTAAAACATTAATTCCCGAACAAAGAAATAAAAAAAGAAATTAACTTTTATATGTTCTGTAGTGCCAAATTACCTACTCACACACTCACACATGTTCATACCAGAGTTTATACATTTTCAGTTTTAAATTCCTGAGCAAGTTCTGATCAAACTAGTACTCCAGCAAAATGTGTGTGGGGGGTCCAGCCTCACAAGCACTCTGCCAGCCTGTTCTGCTGTGAGTTAGTATGAAGTTCCTAATGAAATAGTATCTAATTAGACTTAGATACCCTCCTCACCTACTTCCTATTACAGTTCTCTCACTCACTCCAAAGCTAACCTCAGCAAAGAAAGGAGTGCAAAAGCTGAATAAGGGCAAGAGACTGGCATACTTTAACAATGACTCTTTAGTCACTATCAGGCCACCCCATCAGCTGGGGCCCTATTCGGGGAGTCCTGAGATTCCCAGACATGTTGGACCTAGACCTCAAATCCCTCTCTCCATTGTTACTGGTCAACTCTATCAGAAACTGTTGTCCCCATCTCACACAAGGAAGACCAGCATCACATGCAATAGCAAGAGCCTTTATTAGCAAGCTTAAGCTTGGGCCACTGACACCCTTCCACACAAGGGGAGAGTCTGTTGCTGATGACCCCGCAACATTGTTGCTCTCAGCTTTTTATAATACACAGAACAAGAGCGGTTGGTTTTAGTTTAATGGCTTTAACTGCTTTAATGGCTTTAATAGCTGTAACAAGGAACTGTTGGTTTCAGTGTAAAAGTCTCTAACAAGTAACAGTTGGTTTCAGTGTAACAGTCTCTAAGAAGTAACAGTTTCTAATCTCTACATTCTAATCTCCACACCCCCCCCTGGTCTTTTGTAACTTCTAGGGCCCAATCTTGGGCCAATCTCTGTTTCTGACTACTGTCCCGGTATCTAGGTGAGGTTCAATGGGGTGTGAGGAATAGTAGTAGCAGGAATGAAGATTAGAGTAACTCTTCTGTCTCTGCTGAACGAATGTGGGAGTGGTGGATCCACAAGCCAATACTGCCCACCTTCAGAACCGTGGGAGTGGCTAGAATGACAGTACAAGGTCCTTTCCACTGGGGCTCAAGTGTCTCTTTTTGGTGGCGTCTCACCAAGACCGAGTCTCCGGGATGACGGTCTGGAGGAAGTGCAGCTTCATATATTGCTCTCAGTCTTGGCCACACATGCTTTTGGACCTGAGATATTGTCTGTAAAGAGGCAAACATGTCCTGATCATTAATATCAGCGAGCAAGTCTGATCTCAAGGCTGGGATTATGGGAGGGGGATGACCGAACATGATATCAAATGGGGTCAGCCTCGCAGCATAGGGAGTATTTCTTACTCTATAAAGGGCAAAGGGAAGGAGAGTTACCCAGTCTATGCCAGTCTCCATAGTTCATTTTATTAAGATCTCTTTTAGAGTTCTATTCATCATTTCTACCTGTCCTGAGGTTTGGGGCCTATAGGCGCAATGTAATTTCCATTTTGCCCCAAGGACACCTACCAAGTTCTAGATTACCTGGGAAGCAAAGGCTGGACCATTATCCGAGTTTAATTGAAAGGCATACCAAACCTGGGAAAAATCTCTTCGAGTAGTTTCTTCGCCACTGTCTGGGCCATCTCTCTCTTAGTTGGGAATGCTTCAGTCCATCCTGAAAAGGTATCTACAAACACTAACATATATTTATACCCGTATTTTCCCGGTTTTACCTCAGCGAAGTCTATCTCCCAGTAGGCAACTGGTCTGGTTCCTTTTTCATGCATCCTGGAAGTTCTAGGCTGATTGCTAGCATTTGCAAGTCTGCAGGCTTTGCATTCTGCAACTATTTCCTTAATCAGTTGGCTCTTGTTGTGGATTTTTCAGACTGGTTTCTTGCAAAAGTTCAGCAATTTTCCTTTTCCCCAGGTGGGTGGTTCTGTGTATATGCTGTAGCAGGTGTTTGGCCACGGCTTGGGGTTAGATGAGTTTACCATCAACTGTCACCCACCAGTTACCGCTTGTCAGCAAGAGGTAACTTTTTTATCTGGAGCTCATCATCTGGTGTATATTCTGGCTTATCAGGCAGGGTGGGCTCTCCAGGGTTCGGCAGACAAAGAGCTAATTCATCAGTTCTTTCTAATGCTACTTGTCTGGCTGTGGTATCTGCTAGGTGGTTGCCCAATGCCACAGGACTTTCACCTTTTTGGTGTCCAGGGCAGTGTATTATGACCACCTCATCTCGCATCCAGATAGCCTCTAATAGGTCTAATATTTCTTGTTGGTTTTTGATAGCTTTACCTTCAGCTGTGAACAGTCCCCTTTCTCGATATATAGCCCCATGGACGTGGGCTGTGGCAAAGGCATAGCGGCTATCAATGTGATGTTAAGTCTTTTCCCTTTTCCTAGGTTGAGGGCTTTTGTGTGGGCAATTAACTCAGATTTTTGGGCTGAAGTCCCTGCGGGCAGGGCGGCTGCCCACACAGTCTCATATTTAGTAGTTACCAAGGCCCCAGCATACCTTACCCCATCTTTGATGAAGCTGCTTCTGTCAGTATGCCAGTTCACTTCTGTTCCTTTTAAAGGCTGGTATTTCAGGTCTTCCCAGAGGCTAGATGTGCAGCTCAGAATATCAGATTAGTAGTCTAGCTTTTTTGAGAAATAAGCTACTGGCCGCATCCAGGGTCCTACTGTTTGTGTTAGGACCCCTTTTGCTATCCCTTGCTTTTCATCTATGAAAAGGTGAAAAGGTTTAGTCACATCAGGCAGTCCCAAGGCCAGAGCCAACAACAGGGCATACTTTAGTTGTTTAAAAGTGCTCTCATGAGCCTCAGTCTATTTAAAAGGCTTCCCTTCTCAGATCACCTCATAAAGGGGTTTTGCTATTTCGGCAAAACTGGGGATCCACAGCTGGAAAAATCCCACCAACCCCAAGAATTCTCTTACCACCTGTCGGGTCGTGGGAGTAGGTATCAAGTATACCTCTGCTCTTTTCAAACCCTCAGGGAGGATGGGCCTCTCGGCCTTTCCAATGAGGGCATTCTGCAGTAGCTGCCAACAATACCTTAGTGAGATTGTGAGTCTGTCACTCCCTAGCTGCTGTCATTGTCCATAATTGGCATTCTTCAGGGATCTCTCGGTTGTTAAAAGACTTTCTCTGCTACTGCCAGTAGGTTTTTCCAGATATCAGGGGAAGCTTAGTTTACAAAGGCCATAATTACTGCTAACTTATTCTCTGGAGCTTCTGGATTTAGGGGAGTGAACATTTGATATGTCTCTAATTTTTTCTAAGAAGGCAGCTGGGGTTTCTGTCTTTTCTTGTTGCACACTACTAACCAAATTGGTGGGTTGGCATGCAGCCACATGCAGACCTCCCATTAGAGTCTGGCGATAGACCCGGAGCTTCTCCTTACCTTCAGGTGAGTTAAAATCCCAGGTGGGTCTTATCAGAGGAAAACCTGCATCTATCAGGACTGAGTTTAAGGTGGGGTTCCCATCTACCCCAGGTATGAGTTTCCTGGCTTCTGAGAGGATCCTTTCTCTTTCTTCTGCAGTAAAAAGAATCTGTAAAAGCTGCTGGCAGTCATCCCAGGTTGGCTGATGGGTAAAATAACAGAATATAACAGGTCAATGAGTGCTGCTGGTTTTTCTGAAAACTTAGGGTTCTGCATTTTCCAATTATAAAGGTCACTAGTGAAAAATGGCCAATATTACATCAACTGTTTGCACCATCTGTGCTTACCCCACTGCGCTACCACCTGACTCCCAGGTTTTTTAATCTTTAATGGAAAAGGTACTTTTACGAAGATGCAACATCATTAATCTTTACTTAGGTCATGAATTGTCTTATGCACTCTTATTCATTCTTTTAAGGGATGATGTTTTATTTTTGTTGTTTCTGTCATTGCAGGTGCTAACAGTTCAGTTCTACTTTATAAATATTTACTGAATATCAGATACATGACAGACATCATGCCAGATATTGAAGCTAAAAATGTAAAGAAAAAAAAATGCCTGTTACCTTTTATTGAGTACTGAATATATGCCAGATACCACAGATGCATTTTTCTCTTGTGTTCCCAAAACGTTTCTGTAGATAGGTACTATTATTTTCCACATCTTACAGATAATCAATCTAATATAAATAAGACAAACTTGATCATGATCACATTGGATGAAGTAGGGCTTTAAACCTCTTTAAACTTAGTATTTCTGATTAAAAAGCAAAAACTCATCTAACTATGTATATTAATGTGGTAAGGATTTTGTCTTGCCTCATATGATACTCATAAAGCACTAAAATGTAACTATTATTATTATTCTCATTTTATAGATGAAGAGACTGATATTGAGAGGACCTGTCTGACTTGCCTGTGGTCTTGTGAAGAATAAATGGTAGTGACTAGACTTAAACCTTCAAGATAGATTCACAAGTATAGGTTCTTGCCTCTGTGGTGAGTTTCTGATTACTACAGAGAAGATTTTTAAAAAAAATTAAATTAATTTATTTATAAAATTGAAACACTGACAAGACCATAGGATAAGAGGGGTACAACTCCCACCACCAGAGCTCCATATCCCATCCCATCCCCTGAAAGCTTTCCTATTCTTTAGCCCTCTGGGAATATAGATCCAGGGTAATTATGGGGTGCAGAAGGTGAAAGGTCTAACTTCTGTAATTGCTTCCTCACTGAACATGGGCATTGACAGGTCAATCCATGCTCCCAGCCTATCTCTCTCTTTCCTTAATGGGATAGGGCTCTGAGGAAGCAGAGCTCCAGGTCATATTGGTAGGGTCATCTGTCCAGGGAAGTCTGGTTGGCATCATGTTAGCATCTGGAACCTGGTGTCCCAGGCAAGACTGAGGCCCTCTCAAGAAGGTATAAGAGTGCAATAAAACTAGAAAACTAGGAGAACTTTTCCAGTTATCACTAGAGAACTAGAGGCATAAAATTGTCTGGTACTGTGATTTAGATAGGTGGAGTGAACTCCAGAAAATCTATAAGAGGTAGAAAGCAGTTGTAAGTATAAGAGATAGATTCTAGAAATGTTTACCAAGGCAAGTAGTAACAGATGTAGTCATCTGGCAACTTCACAGAAGTCATGGCATATTAACTTCTAGTCATAGTTATACCCCCACCTCCCTAGGTCTCTAGAAATCTCAGTTTTTAGTATTAATAAAATCCAAATTAGAATTCCTGTTCCATATGTGTTAAAAGAGTACTGTGAAAATAATATACATCAATGTGCTGTTTAGAAAGTTTTATTTCTTTCCTTGCGAGAAAGTATGTTTATGAAAAAATAATTCATGCCTGGGGTTCTGAGATCCCAACTTCAATCTGGAGCACTACCAAAACCCATAGATGAGCAGTTCTCTGGTCTCTTTCTATCTCCTACTAAAAATATAAATAAAATATATAATTTTATTTTTCTTTGTATTAAGTTCATATTATAATAAATGGACACATTTTAAAAATTTTGCATAGTGTATATGCATGACTTGAATGTATTTGACTGTTACAGATTAACAAATCCAGATGAACCTACTAGCTGCCTTTTGATTTATATAAAAATGAGTTAGTATATGTTTAATAGGTGTGTCCTTGGGACCTCATGATGAGTGACATGGGCATGAAACTGAGATGTTTTATAATCACTTTCATATCAACTTTAGGTTTTCACAATGCTCATTTGATTAAAACAAGACACTTGGGAAGTTTTTATAAGTTTGACATAAAATTTCACTTTTCTTTCTCAAACTGTTAGCTGTTCTTTATGCATTCTCATCTAGTTTATACTTCTCAATAGACTGGGGATATGCTTCAATGACTTGGTCCTCCACAACAATTTCTATCACCCCAGATCCTTGAAGGGAATCAAACTAAAGCCTAAAATCCTTATCCTATTTATTTATTTATTTTTAATATTTATTTATCTATACACTTTTGTTGTCCTTGTTGTTTTATTGTTGTATTTTTTATTGTTGTTGTTATTGATATCCTTGTTTTTGGATAGGACAGAGAGAAATGGAGAGAGGAGGGGAAGACAGAGAGGGGAGAGAAAGATAGACACCTGCAGACCTGCTTCACCACTTGTGAAGCGACTCTCCGGCAGGTGGGGAGCTGGGGGGTTCAAACCGGAATCCTTGAGCTGGTTCTTGTGCTTTGCGCCATCTGCGCTTAACCCGCTGCACTACCGACCGACACCCCCTTATCCTATTTTTAACCAAATTCTCATGAAATGGGGATATAGATGGTTTTCCAGACATAATAATTAGTATCCATAAGGTAGTAAGGATGGTTATCTTAGTCACATAATCCTAAACCTCTTTATCACCATGAAGTAGTAACAGTGCAGAAGGACTGAATCATCTCTTGGACTCAGAAGAAAATTAATGTGCCTCAGTGACAACAGAGAGGAAAATAAGCTTCATTCCTTTCCTGTATTCTAAGGTGGATATTTTCTAACCCCAAACCTTGAATACATCATGCCAGTACATTCTAGATTTCAGAATTTCTGTTGACAAAACAGATAGTAGATTTATCGGTTTTCCCATGTTGTAACTCTTCTTTTTTTGCTGCTTTCCAAATTTTCACTTTGATTCTTGTCATTACTTACATTATGTCTTCCTGTGCATCTGTTTATGGTTGTTTTATGTGGAACCCAAAGTTCTTTGGATGTGAACATATACTTCCTTATTTTGGAGAAATTTTCAGTTATTATTCCATCAAATAAGAACTGTATATTACTAGTTACTTAACTATGCTTTACAAAACCATAAGAGTACCAGAGAATAGTGTTTTGAATATAATTTCTGTTCCTTTCTTGCTTTACTTTCCTTCTGATACTACTATATTTATGTTATTTGCTTTTCTTTTTAATTTTTTTCATTGATAGAATTATAATAAGCAAGTTCATTAGATAAGAGGGGTACAATTCCACACAATTCCCACCACTAGAGTGCCACATCCCATCCCCTCTATTGAAAGCTTTCCTGTTCTTTATCTCTGGGAATATGGGACCAGGATTGTTATGAGGTGCAGAAGATGGAAGTTCTGGCTTCTATTATAATTGCTTCTCCACTGGACTTGGGCATTGGTAAGTTGATCCATACTCCCAGCCTGTCTCTGTCTTTCATAGTGGGGAAGGACTCTGGAGAGGCAGGGTTTTAGGACACATTGTTGATGTCCACTGCACAGGGAATTCACATCGGTGTCATGGTAGCATCTGTAAATTGATGGCTGAAAAGCAGTAAGATATATAGAAGAAAAAATGTTTAATAATCAGGAACATAAAGCTAAGGATAAAGAAGATGAGATTTGGGGTCTCCATTTTAGAAAATTCTAGGAAGTCTATTTTAAGTATATTCCAAAAAGTCCATGATTTTATAAGTTTTCCTGAGCAACAGCTAACATGCATGTGGGCTAAAGGTATTGTCTGGGGAGATGGTGTCAGAGTTGGGAATAGGGCTAGAAAGTTGGGACAGGGCAGAGAGCAGCTGTAAACTATGAGAAAAAATATATAAATACCATTAACTGTAGGCCCAACTGATCTGACATGGGGCACAGATTTAGCAGAGGAGCCTGTTAAACTTTTGTAGGTCTGAGCTCTAATTATGTTGTCATAGCCAGGAACACTCTAGGCTGCACTCATTACAGGACCAGTCTTCTTCGAGTGGCAGAGTATGTTGACCCAGTTTCCCTTCAGAGAGTGAGTGAGGTAGTCCCTACCATTGTTATTTCACATTGAGGGCAAGGTCCTGAAGAGGCCCACAAGTGGGTCCATGATACTGTTCCTGATGGAGATGACCATCGATGGTGGAGAGAGGGATCTTCCAGAGGTATAGGCTTATCATATCTATGTGGGAATCCCAGGATTTCCTGACTTGGGTCCCAATGACAGGGTGGCCTGATAGTGACCAAAAGAGCCGTCATTGAAATATGCTGGTCTCTTGCACTTATCCAGCTTTTGTAGTCCTTACTTTATCTAACAAGGGTAGCCTTAGAGTTGTTGAGGGAAGTGAAATAGAAGGTGAGTGAGGAGGGTACCTAGGTCTAAATAGAAACTATTTATGTTCTATTTTTTTAAGTCTTTCTACTTAGGTCTGAGCATACATTCCATAGTCATAGCTAGGACCATTTTAGGCTGCACTCATTTCAGACCCTGTCTTCCTTGAGTGGCAGAGTATGTTGACCAAGTCTCCGTTCGGAGACTGGGGCAGTACTTCCAAACATTATTGTTTCACCTTGAAGGCAAGGACCTATAGAGGCTGACAAAAGGGTCAAAGATACTGTCCCTGATGGAGATGACAAACAATGGAGAAGAGAGTGATCTTGCTAAAGGATTCCCTGACTAGGTCCCCAGATGTCAGGGTGGCCTGGTCATAACCAGAAGAGCTATCATTAAACTATGCCAGTCTCTTGACCTTATCCAGCTGTTTTACTCCCTAGTGTGTCTGACAAGGTTAGCCTTAGAGTGTTTGAGGGAAGTGAAAGTCAAAGTAGATGAGGAGGGTATCTAGGTTTAGGTAAAAAAAAATATTTGATTACATAACTATGGTGTCTATTTTTTTTAGGTCTTTCTATTTGCTTGCTGTACATATTGAGTCACTACAAACCATTGTGTATTTTTACATTAAGCTATTTATTTTCCCCTAACTTAGGGATACATGTCCACATGTGCCCTATCTTATGGGCCTGGTCTATATCTAGGTTCTATGGCCTTGTCAGGAATTGGCCACCTAAAATGGAATTAAGAAGTCCTGTGAGCTAAGAAAGGTCTCAGCAGAATAATGGAGTTGAAGGGCTGACATCCCACGCCTGTCAACTCTGAACATAATCTGAAATGAAACTTGTTGAGGTGGTACTGGTTGCATTGATTTGCTTCAGATCAGCAGATGAAGTATCAAATGGTATGGTTTAAGAGAAGCATGGAGGTAATGTAGCCATGCCCCAGAGGTTCTAGGATTGGGAGAATTATGTATTTTATAGGGAACAGTGAAGGCTCCTGCTGTCTTAGAGTTTAAGAAAGCAATGGATAATTATTGTTACAACCAAGTTTCTTAGGAATTTGGTTTACTTTGAACATATCATTGTTAGTATTTGGTGTATAATACAAGACTTTGACATGGTTTATGTTATTTAATGATATTTCCAAATAGCTCTATCTTATAAACTGACAAGATCTGTTGCTTCTGATCTCCCTAGTCTAAGATTATATGTGACTCAATATTTCAAAGAAATTTTATTATTAGAAATGTAGTAACAATCAAAAAGCCCACTGTTAAAATTCAATCAGGTTTTCAATTTGAAACTTTAAGTGCTTAGATTGAAGGAATATATACCGCGGTTTATGCATAAAGAAATTCGAGATATTCAATCTGTTTTACCCTCTCATATTGATTAAATAGTGATTTATAAGGCCATAAAATAAAAATAATGCATATTGACACCATGCCTGCCACTGAAGGTTTGTGTCATTCTCCCACCCAGCCCACTATAGTGGAGCTGAAAATCTACCCTCACCTCCACCCAGAGTTTTTTACTTTGGTGCAATATTCCAAACTCAGTCAATTTCTGCTTTGCATCTCCCTTTCTGTTGTTCTTTCTCAACTTCTGTTTATAAGTGGGATAATACCATACTAGTATTTCTATTTCTGGCTTATCTCACTTAATAGAATTCCTTTTACCTCCATCTGGGATGGGTTGAAAAAGGTGAGTTCATTATTCTTAATAGCTAAATGGTATTCCATTGTGTATACATACCAGAATATTCTCAGCTATTTACCTGTTGTTGGGTGCCTAGATTGTTTCTAGGTTTGGGTTATTACAAATTGTGCTGCTATGAACATAGGTGTACATATGTATTTTTGGATGGCTGTGCTTGACTCCTTAGGATATATCCATAGGAGACGTATTACTGGGTCATAAGGAAGGTCCATTTCTAGCCTTATGTGGGTTCTCCAGACTCCAGGACTCATAATGTGACATAGCGGGATTTGAAAAATCTGGCTCACAGAGCTCCCCCCTTTTCTGAATATCTTATGCTATGATTGGACAGTTGTGTTTTGTCAGTGAATTTTTTGTACTACACATTTTACTTAGAGTACTCTGAAACTTAATTAACTTTATATAAAAATGCTGGGTGCAGCCATGATTTCTGGAGACATCCAGAAACAGTCCAAAAAAATCTGTTTTTTCCTCTTTTGTTTTTTTTAAGTCTTGGAATAAGTGTGAAATGTTTAGTCTTAAACTGTGTGAATGGAAATGGTTCAAATAAGACAGTACAGATCTAAATTTGTGTTTGACATGATATGTCTTTGTAACAAAAGTTTTTCTCCTCCTGTGTGTTAAAGACTACATGTTTATGTGTGTTTGAAGTTTGGTAAACATTAACTTTAAGGTTAAAAGTGTAAGTTTGAAGCTACATTCTTACCAGGCAAAGTTAAATGAAGGCATTTTCAACACGATTCTTATAAATGTAAAATTAATTTGCTAAATTAATTGAGTATTTAAGGTAAAAGTCTAAATATTTAACGTGGCAATTCATCATCTCCAAAATTAAAATACAAATGATCTATACAGGACATTTTTGGTGGCCCCCCCAAAGTGCCCTGTGAACTATCTTGTGGAAATTAATCCATAACAAATCTGGCATCAATCTGACATTGTGAATGTTCTAAAAAAAAAAAAAAAACAACAACACACATTGCCACTAACATGTGTTAACTCTCTAAGTAACCTGAGTTTGTTTAAAGTCTAAGATAAAAATTAGTTAAAGATCAATATATTTTAACTAAGTCTGGTCTGAAGATCCTGCACTCACCTAGGGTGTGTCTCCATATTAAATGTGTGTAACAAAAGGTAGAAAAGACGCTATTGATATGTAAATCTCTCATATACATTCTCAATTAAAGAGGTAGAACCAGCCTGGGTAAGTGATAGATCACTCAATGGTTATGCTAATGATTCTCATGCTTGAGGCTTCTAACAATGGTTCTTGTCTTTAACAGACCACATTTTTATTGAGCTTAAATTGTTTAAACAGCCTTAAAATCATACTAGAAGGCCTTCCAAAATTATAAAGATACTTAAACCAATTATAATCATCCAGTTATCAATTATAGTAAACTTCTAACTTGTTACAAGATTTTTTTCCACAAGTAAGTGAATTACAGCTGTCAAGTCTTCACATGAAAAGGCATCTGCTCATATGGTAAGATATTAAACTATATAAGAAGTTCCCCTATATGTAAATTAACAACAACATTCACATATTTTTCTACACTAAACTAGTGTATCTCGTTTTGCCACTATAAGCCTGCCTTTTTCAGCCAACAATTTAAAGACTTTTTTCCTTTATAACATTACTCATGCCACAGATATCCCTTACAATCCCCAAAGACAAACGGTTGTGGAGAAGACCCGCCAAACATCTAGGCCCAATTAAGTAAAGAAAAAAGGGGGATACATCCCCCCAATATTCAGTTGGATAATACACTAACTACATTAAACCTTCTTTAATATCTCTTAAATTCAAACCAGACACCCTGCTAACCATGGGAAACAGATTTGTATGTTTCTTTCACAGGAATCCCCGGAAATCCATTTGGACCCCTGTCCTCTGACATCACCCACAAGATGGCACGACTACAGCAACCCCCTGAAATCCATGATGTGACCTGACACGATCTGAAAAACCTGCTTCACAGACCCCAAGGACAGAACTTTCTTACTGCCTTTCTCTCACCCAACGCTGTCTGCCCTTCTTGCTTCTGCTTCACCTGTCATGTTTTGATGGTTTCAGCTCACTCTCTACAGAAAAGCAAAATTCCAGTGGCTATCCTTCCCCACTGAGATAGACGTGCAGCCTTTCATCCCCTGGCATTTCTTCCCCTGGTCATTTACATTGGACTGACGCTTCTATTTGACTTGCTGGTACACCTCTTGGACACTTTACACAACTTTACAGCAGCTTCACTTTACACTGCTGGGTTTTTAAAAGACTGAATGCAGCAGTCCATGGACTTTGCATCCAGATGTCTTAGGACTCTACAGCACTGAATAGCTCCTTCACCTGGCAGGCCACAAGCCCCTTCGTTTGGCAGAACATTCCCTGTCACCTGTAGGCTCTGCCCCCAGAGGCAGGAAAAGCCCCTTTGCCTAATAGGCCCTACTCCCAGAGGCAGGAAACGCCCCTTCGTCCCACTGTCTCTGCCCATGAAACAGCCCCTCTCTGCCTACCAGGCCTCTCTTCAGCCTCACCCTGTCCCTTGCTACTCTCACTTATTGCTCCCTGTCTTATTCTCGTTCTTTTAAAAACACCTGCATGATATAGGTTTCTGTTCACCCCTACACTGCCATTCCTCTGACAGAAATGGAGTCTTTTGCAGACATTGACCCATTTATATATGGCCATAAAGAAAAAGGGAGATGTTGGGAAATTGTAAGGATGTGGTTGAACTTGGCAGGGCTTGAACCTGAGGAGTGTGTCAATCTTGTTAGTCTCTCTCTCTACCGAGAGGTTAAGCAAGAAGGAACAGTAGTAACCCCAAAGGTGTTCCTCGTCCTATCAGACTCCCTGCCTCACAAAGCACCCCACATCCCTAATACTATGGCCATTAGATAAAAAGAAAGCGGGAGATGTTGGGAAATTGTGCAGATGTGGTTGAACATTGGCAGGTCCCACAAACCACCATACTTCCATGCAAGAATTACCATTTGCATACCAATCTTCTGCTTTGTCTTAGAAATGACTAAAGGTCTCTCCACCATGTTATCCCCTCAGGGTATTGTTAATTAATTCCACCAGTTAAAACCATTGCAACAGTTGCCAAGGCTGCTTCCACCTTCCCAGCATGCCTTTTGCCTCTCTCCACCCCCTTTCCTAGCCATCTTCATTCCCGACTTGCCACTTCTGGTTTTACCCTATAAAGCCACTTGTTTCTGGTTTCTCTCTCTTCCTCACTCTCTTCTTCTCTCTTTTCTCTCCCATGTCCCAACCTGGAGAAGAGTTGGTGTGCAGAGCAGGAGGCAGCCATTGTGGTCTGGTGCCACGTGGCCTAACCTGCTGTGCTCATACCTGACTGTGGGGTGTTCCCACATCAATAAAGAATTGTGTTCACGCTCCAACACAAGTTCCTGTTCTCTCACGTTGCTGAGTAAGCAGCAGCCCAGGTTGGTTCTGGTCGAGTTCTCTACAACCCAGAGAGCACGTTCCCAGAAAGAAACACCTTCACGCTAGCCCAGTAGTGCAGAAGGTGGAAGATGTGACTTCTGTAATTGTTTCCCAGCTGAACATGGGCATTGGCAGGTCGATCCATACTTGCAACCTGTTGCTCTCTTTCCCTAGTGGGGCAGAGCTCTGAGGAAGCAGACCTCCAGGACACATAGGTGGGGTCATCTATCCAGGGAAGTCCAGTTGGCTTCATGGTAGCATCTGGAACCTGGTGGCTTGAAAAGAGTTAACATATAAAGCCATACAAATTGTTGATTAATCATGAACATAAAGGCTGAAATATTGCAGATTATGATTTGGTATCTCCATTTTGGAAATAGCTAGTAGATGTATTTTAGGTATATTCCAAAGGTCCCATGACTTTATTAGTTTTTGCCTGAGCCTGACATCTGATATGCAGGTGGATCCAGGTTATTGTCTGGGGAGATAATGTCATGGCTGGAAGTAGGGCTAGAAAGATTGATCAGGGAAGAAAGTGTCTCCCAAATATGGGAACTGTGTATAAATGTTGTTGACTGTAAGCAGCATCAATTTGATCTGGGGCCCATATTCAGCATAGGAGTAACCTTTATATCCCTGTAGGTCCAAACTTGCCTTTTGTGGTCTTCAGTAGGAACATTCCAAGTTGCACCACTTTCAGGACCTATCTTCTTCAGGTGGTAGATAGAGTATGTTATCCATCCGCCTTCGCAGGATGGAACATTCTTTACCATTGTTGATCCACACTGAGGGCAAGGTCCTGTGGGGACCCCCAAAAGGGTCCATTATGTCATTTCTGATGGAGGTGACCAGTGATTATGGAAAGAGGGATCTATTCAAGCTCAAAGCTCATTGTGTTTATGTGGGAATCCCAGGACTCCCTGACTAGGGCCCCAGCTGATGGGGTGTCCTGATAGTGACTAAGGAGCTATCATTAAAGTGTGCCAGTCTCTTGCCCTTATCCTGCTTTAGTAGTCCTTACTTGATAAGGTTAGCTTTGGAGTGACTGAGGGAAGTGTAATAGGAAATATGTGAGGAGGGTATCTAGGTCTAAATAGAAACTATTTCATTAAGTACTTTATGGTGTCTTTTTAGGTCTTTTTACTTGCTTCGTTTATTGACTCACTGCAAACTATTGTACACCTTTGCTTTAATATATATTTCCCCCTAATTTATGGATACATGTGTACATCAGCCCTGTCTTATGGGACCTATTCTATATCTAGGCTTTGAGGCTTTATTAGGAAGTGGACTACCCAAAATGGAATTAATGAGTCCTATGAGAAAGGAAAGGTCTCACCCAAGTAATGATGTGGAAAGGTTTATATTCCATGCCTGACATCTCTGGACACATTCTGAAATGAAGCATGGCGAGGTGGTACTCATTGTATTGAATAGTTTTGGATTAGAAGATACAGTATCAGTTGTAATGAATTGAGAGAATCATGGAAAGTGAGCCCCACCCTAGATTTTCCAGGACTGGGGGGAAATATGGGCTTTATAGAGGAAGTGGGAGGTTCCTTTAATCTTAGGGTTTAAGAAAGCAACAGATAGTTATTGATATAATCAAATTACTTGGCAATTGGATTGACTTTGAAAATCCCATAGTTAGGATTGGCTGTATCATATTCAATGTCACCATAATTTGCCCTTTAGTGTTATTTATATATATTTGTATTTTATAAAGTAATGCCACCTGTTGCTTCTGCTCGCCTGTTCTAAGATTTTAAGAGTCAAAATTTCAAATACTAAGCCTATGGTCTGTGCATTGAAAATTATGAGACATTCAATCAATTTCCTCTCTCATTTTAATTAAATAGTGTTTTATATGACTACAAGTTAATAGGAGTGTACATAAACACCATTCCCTTCACCAAAAGACTATGTCCTATTCTCCACCCCCACAGTGAAGCTGAGTACCCACCCTCAACCTCCACCCAGAGATTTTTACTTTGGTGCCCTACTCCAAACTCAGTCAGATTCTTCTTTGAGTTTTCCTTTTTGTTCTTCTTTCTCAACTTCTGTTTATGAGTGGGATCATCCCATACTCAACTTTGTCTTTCTGAATTAGCTCACTTAATATAATTCCTACTATCTCCATCCAAGATGGGTCAGAGAAGGTGGGTTTATTGTTCTAATAGCTGCATAATATATGTGTGTGTGTGTGTTTGTGTGTGTATGTATGTGTGTATATATACATATATATTGCATATATATACAAGTGATATATATATATATATATATATATATATATATCACTGTTTTCTCAGCCATTCATCTGTTGTTTGGCACCTGGGTTGCTTCTAGGTTTTAGTTATTATAAATTGTGCTGCTATGAGCATAGGTGTACACATATCCTTTTGGTTGGGTGTTAATGTAGTACTTGGGGTATATCCCTAGGAGAAGAATTTTGGGTCATATGGAAGGTCCTTGTTTAGCCTTGTGAGAGTTCTCCAGACTACTCTACACAGAGATTGGACAAAATTACATTCCCACCAGTAGTGCAGGAGTGTCCCTTTGTTCCCACTACCTCTCCAGCATTTGTTGCTGCCATCTGTCAGTTTAAGAGTGTTGGGCCTTGAAATCCCCTACTATTGCTATATTGCAGTAAATATATTGCTGTAGCTCTTTCAGTAAATATGTGGTGTACTTAGGTGGCATCTAATTGTGTGAATAGATGTTAATAATTGTTAAGTCCTCTTGATTGACTGATTTTTTTGAGCATTAACTAATGTCCATCACTATCTTTTTTATTTTATTTATTCTAAGGTCTATAGTGTCAGATATGTAAATAGTTGTTCTTGCTATTTTTTGTGTTCCATTGGCTTATATGATATTTTTCCATCCTTTCACTTTAAGTCTATGTTTGTTTTATTGAGTTATGTGGGATTCCTGCAGATAACATATGGCTGTGTTGTGTTTTCTCACCCATTTTCCTATTCTGTGTCTTTTAATAGGTGAATTCAGGCCATTGAGATTTATTAATATTATGCATTGAAGCTATTTTAAGGCTATTATTCTGAACTTTTTGAGTGTTCTGACATATAGCATGTTTATGATGATGTTGTGATTGTTTATAGTAGACTTTTTGAAACTTCTTGCAGAGAAGACTTGTTGATAGTTTATTCTTTCAACTGTTGCTTCTCTGAGAAGTTTTTTTATCCCTCCGTCTAGTCTGAGTGACAGTCTAGGAGGATACACTAGTCTTCGTTGAATGATTTTATCATTGAGTGCTTGATATATATATTACCATTCTCTTCTGGCCTTTAGTGTTTGTGTGGAGAAATTTGTTACTAATCTTATGGGTTTTACTCTGTAATGACTATTTGTTTTCTCTTGCAGCCTTCAGAATCATTTCTTTATCCTTATTCTTTTTATTGTAACTATGATGTTTCTTTGGTTTATTCAGACTTTGGCTAATTCTGTTTGTAGCTCTCTAGGATTCTAGAACCTTTATGTTTCTTTTTTCCTATAGTAAAGAATTTCTCAGTTATTATGTCCTGTAGAATGCTTTCTTCCCCTTCCTCTCTGTCTTCTGGTAAGCAAATAATGTGTATATTACTTTTTTTTGAAGTCATCCCTTATGCCTCCGTTGTTTTCAGTATCTCGTAATCTCTTTTTGAGATCTCTTACTTCATTTTTTTCTTTACTTTATCCAAGATCTTGTTAAATCTGTTTTCTGCCTCAGTTATTCTGTTTTCTCTCCCGTCTGTTGTTTTCTGTAGTTCAACTATTTTTTTTTTCCCTCCAGGGTTATTGCTGGGCTCAGTGCCTGCACCATGAATCCACCGCTCCTGGAGGCCATTTTTACCCCTTTTTTGTTGCCCTAGTTGTTGCAGCCTCGTTGCGGTTATTATTGCCATTGTTGACATTGCTTTGTTGTTGGATAGGACAGAGAGAAATGGAGAGAGGAGGGGAAGACAGAGAGAGAAGGGGAGAGAAAGATAGACACCTTCAGACCTGCTTCACCACCTGTAAAGCGACTCCCCTGCAGGTGGGGAGCCGGGGGCTCGAACTGGGATCCTTACGCCAGTCCCTGCACTTTGTGCCACGTGCGCTTAACCCACTGCGCCACCACCCGACCCCCAGTTCAACTATTTTGTTATCCTGTTCTAATACTGTATTATCTTTTTCAGATACTTGTGCATTTAACTCAGCTATTTCAGCTCTCTAATTACATTGAGATTATTAGTGTTTTCTTTCAGAGTCTCATTTGTTATTTTCCCAGTTCTGATATTACTTTCAAATTTTTTCTTCACTCCTGTTACATTGGTTATTGTTCGTATGTTGTCCTCATTCTTATGTGCTTCTACCTTTTAGGGGCTTTTTTCTTAGCTTTTATCCTGGTTCATTTCTCCAGTGTTTCCTCTCAATTTAACCATTATATATTGTATGTTACAAAGCCCCTCTCTCACTACTTTTCAGTCTACTAACCCCATCTGCCTATATTGACTCGTGTCTAAGTAAGGTACTTAAATAGTTGACAGCTGTGGAAATTAACAGTTTTTTCAATGTTATCTCAATTCCTGTGGTGAAGTACAGTGACTGTTAAACCCTATATTATTTGTCTTCCCTTCAGGCTATGGGAACTTGTGGGCTTTTTAACTATAAGCAGATATTTTAGCTTAATCACTAACTTCTGGTGGGGGATAGATATCACAGTGTTTATTCAAAGAAACTCCCATGCTCTGAGCATCCAAAGTCCTGTGCCAAATTTTTGCTCCACCACCATACAGAGCCAGGCCAAGCAGCACTCTGTGGCCCTGTGTTTCAGAATAAATCCAAGTGTCTGAGGTAATTATTCACTCCTTTCCCTAATTTCTTAGGAGAACTATTTGAAAAAGCTTCTACTGCTCCTGGTCTCAGTATAGGCCTTCTTTGTTAATGTTCCAGTCCTGTAGGGCCAACAACAATGGAGATATCAGCCATAAATTGGTGAGGTTTACACAATATTCTCTTCTATTCAGCAATATTTTTGTTGATAAAACTCTGACAGAAGGTGGTGTGCCAATTTTCAAACTGAAGGACTAATACCAGCCATTCCCAAGTATGTATAGGCTTTTAGCCCCAGGAATATCTCCTTAAGTCCCTATCTGTCTATGAGCCACATAAGTTTGTACTCACCTCTGGCTTGGTGGGTTTCTGTAGTGATCCAAGTCTTATCTTGTTGCATTCTCAGATGATTCTCTTTGCCATTCCGAGTTGAGTAAAACCCAGCTACTGGAAGTCATTTATAGCCTTCTGAGAGCTCTCCAGAGTGCTCATCACAGGGATTGGACTATATTAAATTCCCAGCAATAGTGCAGGGGGGTTCATTTATCCCAAGATTTATTGTTACTATCCTTTCTGATTTGTGACATTCTAACAGGAGTGAAGTAATATACATCATTGTTGTCTTTATTTGCATTTCTCTAAATAAATGACTTGGAGCATTTTTTTACTCAAATGTCTGTTGGCCTTTAGGATTTTTGCCTTTAGGAATTTTTCTTTAATGAATATTCTGTTCATATCCTCTTCCCACATTTGGATGGAATTATGTTTTTTTTTTTGTTGTTGTTTATGTTGCTTAGTTTGATGACCTCTTCATGTATTTTGGTCATTAGCCTTTTGTCTGACATATGGTTTGTAAAGATCTCTCCTATTTGGTTAGAAGTCTCTTTGTTTAGGTGGTGCTTTCTTTTGCTGTGCAGAATCTTTTCAATATTTTCTTTGCTCATTTCTCACTTATGTCATTACTGCCCACCCTCTTTTAGAAGTTAAGCTAATCTGTTTTTATGCAATTAAATATGTGCAGATGATTAAATATAAGTTAAAACTATGTTTGTGAGAATATTCACTTTATTCAATACTAGGCAAAGGGGTAAGTGAGAAAAATGAAATTTTAGATAATTTTATTCATTTGAGCCTGAGGCCATAAAATAAGCCTTCTAGGTTAATAGCTTATTGGTTGTAGTTAATGTCAAGAAGACATTTACTTTGAACTCCAATTCCAGATACCTAGCTCAATTAACAGTAATGAGTAGCTTTTACTCTTATAATCACCTTAGTGTTTCTTTTTTTCAGCTTAAACCATTAATCATATCTGCTCTGTTGTCTTTCAAATATGTCATTTTGTGGTTCTCAAAGTAAATCACTTAATGCATTTTCTAAAAATTTGCTGCTTGACCTTTCTATGGTCTCTCTGAGATATCATTTTGTTCCTTTCAAAGTAAATTACTTAATGTTTCTCCAAAGTTTTCTGTGTGACCTATCACTCTGGAGAGTACTCTGCAATAAGAAATGTGCATAGTGCAATATTGGCATTAGTATTATCTGTACTGTTATAATTTTAAATGGTTTTTTCAACATAAAAGAAAAATTAAAACAAGTAAAGAAAAATGGGGGCTCCGTCATGTGTGTAAATAACAGGTGTAGCATCATGTGTGATGAAAGTAGAAAGCTAAATTTTGCAAAGTCTGGGACTTTTAGTATTCCTTACTATGCATGAGAACAGAGAGACATTCAAAAATTAGGTATTATGAAATATTTTTTTCATTTTCAAATGTTGAAGCTAGATGAAAAACTGATTTTAGAACACACACACACACACACACACACACACACACATCACCCTATTTGTTCTTAGTTTATACCGAAGTTCATTACTTATCTTCTAAGAAGGAGATTTCATTATTGATCTATAATGCTGACCCTTTGAGGAACCAGGAACATTTTAGAATATTTTCTAATATCCTTCACCCTTTGCTCTTTAACTGACTACAATTACATTAAGTTCATATGTTCCCTATTAATAGGTGATTATGAAATCCAGCTGTCAGTGATAGATAACTCAGGGTTTGAACGTTTCTGAAAGAAAAGTTTCTATTGTAGATGTTTTTAAAAACAGTGTTTTATAAAGAGCAGTTAAGGCAATATTGTCTGAATGGGGGGTTATTTCAAGGACATCCCATTATATATAAGTACACAGTTTAATTCAAGTGTCTTACTTAGAGTAGCTGGTAAATTAGAAGATGTATAAAGAGAAAAAAGAAGCAGAAGAATCCATACAGATAGATAAGTAAGGAAAAATAAAATTCTATCTGAAGCTATATGATGTTATTATTATCAATTTTATATAATGAATCAATCTTACATATTTTTTACTCATCAGAATGATGTTGGCATAATGAACATAAACATTTGTAATCTCCTTCAACTGTGAAAAGTATTTATTTATTCACTCAGCAAATATTGTGCACTTATAGTCTGTTAGGAATTGTTTCAAATACCTGGGATATATGTGGAACAACAAAGACAATGTACAAACCTGACTGCAATAAGTTAAACAGAGAAAAAATAAGGAGAGTAGGAACAGGGAAGAACAAGAAGTGCTATATTGGATCAATGGCTAAGAAAGATCTCTGTGAGGGATGAAAGATAAGTGATATGAGGGGAAGGATGTTTCAGGTATAAGAGAAACCATTTACATTTAGGTTCTGAATTACTGGCAGAAACTCACCTGGGTGGTGTTAGGCAGAAAAAATGAAACACTAACACTAATTATAATATACTTTTATATTGGAACTATTTGTAGGACATTTTTCTTTTGTTTTCTTGCTTTATTTCTTCCTCTCTTCATTTTGCTTGACATAGAGCTGTTCAATAGATATTTGTAGATTGAGTATTTGTGTAATTGCAATGGAAACCAATGATTACATAATTAAGACCTAAGAGAAGTAGAATAAAACATTGGGAAAAAACCCCACAAATTTTGAAGTCAAACACATGTGAGTTTCAGTCCTAGTTCTACCACCTACTAGTTATGTGACTTTTACAAAAGCATTTGACCTGTGTTTTGAAACCCCCTATTTCATGAAATGGATATAAAAAATCACTTACAGTTTTGAAGACTATCATAAATAGTGTTTAAAATACTGAGCACCATGTCTGACACATTAATAAACAATATTTCCTCCCCATCTCTTGAACATGTGCGTTGATTTATAGGGAATTCCTATTTGACTTCCCAATTTATGTGAAAATAGAATGTTGCTATGAAAGCTTTTCTAGGTTGAAATGGCACAAATCAATGAAATAATTACTATTCATTTTTATGAAAAAAGAGCATTCCAAGACCTTAAGAATAATCTACTAAATCATACCAAAGGACGCAAAGGTCTAAAATCATGTTGACACATACTAAAAGCAGTAATTATATAAAATATGCACCCTTTTAAAGTAGCTCTCTAGGGAGTAAATAACGGAATACAACTCTAACAGGTGCTACAAAAAAAGCACTGAATACTGCTTTTAATGTTTACCTTTTACTCTACATGTGCAAATATACTTCAAAGGTATTTTCATTAGAAAAAATAAAGAGCACTAATGAAGCCTTTTACAAAGTGAAGTTGTATAAAATGACTTTTGAAAAGTGTGGAGAATGGTGAATTCACCTTCTTTACCCCATCTTGGCTATAGTTTGAAAATGTCATGTTAAGTGAGATTAGTAAGAAATGAAAGGATGAATATGGGATGACCTCACTCATAGACAAAAATTGAAAAACAAGATCAGGAGGGAAGTTGGACAGGACTTGGTGTATTGCACCAAAGTAAAAGACTTTGGTGGTGGTGGTGGGGGGGGTCCAGGTCCTGGAACATGATGGCAGAAGAGAACCTAGTGAAGGTTTAATTATTATGTGGAACCCTGGGAAATATTTCACAGGTAAAAACTATTGTCTTTTACTTTCTACTGTTAACCATTAATCCCCCAATAAAGAAAATTTAAAAAGAAAAGTACAGAGTATGGGGGTACCTATTAACTTATTTATAGAAATCATCACATTTGATTCATACAGCATCCCTGATGGTAGACAGGGTCATAATGATCCTCATGGACTGTATGTAGCCGTGAAAACATTCAATAATTAGGTAAGTCTGTGGCCAAAATTATTGAATGGAATATACTTGTCCTTCTATACTATAATTATTCAACACCAAGAGAACACCAGTCTCCTCTGTTTAAATACTGTATACCAAGGAAATACTATACATAAGCCTTATTTGGAAAGGGTTAAGGGTACTAGAAATGAAGTCACTGTTAATGATCTCACTGAGATTTTTAAGGACTTTGTGACTATACCACATTTACTATGTTGAATCATGATAACTTGATGATATTTATTTTACTGATTTTATTTATAATCTAGTTTCAAATGGCACAACCTAATACATCATTAATCAAATTTAAAGGACATTGTTTATTTATATATATTCTTAAATTTCTTTCCATAAAAGTTGAGGCAGGGAAAATTTAGAACTTATTACTGCCTCACCACACCATAAAATTTGAATCATAAATACAATTTATTTGGAGCCAAGAATGATGAGTACTATGTGATTGTCAGACTATAATATTATATTATTATCCCATTTGTATTTCATATTTACAGTGACATTTTGATGAGTTCAAGATTCCTTTTTATATGTCTGCTTGTTCTGACAAGAGACAGCCAAGATTGATAGGTCTATAATTTGGACAAATGTTGTGCTGGGTACTAAAGAACAGCATGAACAAACTGGTGTCATTCCATTCATATGTAAAGAGAGTGAGGGGGCTTCCAGAGGTGTGGCCATGAATTAACAGTGACCAGATCAGACTTTTCCTCCCAAAAAACAAATATCAACAACCAATGGATTTAAGAAAAATTTGCCAACTACAGCTGAGGCAGTCACAGAAACACCATAGCCTCAGGTGGGTACATGGTTTGGGTGAGAAGAGTTATGGGAGTGAAGCCAAAGACAAAGAACTTAGAGCTCCAGCAGAGAATGCCGACATTTTCCCTCTACACAGAGCAGTAGTCAAGGCAACATATAGTGCTGGTGGTGATAGAAGAGAACTTATGACTTTTTAATCCATGACCTCAGTGGAATTAGCCTACTGAATTACAGGCAAGGGCACACCAAAAGAGAAGAGAGCATTTGTGACTAAAAGAAGTATGTTCTGTCACTGAAACATAAACATAATTTTGTGGCAGCTGGTGGCAGCTAAATGGTAAAGTGAGTCTTGCTTTTGTGAACATAGCTGCTGCCCAGCAGAAAACTCCCAAGGCTTGGTTTCAGATGAAAACCATACAAATAAACAATATACATGCACCACATAGAACACAAAACAGCTCAAAGAAAAAACAACAACAAATGAATACCAGCCCCCACCACTTCTCCCCACAAAATATAAACAAAACACAGAGACCATAACAATATCATCTGCTGGCTAGCAATAATCAGCACAACAAACGAATAAACACAAAGACTACAGAAACAAAATACCAAACAAACCATATCAGACAGATTGAAATGAAACAGAAGGACTCCAAAAAATACAGACCTAGAGGGACTGAGAAAGACTTCAGAAAGCTGATTAGGAGGATTCTAATGAAAAAGAATATTCAAAAGTTCAAAGACTATCTCATTGAGGAGTTAAGAAACATTGAAGAAGAGCTTTGAATAGTTATCTAAGAAACTAGAAAACACAAAAGAGAACTTAGAGTTCAATAAGCAGTAAGGAAGCATGGAAGAAAAACTGTAAACAAAACTATAGGAAATGAAAGAGACTTTGAATGAAGTACAAGGTCAGGTAGAAGGGTAAGGAAGAAGACTCACTCATACAGAAGAAAAAATATCTAATCTAGAAGATACAATTAGCCCTTTCTTTCAATTTAAATGTGAGGAAGAGGAAACATTTAGAAGGAATAAAGCAACTCTGTGAAATTGCAATCTCCATTAAAGAGTTGAATGTAAGAGTGATAGGAATTCCTGAGCAAAAATGACATGGTAAAAGGAACAGAAACCATATTTAGGGGAATTTTTCATGACAAATTTCCTGACTTAGGTAGTCATCAGAATATGTTCATTGAAGAGGCTGATCATTCACCCAGATACATGAATACAAAATAAACAACTATCAAAATTCAATGACAAGGAAAAAATCAGGTTACTGAAGAAAGGAAAGCATTTGCATACAGGAATTCTGGAGTCATGGCTATGGAAGATGTGTCATTTTAGTTTTAATACCCTATAAACTAGAAAAAAAGACCTAGATTCAAGCCCTCAGTCACAACTGCAGGAGGAAAGCTTCACAAGTGGGGAAGCAGGGCTGCAGGTGTCTGTCTCCTCCCATCCCTATCTCTCCCTCCACTCTCAATTTATTTCTGTTTCTATTTAATAAATAAGTAAAATATTTACAATATATCTAAAAACTGTGCTTAAAATAAAAATCATTTGAAAACTCAACAAAACACAACCAGAATCTCTATAGAAACTCACTAATCCACAGCCACCAAGTTGTAGATACTACTATGATTTAATCCTATACTCCCTGGTCAGATGACCTCATCAGTGTGCCCTGAAACCTCTCATTCAAAGAGCTCCACCCCACTAGGGAAAGATAGAAATAGGCTGATGGGAGCTCAGTGGTGGAACACCTAGGTAAACACACATACTACATTGTGCAAGGATCTGGGTTCAAGCTACTGGTCCCTACTTGTAGAGGGGAAGCTTCAGGAATTTTGTAGAGCTGCAGGTGTCTCTCTCTCTCTCTTATATAACTCCCCCACACTCTCAATTTCTATCTGTCTCTACCCAATAATAAATAAAATTAAAGAAAAGAAATAGGTTAGTGGTATGGAATGACCTACCAACACTCATGTCCAGCAGAGAAGCAATTACAGAATCAAGACATTCCACATTCTGCAGCCCGCAAAGACTTTTGATCCATAGTTCCAGAGGGGTAAATATTAGAGGAATAAAAGTAAAGGGCTCTGAAGTCCAATTCCATCATGACCCAAAGAGAAAAGAGGAGGAGAAAAATGAATTTACCTGTTAAAGCTTATAAATTAGAAACTATTATGTTGACATTAATAAAATTAGATTTATCTACAAATTAAAAAAAGATATCTCCTTTACCTTATTTTGGACAAAGATTAAATAAATCATGTAAGATAAATCATAAAAATGGTTTATATCATTTATAGGTGGAAGTTAAGAAAAAGAAATGGGATGGAGCCAAGATGACAGCTTGAAGACAACACCTTGCATATGCTCTGCAAGAGGGTACTTTAGGCCTGGGAATTTCAGGTGACGGCAGGATTTCTATGCCAATGGTGGGGGGAATTATGCAGGAGAGGTCAAGGTGGAACCAAGAGAAAGCCATATAACCCACCCTTAGGTTGACAAGCAGAGGTTGAAAAGGACAAAAGAGGTATGGAGTTACAGATACTACTATGATGCCAACCTGGCTTCACTGGATGGATGAATTCACAGATGTTCCCTGAAACACCACTTCCCCAGACCTCTGTCTCACTAGGGAAATATAGAAACAGGCTGGGAGCATGGATCAATCTGCCAACACACATGTCCAGAGGAGAAGCAGTTACAGAAGCCAGACCTTCCACCTTCTGCACCCCATAAAGATCCTGAATTCATACTCCCAGAGAGATAAGGAACAGGAAAGCTGGAAGTCTGGCGGTAGTGCAGTGGGTTAAGCGCACATGGCGCAAAGCATAAGGACTGGCATACGGATCCCAGCTTGAGCCCCCAGCTCCCCACCTGCAGGGGAGTCACTTCACAAGCGGTGAAGCAGGTCTGCAGGTGTCTGTCTTTCTCTCCCTCTCTCTGTCTTCCCCTCCTCTCTCTATTTCTCTCTGTCCTATGCAACAAGGATAGCATCAATAACAACAATAATACAAAACAACAAGAGAAACAAAATGGCAAATAAATAAATATAATAAAAATTTTTTAAAAAGAACAGGAAAGCTTCCAGTGGAAGGGATGGGATATGCCAAATCCCAAATTAAACATTAGTTCTTGAGTTCAGTCCCTAGCAGTACATGTCCCAGAGAGATATTTGGTCCTTTCTCTCTATCCTTCTCTTTATCATTAATAAATAAATAAAATCTTTTTTTTAAATGTTATGGGAAATATTTTCAATGGTGAATTAGTCAGTGATTGCAGGCTCGCTCTGTGTCCACCTGTCTCCCTGGCTGTTGGGAGATGGAAGTCAAAAGCGGCCTCAGTGCGACAATTTGTTTATTGAAAGAAAAAGCAGTCAAATATAGGCCATAACTCAGGGGGAAGGTTTGGGGTATCCATTAACCCAAACAGAACAACACAATGCATAGTTACATTTTGACCAACAGACAGTTTGATGATAAGCTTTACAATGTACGTTTTTCCTGGGGTAAATTGCAGGCACTTTAGAGCAGCAGGAGAGAGGGAAAAGGAGACAGATTGAATAATCAAGATGTTTGCTGGTGGTTTTAAAGTGAACACAGTAATCCATGGCTTTTAGTTAAAGAAGGAAAGGGGGTGGTGGTATGTGTAGAAAGGGGCCCATGTCTGGGGGTCCAGCCACCATAAATTCCAGAGAATGGAGGAACCAGCCCTTGTCTCGACCTGAAGGGAGAGTTGGGGGTCAACTCGTTCAGATCTCATGGAAACAATGGCCTGTACTTTTCATGACAGTGGGCCCATTCTCCAACATGTCCTCCTTTTTCTTTTTCTTTTTCTTTTTCTTTTTCTTTTTCTTTTCTTTCTTCTTTTTTTAATGAAGGGGTAGATATGATAGCAGAAATATTTAGAGCTCGGAGTAAAAATACGGTTCCTGGGGGTTGGTGGGTAAAGGCTTATAGGGGTAAACGAGAGCCTGTTTAACAATTACTTTAGTCATATCACGAATGTGAAGCTGAATGACCTTAAGCAGAAACGGGGCAAGGAGAAAGAACAAATGAATCAAAACCAGGGGTGCCACAAGGAGGAGGACCTAAGTGGTCAATGGGCCTTGCAACCATTAAGAGAAAGACTCAAGTGTGTAGTGGCTGTGAAGGTCATCACTCAGTTTGGTCAAAGTCTGTATATTCTGTTCAACCAGTCCATATTTATAATGTAAAAAGAGCACTATTCCTGCAGGAAGCCCCGGGTATCTTCTTTCTTGACTGTCAGCAGGTCCAGTGGAGGGTCACTTTGGCAAGCTTGGGCTTTTGACTTATGAAGAGGTTGTCCATCTTGTCTGTAGGTCTGACATTTCGAGCTGGTATCTACAGAGGCTTTGGTTGGTCCTGTGGAAAAACACAAGCAAACTCTCTTCCTGTGGTTAGGAGGGGGTCTGGTCCTTTTTACAAGCCATATAGGAGGTCCTTCCATTAGACTCATATGGGGGGGTCATTTAAAATTTTAAATTTTTGTTAAGGCTATATCCAATAGTATGTTAGGAGAATATCCCAACTTTTATTTCTTTTATAAAAACTAGGGATATGAGTGACTTTAGGGGTCAGTTCTCACCCATGAGCAAAATATAATAATATATTGTTAATTCACATAAGTTGAAATTGGACTACATATAGGGGAATAAGAAAGGTCTCACCATATGATCGGTTGATTCTTTATGTGAACGCTTGTCACAGCTCTAGTCATTCACTTGTGATCATAAAGTCATACACAAGTCAAGGAGGAATAAAATTTTGTAACAAGTTAAGAGTTTACTAGAATTGAAAACTCAATGATTAGAATTGGCTTAAATATTTTTGTATAATTTTGAAAGGACTTCTTTAACAACAAAATGATTATAATCTCTTTAGTATGATTTTAAAAACGTTTAAGCAATTTAAACACAATATTAGAACTTAATTCACTGTTAAGATCCTAGTAATTTATTATAAATTTATCACAAGTTTATTTAATTACTTGTTCACACTCTTATACTTAGCTTTTTTTTTTTTTATTTAACATCCTTACGAATGGATATGAGTAAGGGTGGATATAAAACTTTACTAGATTTTATACTTTAAAAATTCTGATATGCCCCACACCTATGGATATCTAATCTTTGATTCGGGGGCCCAAAGCATTAAATGGAAGAAGAAGGCTCTCTTCAATAAATGGTGCTGGGAAAACTGGGTTGTAACACGCAGAAGAATGAAATTGAACCACTTTATCTCACCAGAAACAAAAATCAACTCCAAATGGATCAAAGACCTGGATGTTAGACAAGAAACAATCAAATACTTAGAAGAAAACATTGGTAAAACACTTTCCCACATACACCTCAAGGACATCTTTGATGAATCAAACCCAATTGCAAGGAAGACTAAAGCAGAAACAAACCAATGGGACTACATCAAATTGAAAAGCTTCTGCACATCCAAAGAAACTATTAAACAAAGAGACCCCTCACAGAATGGGAGAAGATGTTCACATGCCATACATCAGACAAGAAACTAATCACCAAAATATATAAAGAGCTCAGCAAACTTAGCACCAAAAAAACAAATGACCCCATCCAAAAATGGGCAGAGGATATGAAGAAAACATTCACCTCAGAGGAGATCCAAAAGGCTAACAAACATATGAAAAACTGCCCTAGGTCACTGATTGTCAGAGAAATGCAAATTAAGACAACATTAAGATACCACCTCGCTCCTGTAAGAATGGCATACATCAAAAAGGACAGCAGCAACAAATGCTGGAGAGGCTGTGGGAACAGAGGAAGCCTTTTGCATTGCTGGTGGGAATGTAAATTGGTACAGCCTCTGTGGAGAGCAGTCTGGAAAACTCTCAGAAGGCTAGACATGGACCTTCCATATGATCCAGTAATTCCTCTCCTGGGGTTAGACCCCAAGGACTCCATAACACCCAACCAAAAAGAGGTGCGTGCTCCTATGTTTATAGCAGCATAATAGCTAAAACCTGGAAGCAACCCAGGTGCCCAACAACAGATGAGTGGCTAAGAAAGCTGTGGTATATATATACACAGTGGAATACTATGCAGCTATCAAGAACAATGAACCCACCTTCTCTGACCCATCTGGAAAGAGCTAGAAGGAATTATGTTAAATGAGCTAAGTCAGAAAGATAAAGATGAGTATGGGATGATCCCACTCATCAACAGAAGTTGATTAAGAAGATCTGAAAGGGAAATTAAAAGCAGGACCTGACTAAATTGTAAGGAGGGCACCAAAGTAAAAACCCTGTGGTGAGGGGTAGACATGCAGCTTCCTGGGCCAGTGGGGGGTGGGAGTGGGTGGGAGGGATGGGTCACTGTCTTTTGGTGGTGGGAATGGTGTTTATGTACACTCCTAGTAAAGTGTAGTCATATAAATAACTAGATAATTAATACGAGGGGGGGAAATTAATTGTATGTCTTGAAGTTTTTAAATCACAGACTGAGTCTTTTAAATATATAGTATGTATATTTGATGTGCAGACTCTCTCAAAAGCCTAGACCAAGTAGATCAGAAGCAACCAATAACACAGCTATATACAAGATACTGGGTACTGTACAGCAAACCCTAACAAAAGGACTTTTCAAAGTTAACCCAATTATCAAATAATGTGATGATAACATTAACTATCGATTGTCTTTTTGAACCCTAAGACAGCAGGAATCTTACATCTCCACTATAGAGCCTCTACTTCCCCCAGTCCTTGAACGTTTGGATAGAGCCCACTTTCCCATATGCCTCTCCCAATCCATATCAAATAATATTGCATGTGCCAATTGCAACCTAATCAACACAATGATTGCCACCTCAACATGCTTCACCTCAGAATGTGTCCAGAGAATTCAGGTGTGGAATGACAACCCTTCAGCTTCATTACTTTGGTGAGACCTTTCCTTACATAGTATTCTCTAACTACATCCCAGGTGGATCACTTTCTAAGAAAGACCCAAAACCTAGATATACACCAGTTTCTGTGAGAGAGAGCATATGTTCACACGTATCCATAAACTAGTGCAAAATATATACCTGAAAGCAGAAGTACACTAGAGTCTGCAGCGAGTACCCCCCTAACACTTCCTCTCCACTATTCCAAGCTTTGGGTCCATGATTGCTCAACAATTTGTTTGGCTTTGTATGTTAACTCTCTTTTCAGTCACCAGGTTCCCGATGTCATCAGGATGCTGGCCAGGCTTCCCTGGACTGAAGAAACCACCAATGTGCCCTGGAGACCCACCCTACTAGGGAAAGAGAGAGGCACACTGGGCGTATGGATCGACCAGTCAACATCCATGTTCAGCGGGAAGCAATTACAGAAGCCAGAACTTCCACCTTCTGCAACCCACAACGACCCTGGGTCCATGCTCCCAGAGGGATAGAGAATGGGAAAGCTATCAGTGGAGGGTGTGGGATATGGATATTGGGTGGTGGGAATTGTGTGGAGTTGTACCCCTCCTACCCTATGGATTTGTTAATTTATCCTTTCTTAAATAAAAAATAAATTTAAAAAATTCTGATATGGTAATTTAAAATGGTTCGATAAACCTTATAGCTTAAATATTTAAAAATAATCTTTTACTTGTATATTGCTTTAAAATAACAATTTTAGACTAAATACTTAATTTTTGTGTAATGAAGATTTGCAAAGCATTAAATCTTTTATCAGATCACAAACATGTACCAACTTAATTTATCAAGAATGAATCTCTTACAATGTCTTAAAGCAAACCAGATATTTAAATATAGACAAATGTAAAGAGGGAAACCTGAGCAATAGCCTTAAGCAGAAATTCATTAGCATAACTGTTGTGTTACCTCTTTCTCACTCAAGCTTGTTTTATCTCTTTAGTTGAGAAGTTATTGGAAAACTTCATGTATCATTATCATTATTATTGTTATTGTATTTTGTCACACTCATTTAAGATTTAGACTCATCTTAAGTGTGTGATACCTATTTTAAGAGTCTCTGTTTGAAGTTTAAAGAAAACAACTTTAGAGATTAGCATATTTAACCTCCTGTAGCAATCTCTTTATGCTAGGATCTTTAAACCAAATTTAAAGTATATTAACTTTTGACTAATTTTACTTTAAACTTTAGACAAACTCAAGTTATTTAGAGAGTTAACACACATTAGTGACAATGTTTTTTTTAGAAGATTTACAGGGCCAAACAAACGCCAAATTTGTTGTGGTCCAATTTCTATAAAAACAGTTTTGTAGGGCATTTCTGGGGGCCCTCCATACTGTCCTGTAACTTCTTTTAGCCAAGTACATACATATATAATTTGTATTTTAATTTGGAGATGGAGAATTGTCACATTAAACACTTTAAGTAGTTAATTTAAACATTTCAAGGGCACACCATTTGTAATAGCAGAGGCAGGCAGCAAACCTTGTATGCCTTAGATATTGGTAGTTTTATTTAAAAGCCCTAGATCTTGAAGGGGCAAAACCTAAGCCTTGAAGGCCAGAAAAGCGGCTGAGATTTTAAAATCGGCAAATTTTCCTTTGACCTGGCAGCCTGCTCTCCTGCCCAGGGAGAAGGTAGAGTCAGGGAAGTTGCTAAGGGAGGGCTAGGAAGTTTGAATCTGACGTTTTACTGTACAGAGTTGGGAATGGAAGCTCTTGACTTAGCCAATGTTACAAGTGGAAAGGAATGAAAGAGGGTGGGCATAACTGTGGCATTGGTAGCATGATGGCAGAAACAAAAATACTTTTTTTTTTTTCTGAAGGTTTTTGGCTCTGGGAACTACAGTTGAGAGGCTGTCTGAGCCTAGGGGTTTATGCCCCCTCCATGCTGATGGTGGGCGTGGCGGCAGCATGGTGATGAAGCAACCGCTGTGGGCGGGGGCTCTGGGTTTGACTGGGGCATATCTCCAGAAGGTAGACCCAGCACTGTGACTCTGCCCTGCTCTCTGGTCCACCTGTGAAAAGGGGGCGGGCCTGACACTTTGGGCCAGTTCCCTGGCTGTGGAGCTGAGCTCTGTAAACACTTGTTCTTCCCCACCCCAGGGCTGCTCTTGGTCCCTCCAGGGGGATGGGCAGATTTGAGGCTGAAGTTCGTGGGAGCTAACAGAGTGAGGGTTGAGGGAGGTGGCTTAATCTTAAGGTCTTCTTATCCTTAATTTAGGATAATTCTTATCCTTAATTTAGCTGCTCAAAGGTTAATTGCTGTCTGAGTTTCCCACCCCTTCTGACACGGGCAGTCCCTGCTTCTCTGGTTTCTGACTGAGCTATGCATTTTCCTCCTACCTCTCCCATTGTCTCAGGTACTCCTACATTTAACCATGGCTGACGACCGCCCTAACAGCTTTTATTTGGTCCTAGGAGTACCCAGCATTAAATGATAGATATTAAGAAAATTAATCAGATGTCCCTGACACCATTTGGGCGGTTGAGAACTTGAGCAGAGAATGTGAAGCCTTTGAGTCACACCAGAGTGTCGCCCTCACCAGAAAACCTGCAATTACTTCACATACTCAATTCCATGCGACAGGTTGGCCTGAAGAATATAAAAATAAAGTGGACAGTTTAGAAAATAAACACGATTCCCCAGCTTCTCAGGGGACATTATACATAGTACAGGATACCCCAACCTCCCAGGGGACATTATACACACTGGCATTACTCCTATACGGATATCACTCACCCGTATTTCTTGATCATGACACTTCAGAAGCCCAGGTCCCTGTTCAGGCACCAAATATGCAGGCTCCCCCTAGGTCTACCCATTTCCCCTGTGGTTTGGAGATGGAAGTCAAAAGCCACCTCTGGGTATCCTGGGGCAGCTCAGCCTGTCAAGGGCAAAGTGCCCAGGGAGACAAGCAGTCAGCCCTGGGAAAGCCTCAGTGGGACAATTCGTTTATTAAAAGAAAAATCAGGTAAATATAGGCCATAACTCGGGGGGAAGGTTTGGGGTATGCATTAACCCAAACAGAGCAACACAATGCATAGTTTCATTTTGATCAACAGACAGTTTGATCATAAACACAGTAATCCACGGCTTTTAATTCAAGAAGGAAAGGGGGGTGGTGGCATGTGTGAAAAGGTGACCATGTTCGGGGGTCCAGCCACCATAAATTCCAGAGAATGGAGGAACCAGCCCTTGTCTTGTCCTGAAGGGAGAGTTGGGGGTCAACACGCTCAGACCTCAGGGAAACAATGGCCTGGACTTTCCAGGACAGTAGGCCCATTCTCCAAGTGATAAAAAAGATAATATTGTGTCCTGTGTGATAAAATGGATTTAATTGGAAATTATGCTTAGTGAAGTAAGTAAAGAGGTAAAGGACCACTACAGGATGGTTTCAGTCATATGTGGAATTTGGATAACTGAATGTTAAAGTAAGCAAGTACATGAAAAGTCAGCCCATGGGTGGGGGAGACATAATGGTTATGCAAACAGACTCTTATGCCTGAGGCTCCAAAGTCCCAGGTTCAATCCTCCATACCACCATAAGCCAGAGCTGAGCAGTGCTCTGGTGTTTCTCTCTGTCTGCATCTCTCTCTCAAAAAAAAAAAAGTCAGCCCATATTCAAGACTGTGGAAATCTATAGTGATTATCGAGAGGGGTAAGGGATACAGACACTTGTTGGTAGAAATGGTGTGATACGATACTACTATTAATTTATAATCTGATAAATCACTGTTAATTTGGCATGTCTGGAGAGATGGTGTTATAGTTGGAAGAAGGACTAAAATGCTGGATCAGGGAAGAAAGTAGCTCTCAAATATGGGAAAAGTATATAGTATTGTTAAATGTAAACCCCATCTTTTTGATCTGAGGCACATATTCATCACAGAAGCTTATGTAACCTCTGCATCCTTTTGATCTGAGCTCACATTCTATGGTCATGTCTAGGAAGATCCTAGGCTGCACTAATTTCAGGACCCCTCTTCCTCAAGTGGTAGAGTATGTTGCCCAACCACTCTTCAGAGACTAGGGCTTTCCCTACCACTGTTGATCCACATTGAGGGCAAGGATCTATAGGGCCCACAAAGGGGTCCATTTTGTTGTTCCTCATGAAGATGACCAGTGACAGTGAAGAGAGAGATCTTTTAGAAGTCTAGGCCCATCATGTCTGTGTAGGAATTCTGGAACTCCCTGACTAGGTCCTCAGGTGATGGGGTGGCCTGATAGTGACCAAAAGAGCCATCACTAAAATATGCCAGTCTCTTGCCCTTATACAGCTTTTGTAGTCCTTAATTTGTCTGACAAGTTTAAACTTGGAGTGATTGATGGAAGTGAAATAGGAAGTAGGTAATGAGAGTATCTAATCCTAAGTAGAAACTATTTCATTAGGTACTATATGGTGTCTTTTTTTTTAGGTCTTTTTACTTGCTTGCTGCATTTATTGACTCACTTCAAACTATTGTGCACTTTTGCTTTAAGGTGTGCATTTTGCCCTAACTTATTGATACATGTGTACATATGCCCTATCTTATGGGCCCTTATCTATATATAGGTTTGGAGGCTGTTTTAGGAAGTGCACCACCCAAAATGGAATTAAGGAGTCCTATGAACTAGTGAAGGTCTTACCAGAGTAATGAAGCTGGAGGGTTGACATTCCATGCCTTATGTCTCTCGACAAGTCTTAAGTGAAATACACCAAGGTAATCCTAGCTATGTTGATTAGGCTGAGATTATAAATGGTGCTGGGAAAACTAGGCTGAAACATGCAGAAGAATGAAACTAAACCACTTTATCTCACCAGAAACAAATGTCAACTCCAAATGGATCAAGGACCTGGATGTTAGACCGGAAACTATCAAATACCTAGAGGACAACATTAGTGGAACATTTTCCCACCTAAACCTCAGAGACATCTTTGATGATACAAACCCAGATGCAAAGAAGACTAAAACAAAAAAAAAATCAATGGGATTACATCAAATTGAAAAGCTTCTGTACAGCAAAAGAAACTATCATCCAAATAAGGAGACACCTCACAGAATGGGAGAAGAACTTCACATTCCATACATAAAACAAGAGGCTAATAACTAAAATAGATAAAGAGCTCAGCAAACTTAGGGAAAAAAAAGCAAAGGTCAAATTGATGGGGTTTACAGCTAACAATATTTGTATACTTTTCCTATATTTGGGAGCTACTTTCTTCCTTGATCCAGCTTTTTAGTCCTTTTTCCAAATCTGACACCGTCTCCCTAGAGAATAATCTCGGTCCACCTGCATACTAGATGTCAGGCACAATAAAAAAACAGTAGGGTCATAGGGCCCTTGGAATAGATAGATCTAAAATAGATCTACTTGCTTTTTCAAAAATGGAGACCCCAAATCTCCATCCACAATATTCTTGCCTTTAGGTTCATGATTAGTCAATAATTTGTTCTGCTTTGTATCTTAGCTCTTTTTCAGCCACTGGGTTCCAGATGCTATCATGATACCAACCTGAGTTCACTGGGCAGACGACCCCACCAGTGTGTCCTGGAGCCCCACCTCCCACGTTCCTTACCCCACTAAGGAAAGAGAGACAGGCTTGGAGTATGGATTGACCTGAAACTGTCTATGTTCAGCTGGGAAGCAATTACAGAAGGCAGACCACCCACATTCTGCACCTCATAATGGCCCTAGGTCAATACTCCTTGAGGGATAAAGAGTCAGAAAGCTATCAGGGAAGAGTATTAGATACAGAGTTCTGGTGGTGTGAATTGTGTGGAGTAGTGCCCCTCTTATACTATGATCATGTCAGTATTTCCATTTTATTAATAAAAATTTTAAAAGAAAATGATCCCACTGTCAATACTCAATCAGATTGCCAATTTGAAGTCTTAAATGCTTAGATTGAAGGAATATATACTCAGAACTATGATGTATGCAGCCAAATATTTGAGACATTCAATGCATTTCCCCTTCATATTGAATAGAGATTCGTAAGACTATAAGCTAAGAAGAGTGTATATTAACACTTTCCATCATCAAATGTCTTTGTCCCTCCCCCTTGGCCCCACAATGAAGCTGAACATCTACCCTCACCCTCCACCCAGAGATTTTTTTTACTTTGGTGCCCTACTCCAAACTTAGTCAGATTCTGCTTTGAGTTTCCTTTTCTGTTCTTCAACTTCTGTTTATGAGTGGTATCATCCCATACTTGTCTTTGTCTTTCTGAGTTATCTCACTTATCATAATTCCTTCTAGTCCCATCCAGATGGGTCAGCGAAGGTATGTTTATTATCCTTAATAGTTGAACAGTATTCCATTGTTTATATATACCACAGCTTTCTCAGTCATTCGTCTGTTCAGTTACTGGTTTGTTTCCGGGTTTTGGCTATTATGAATTGTGCTGCTATGAGCATAGGTATACACATATCTTTTCAATTGAGTGTTATGAAATCCTTAGGATATATCAATAGGAGAGGAGTTACTGGGTCATATATTAGATCCATTTCTATCCTTGTGAGGGTTTTTCAGACTGCACTCCACAGAGGCTGGACTGATTTACACCCACCAGCAGTGTAGGAGGGTTTCTTTGTCCCTACAACATCTCTAGCATTTGTTGCTTCTGTCATTTTTGATGTTTGACATTCTCACAGGGTGAGGTGGTAATGTGAGAAGATTTTTTTTACCTCTCCATGTAGACTGAAAGACAATCTAGGAGGATATACTATCCTTGGTTGAAACCCCTTTTAACTGAGAGCTTGATAGATATCTTGCCATTCTTTCTAGGTTTTAGAGTTTGTGTGGAGAAGTCTGCTGATAGTATTATGGGTTTTGCTCTGTATGTGAGGTTTTTATTTATTTATTTATTTATTTATTTATTTATTTATTTATTTTTACTCTTGCATCCTTCTGGATCCTTTAATTATCCTTACTTCTTTCCATTGTAAATATGATGTATTTTGGTGTCTTCAGGTCTGTGTTAATTCTGTTTTAGGTCTCTCTGGGCCTCTTAAATCTTAATGTCCTTTCCATTGTTTAGGGATGGGAAGTTTTGTCTCTTATTTTCTCTAGGATGCTTTCTTTCTCTTACACTCTTTTTTCCACTTATGTATATGCTACTTCTTTTAAGATCATCTCATACGTCTCTGTTGTTGTTTTTAGTGTCTCTCAGTCTTTCTTTTAGCTCTTTTACCTCCTTCTTAGTTTGCTTTAGCTCATCCTCTGTCTGGGTAATTCTATTTTCTTCTTATATTATTCTGTTCTCCCTTCCCTCAGTTTCCTTCTTCAGTTTGGCTACTTTTTTTCCTTGTTCAATTTACATTATTTTATGCTAGCTGGCCTTTTAGCACATCTATTTCAGTGTTCAGTTCACTAATTACCTCAAGATATCTCGTATTTTCTTTCATGTACTCATTGGTTGTCTCCCTATTTGTGACATTATTCTCCTTAAAAGCTTCCTTCACATCTGTGATTAGTGCATCAATTAATGTTTGGATATTTTTCCTCATTTTTAGTTGCTTCTGGCTTACTTGAAATTTCTTCTGGGTTTCTGTCCTAATTCATTGTTGTAGCTGATTTAACTGTTTTATATTTGAATATTTTTTATTGTTGTGTTTTGTGGTTTTGTACTTTGGCTATTTTTATTCAGTTCTTGTTTTGAATAAGGAAAAGTACCACCAAACCAAAAACTCCTTATTATTTTTAAAACTTTTAATGTTTATTTATTTGTTATTGGATAGACAGAGAGAAATTGAGAAGGAAGGAGAGGACAGAGAGGAAGTGAGACAGAGAGGCACCTGCAGCCCTGCTTCACTATTAGTGAAGTTTTACTCCTGCAGGTGGGGACCAGGGACGTCAACCTGGGTCCTTGTTCATTGTATTGTGTATGCTTAACCAGGTGTGTTATCATCTGGCCCCCCCATAGAGCCCTTATAACTGAGATCACAAACCTCAGCAAATAAAACAACAGCAATAAAAATGATGATTAATGTTTTTCAACCAAAATCAGTTAGCTATGAAAACTCTCCCGACCAAAAACAAAACAAAACAAAAAGAAAAATAAAACCAAACCAAAATAACAACAACAAAAAGAAAGCAAAACCAAATAATTATAAAAATTAACTATCAAACATAAATTCAAGAGCTAGTGGGAAAGGGAAGAAAAGAAAGGAAAGAGAGAGAGGGAGAGTTAAATAAAAACCTTACCATATCAGACTACTTACACAAGATAGATCTCATATAAACACAAATGTATACAGCAAAAACAGAGGCAAAAGCTAAGATTTTTCAAATTATAGAGGATGAAAGAAAAAGAAACTAAGAGAAAAGAGAGGGAGGAAACAAAACAAAACAAAACAAAAATCACCACCAACAAAAAGACACTACTACCACAATAGAGAGCACAACCAATCAGTGTAAATTCAATGCAACAACAACAAAGACTAATTTTGGTCAAAGCAGGAAGAAGGAAAAATAAACTAACAACAAAAAAGCAAGCAAGCAAGCAAGCAAACAAACACACACGCACACGTACAGACCCAAACAAACAAACAAGCAAAACAAAGGGAAAAATATAATGATCAGTCTGAAGTTTAAACTATTCCAAATTGGATATTCAAAACTTCTTCCCCTTCCTAAACAATGCAAAAACAACTACAAAAAGCAATATAAATGAAAGAACTAGAGGGAATAAATAAAGAAAACTAAGGGAAAGTACTCCTACAGTCCCAGAAGAGGGTGATTGATCAAGAATAAGAAAGAGCTTCATTCACAGAGAGAGAGAGAGAAAGAGAGAGAGAGAGAGAGAGAGAGAGAGAGAGAGAGAGAGAGAGAATGAGAATTCCCGATTACCCCCTGTTAATCTTGGAATCTTGATAAAGAGACTGACTACACAGGACTTCCTCCTTGTTTGTAGCTGGTTCCCTTACCCCTCTGGAGTGAGGAGGTGTGGGGGGAGGCAGTGAAGAGGGAGAAACTGAAACTGACAGCAGCTCCACTCAGTATCTGGTACCTGCATTGTCCCTTTTCCAGCCCATTGCCAGCCTATATGTGGCTTGTGAGTCTCTTTGGTTCCAGTTTGACCCTTCCTGTATACTTCCTCTACCACTGGCCTGGCCTGGAAATCTAGCCCTCACTCGGAATTCCCAGGTTTCATCAGCTGCCTTGCAGAGAGAAAGTTAGATGTTGTCTTCAAGCCACCATCTTGGCTCCACACCTTGTAATCCGACATTCTAGCTTTATTTTCAAGTCTGAAACTATCTTTCCAGACAGTATTTGTATTCAACTTCATATTAACTATAAAACTCAAGTAAAATCTATGAAAGTCACAAGCCCCTAAAAATATACCCAAAATAGACTTATTTCCACTGTGAGATCCCTCCTCACCTACTCTATTTATACATTTTTGTTCTTGATTATTAATGTTTTTTCTTGATTTATAACTTACTTCCTTTTAGTCACCAAGTAGCAGGTCCTACTAGGTTTCCATTGTGACATCCCTGCACATAGAACTTGACCAATGTGTTCCCGAAAATCACCTCTCCAGAGCCCTACCCAACTAGGGAAATATGGAAACAGACTGGGGATATTGGTCAAACTGCCAATGTCCATGTCCCGTGGAGAAGCAATTATGAAAGCCAGAACTCTCATTTTCTCCACCTCAAAAGGAATCTTGGTCCAAACTCCTTGAGGGCAATAGGGGAAGATGAGCAGCATGCTCTAAACTTCAACCCTATCAGGATCCAGAGAGAAAAGAGAAAAAAGGACATTCAGAACTACATATATATGGAGAGAGAGAGAGAGAGAGGGAGGATAGTTAGTTATATAATAATAGTTAACCTACATCTACAACCTTGGCAAAACTACCGTAGCCTCCAATGGAGGGAATGGGGATACAGAACTCAGGTGGAAGATGGTACAGAATTATACCTCTGTTATCTTATAATTTTGTAAATAATTATTAAGTCACTAATAAAATTTAAAAATAAAAAATTAAAATTAAAATGAGTGATATGGTAATTGGATCATTAAATAAAGAAAGCTTACAGTAATCAACATCTGTGTTTCAAGTGAAAGGAGGGTGAACTATGTAAAGCAGTTACTGGGACAAATAAGAAAGTATATTGATAGAAACATAATAATAGTAGGATATTTTAACTCCTCATTCTCACGAGCAGATAGATAACCGGGAAGAAAATCAATAAGGAAACAAGAGAACTAAATGACAAGATGGATAGGTCAGACCTACTAGACATGTACAGAGTTCTTCATCCTAAAAGAGTGGGAATACATTCTTAAATTGACATAGGTCATTCTCAAGCTTAGGCGATATGCTAAGCCAGAAGGACAGAATCAATAAATTAAAACCATCCCAAGCATTTTCTCAGACCACAGTAAAGTTGAACTATCATCCAGCAACAAACATAATGCTAGAAAGAACCCCAAAGTATGAAATCTCAACAGTACAATACTAAAGAATTACTGGGTGAAAGATAAAATTAAAGTATTTCTGGAAAGAAATGAAAATAAATACACAAGCTATCAGAATATTTGGGACACAGCAAAAGCAGTACTAAGAGGGAAAGTCATACACTGAGAAACAAGAAAACACACAAATAAACAGTATGACATTATACCAGGAAGAATCAGAAAAATATCAGTAGAAACTCAAAGCAAGTAGATGGGGTGAAATAAGAAAAATAGAGCAGAAATTAACAATATTGAAAACAAAAGAATTAGACAAAATATCAGTGAAACTAGAAACTAGTTTTTTTGAAAGCATAAACAAAATTGACAAATCTTTGTCCAGAGTCACTAAAATACAAAGGAAGATGACTCAAATAAATTATATTATGAATTAATAGATTAAGATCTTAACAGACACCACAGAAATCCAAAGCATCATATGAAGCTTCTATGAACAACTATATACCACGAAACTAGAAAATTCTGGGGGAGATGGATACATTTTTAGAAACAATCACCCTTCCAAGATTAAACTAAGAGGCAATGCAAAAAAATGAATAGACCTTTACAATCTATGTAAAAATAACACATTAGTAAAACCATCTCTAATAGTAAGAGTCCAGGTCCAGATGGGCTTACAAACGAATTATAAAATATCTTTAAAAAACAACTCCTATCAATGCTCCTCAAGCTCTTCCAAACTTCTGAAGACAAAAGGATTCTCATAAACACATTTTATAAATTCATCACACTAATACCTAAAGCAGACAGAGTTGCCACCAAAAAAAAAAACAAACTACACACTAATATCCCAGATGAATATGCATGCTAAGATATTCAACAAAATTTTAGCTAACCACATACAGAAAAACATCAAGAAGACTGGGTACCAGATCTACTGTAATAAAAACTTCCTGGTACTTCAACAAAAATAGACACACAGTCTAGTGGTATAAAATTGAAGTTCCAGAAATAAGCCTGTATATCTACAGCCAGCTAATTTTTGACAATAGGGCTCAAACCATTAAATGGTGAAAGGAGACTTTCTTCATCAAATGGTGCTGGGAAAATTGGACCGGAATATGCAATCAGATGAAATTGAACCATCACTTATCACCATGTACAGAAATAAACTCCAAGTGGATCAAGGGCATGGACATTAGGCCAAAACCCCAAATACGTAGAAAAAAACTTTGGCAGGACATGTCATGACTTATGCTTTTAAAAAGACTTCAAGGATTCAAATCTAATAGCAAAGAAAACAAAACCAAAAATAAACCAATAGGATGACATCAAACTTAAAAGGTTCTCCAAAGTAAAGGATAACAACATTCAAATAGAAAGACACCTAATAACATGGGAGAAGATCTTTGCCCAACATACATCAGACAAAGGACTAATAACCAAAATACATAAAGAGCTTAGTAATCTAAGCACCAAAAGCAAAAACAACAACAAAAGCAACCCCATTAGAAAATGAGGTGAGGATATTAACAGAAATTTCACCAAGGAAGAAATCCAGGGGCCCAACAGATATATGAGCATGTGCTCAAAGTCAGTGATTATCAGATAATTGAAAATACAGAAAACAGTGAAATACAGCTTTACATGTGCAAGAATGTCATTCATCAGAAAAGACAGAAATGACAAATGTTGGAGAGGATGTGAGAAAAAAGAGGGACACTTCTTCACTGCTGGTGGGAGTGAAAAATGGTATAACCATTATGGAAAGCAGTTTGGAGATTTATCAATACACTAGGAATGGACTTTCCCTACAGCCCAACAATTCCTTTTTTGAGGATTTACTCAACAGAAACAGAAACACATATGAAGAGAGACCTGTTTTTTACTTATGTTCATAGCAGCACAGTTTGTAATCACCAGAACCTGGAAACAATACAGATTTTAAACATCAAATGAGTGCCTAAAAACTGGAGATATATATATATATATATATATATATATATATATATATATATATATATATATATATATATATGATAGAATACTACTCAGCTTGTGGGACTATGTGAAAGCTTGGTAGAGCTTAGGGGAGCTCGCCCATCCTTGTGATGGAGGTCTGGAAAGACACCCCACTTGTTAGACTCTCCCTTCTAGGGATGGAGCTAAGAGGGAAACACTTTCCATGATTCAGTTTCCTCTTGTTAGTCTCTCAAAGCTTCACAAAAGCCTGCATCCTCTCACTCTTAGTTCATTCCCCTGCTAGCAGACCAAATGGCTGCCTGCTTGTAAGTTCACTCAAAGTTCACTATATTCACCCAGAATTCACCATCCTTTCATCCTTTGATCACATACATAAGCATACTCCATCACAAGCCTTGCCAGTACCCTGGCAGTGAGACCCCCACACCTTTGACATCTATTATTTACATCAAGATTTAGCCTTCTCTGCTTTATCTCACCTTACTGGTTTAACCACTATGCTTTTCTTAATACTTTTAGATAATTAGCATGTCTTGCATCATGGAAACTAATTGCTTTGACCTTTCTGTATCTCATTAATTCTTTTCATTCCTACCCCTCCCCACCATAGAGGTAGTTGACATTTAAGAAACCCGTAATTTCTGACATATTTGAAAAATGTCCTTTGTTCTGTTTGCTATAAAACCCTGTGCTCACCCCAAATAAAGTGGAAGTTCATATCTGAGTTTACCCTGGCAGTTTTCTTTCTGCATCATGCAGTCCCTAGAACTGGTGACAGGAAAGTCAGTGGCTTACCTTGGGTTGTGAGGCAACCCATGTGAACTCCAGCACAGTTGTTAAAAATGATGCAGTTGTATCCTTTTGAATGAAACTTGAGGACATAATGTTGAGTGAGGTAAGTCAAAAAGATAAGTATTAATATCAAGTGATCTTATTTATTAGTGGGATGTAATTATAAGGAGAGGAAAAACATAAAGTGAAACACGGACTGAACATGGTATATTCACCATAGCAAATGACTCTGGGGAAGGAAGGGGAGAGAGAAGAGGGGAAAAATTATGTGAATGTTGTACATAATGAAATTGTGTGTATATTTCAATTACTTCATTGTAAAGCAATAATTCTCTCAAAAATTTCATAGCCATATCAACTGATACTTAAAATACATTTTCAAGATCCAAAGACTATTTATGACAAAGAAACTCTAGATATTGGGAATAGAAGTACAACAGTCAATATGATAAAGGTCATATATGTCGACCCATAACTAATATTCTCAATCTGGAAAAGTAGAAAAATTTTGCCCCTAAAATTGGGAACTAGAAGATGTCAAATATCAGCATTATTCAACATAGTCATTGAGTTCCTAGTCACTGCAATCAGAAAAGAAAGATTTATCAACAGTATACACATTGGAAAATAATAAAACAGACCATCACAATTTGCCAATGACAACAATATTTATACACATTTCCCACATTTGGGAGCTACTCTATTCTGTGATTCAGCTTTCTGGTCCTTTTTATAGCCATGATATAATCCCTACAGACAATAATTTAGATCCATTTGCATGTCAGATGTCAAGCTCAGGAAAAAACAGCATAGTCATGGGCTCTTTGGAATATAACTAAAATAGGGCTACTAACTATCTACAAAATAGAGACCCCCCTCAACTCTTCATCTGAACTTTTCCAGCCTTTAGGTTCATTATTAGTCAACATTTTTTTTGGCTATATATGATAACTCTTTTGTTTTCAACCACCAGGTTCCAGATGCCAACCAGACTTCCCTGGATAGACAACCCCACCAGTGTCCTAGAGCCCTGCTTCCTCAGAACCCTCCCCACTAGGGAATGAAAGAGACTAGCTGGGAGTATGGATCAAACTGCCAACACCCATGTTCAGTGGGGAAGCAGTTACAGAAGCCAGACCTTACACTTTCTTCACCACCTAATGACCTTGGGTCCATACTCTCAGAGGGAAAAAGAACAGGAAAGCTATCAGGGGTGTGAATGGGATACAGAGTTCTGGTGGTGGGAACTGTGTGGTGTTGTACTCCTCTTATCCTATGGTTTTTGTCAGTGTTTCCTTTTTATAAATAAAAATAAAATATTTGTTCTAAAAAAAAAAAAACTCTAATACTGGAATAGCAGCAACCAAAAGATCCTGCCTGGAAACAACCAGATAAAGTAATGGAATAACACCTGGAATCTCACAACATTGCAATTACAACTTTTGAAGACATTCACTGTGTCACAGGTGGATGAAAACATACTAATGGAAGGTGACACAGGAGAAACAAAAAGACAAAAATAGTTTTATCTAGCAGTGAGCAGAGTGCAATCTCAGATAATCACACAGTGTAGCTCATAGGATCACCTGGGTGGGTGGGAAACTAAAACTGGGTGGCCTGCTTTGATAATAGCAGTGTGCTTCCAGAGGCCAGAGTACAGTCTTAAATAAGCAGCAATAATATAATATTGTTATATTATATATTATTATAAATTACTAAATTTGTTCAATATCATATGGAACACTCTCATCCCACCACAAGCAACTTATATGGTTTGCCTGACCATAATTAAGGCATGTTTAATTTATTTAAAAATATTTATTTTATGAAAAATAGATAAAAGATGAGAATAAGAAAGAGATAAAGAGTCTAGAATACAATTAAGCACTGGTATATGGTGGTGTGAGCATTGAGTCTGGGATATCTGAAATCTCAGGCTGTAGATCCTATACTGTAATGCCAAACTCTATTCCTGGACATGATGCACATTTTAAAATCTCTTATTTTCAAATGAGAACAACAATTTAATAAAGAGAATGATATACTTGTGGGGACATGGAAACACCTAGAGGCTTTTACTTAATGCACCACTTAATGCAAAATAGTCATAATAGTAATTGCAACAAAAATATTTATGTAAGCCTCTTGCTTTAATCCTTTTTTCACATGAATTTTATAAATTAGTCCTGCTCTGTGTATGCCTCCTAGTATAAACCAAATTATGTCATTTTATTTTAAAATAATTTACTTAATTAGTGACTTGACAGTTTTAAAATCATATAGGTTCAAAGTGGTACATTCAGCAAACTCTCCACAAAGATTTTGTGCTTTCCTTCCCTGTAACCACCACCACTGGATTGTAGGATAAGAGAGATACAATTCTATACAATACCTGCCATCATAGTCCCATATCCCATCTCCTCCATTGGAAATTCCCTATTCTTTATTCCTCTGGGAGTATAGACTCAGGGTCATTATGAGGTGCAAAAGGTGGAAGATCTGGCTTCGGTAATTTCTTCTCCACTGAACATGGGCATTGGCAGGTCCAGAGGTCAGAGTACAGTCAGAAATAAGGCAGCAAGAATATATTTTTTCAAATATGCCCACTGCCATATGGAACACTCTACCCCACCACAAGCAACTTAAATGGTAAGTAGTATAAAGCTGTGGAGAAGTGGGGTTCTAGGACACATTGCTGAAGTTGTCTGCCCAGGGATGTTAGGTTTGTATCATCATAACAACTGGACTTGGTGGCTGAAAACCATTAAGACATAAAGCAAAAAAAAACTGTATAATAATCAGGAAGCCTTACCCTAGACCTCGAATAAATCCCTCTCTCCATTGTTACTGGTCAGGAACAACACAATAGACCCCTTTGTGGGCCACTATAGGACCTTGACCTCAACCTGGATCAACAATGGTAGAGAATATTACATCCTCTGAAGGGAAGCTGGACAACATACCATTTCTTCCACCTGAGGAAGATGGGTTCTGAAATTGGGGTAGCTTGGTATGTTCCTACTCATGACTACATAATGTGAGCTTAGATATACAGGGATGCAGAGGTCACATAGGCTCCTTAGCTGAATATAGGCCCCAGATCAGATCAAATTGATGGGGATTACAGTCAACAATATTTGTACACCTTTCCTGTATTTGGCAGCTACCCTCTTTCATGATCCAGTTATCTGGTCCTTTTTCCAGCCATCAGATCATCTCCCCAGATAATAACTTGGATCCACCTGCATATCAGATGTCAGGCTCAGAAAAAAAGGTAGTATAGTCATGGGCCCTTTGGAATATAACTAAAATAGGCCTACTAACTATCTACAAAATGGAGACCCCCCTCAACTCTTCATCTGAACTTTTCCATCCTTTAGGTTCGTGATTAGTCAACAATTTGTTGTGCTTTATATGCTAATTCTTTTTTTAGCCACCAGGTTCCAGATACAACCACGATGCCAACTGGACTTCCATGGGCAGATGACCCCACCAATGTGTCCTGGATCCCCACTTCCCTGGAGCCCCGCCTCACTAGGGAAAGAGAGAGACAGGCTGGGAGTATGGATCAACCTGTCAACACCCATGTTCAGCGGGGAAGCATGTGCAGAAGCCGAACCTTCCACCATCTGTGCCCCATAATGATCCTTGGTCGATACTCCCAGAGGGACAAAGAATAGAAAAGCTATCAGTGTAGGGAGTGGCATGCAGAGTTCTGGTGGTGGGAATTGTGTGGAGTCGTACCCCTCTTATACTATGGTTTTTGTTAGTGTTTCCCTTTTATAAATAAAAATTAAAATAATAATAATAATAATATAAAGCTTTTGATCAGCAAAAGCAACCATCACCCAAACAAAGATACTCATCACAGAATGGGATAACATATTTATATGCCATACATTAGACAAAAGACTATTAACCTAAATATATAAAGAGCTCACTGACTTCCAGGAAGCATGGTTCATGGAATAGCAGTAATTGGATAAGTATTCCCCAAAGAAAAAATAAATCCATCAAGAGACCCAACTGGATACAGAATGTACAGCTGAAAAATATATAGCCTTGGGTGGGTGCTTGCAAATAGTTGGGGCAAAAAAGGGTACAGGTTGGAAGATCAACATATTCAAGCCAGAGCTCTGGGTGATACGGTGCCAACCTTCACCATTTTGAACAGTGAGCATATTTCCTATAACCAAAAGAAAATGAAAGGGAGACTATCAATCTTTGGCTCAGAGGTATTTTTAGATTTCTGAATTTAAGGCAAGGATACAACAACAACAACAAAAACAACAATTTTTGTGACCACAAGATAGCCCAAAACACTCCCCTCTACTCCCCTCTGCTAACCATAAAAACAAGAGAACAGCACTACCTCCTAGCCAAAGGTAACCAATGCTATAAATGCATAAATAAAGAAATAAGGGCAAGCAACTGAGTATGTCAATACAAATAGTCACAAAACAATGGAAGTCCAAGGAATCCCAAATACACAGATACTATCAGAGACAGACTATAGAAAGTTCGTTATGAGAACTCTCCAAGACTCTAAGCAAGAAGTGAAATAACATTTAACTTGGAATTAAGACACACAAACTAGTAATTCAGAACAGGATTTGATATGAAACTACTAAACTTGAAAGAAGAACTTCAAGCAGAGTTCACTAAGAAGTTAGGTTGTATGAAAGAAGGACTAGCAACAGAATTGCAGAGAGTAAAAGACATGTTTAATGCAGTTCAAGCTCAGGTATAAGGTTTAGGGAATATTCACACACAGAGAAGAAAGAATTACCAATCTAGAAGATGCAGTTAGTCCATTCTTTCAATTCAAAGATGAGGGAGAGAAATGGTTTAGAAAGAATGAAGTGTAGTTGAGGTTGTATTGTTATATGGAAAACTGGGAAACATTATGCATGTACATACTATTGTATTTACTGTGGAATGTAAAACATTAATTCTCCAATAAAGAAATTAAAAAAAAAGAAAGAATGAAGTGACTATCAGTGAAATTACAGATTCCAATAAAAGGCTGAATGTAAGTGATAGGAATATCTGAGGTTGAAGATCCCATAAAAGTACCATAGATAATTGTCAGAGACATTTTAGCTGAGAATTTCCTTCATCTAGGCAATTCTCAGAACATACTTATTAAATAGCTGGGATTCCAGGACACATTGGTGAAGTTATCTGCCAGGGAAGTCAGAATGGCATCATGGCAGCATTTGAAACTTGATGAAAATAATTAAAATATTAAGTAGAACACATTGTTTAATAATCAGGAAACTAAAGGTAATTATATAACAGATGATGTCTTGGTGTCTTCATGTAGGAAGAATCTAGAAATCTATTTTAGCTATATTCCATGAGTCCCATGATTTTACTAATTTTTGCATGACCCAGACAGCTAATATGCAGGTGGCCAAAAAGCATTGTCTGGGAAGATAGTATCAGAGTTGAGAATAGGACTAGAAATCTGGATCAGGGCAGAGAGCAGCTCACAAATATGGGAAAATTACATTCTTCTTCTTCTAGCATTTGCCAGAAAATTACATAATTACCATTAACTGTAAATCCCATTGATTTGATCTAGGATCCATGTCTATTAATATTTAGCATAGGAGCCTGTGTAAGCTCCAAATCCCTGTAATTCTGAGATCATTCCATGGTCACAGCTAGGAACATTCTAGGCTGCACTCATTTCAGGACCAGTCTTCCTCAAGTGGCAGAGTACATTAACCCAACCTCCCTTTGGAGAATGGGGCAGTTTCTACCATTTGCTGTTCTACATTGAGGGCAGTCCTAAAGAGACCCATAGAAGTGTTCATGATGTTATTCCTGATGGATATGACCAGTGACTGTAGAGGGAGGTAAGTTCACCATGCAAAATGAAAATCAGGAGTCCTGTGAGCTAGGATAGTTTCATACCAGATTATTGGAGCAGTAGAGTTGACATCCCAGGCCTGGCATTTCTTGATGTTCCAAAGTGAAACATGTAAAGGTGGCATTAGTTGCATTGATTTGGTTGAGATCAGGAGATGCATTATCAAATGGTATAAATAAGAAAATCATGAAGGAACTCAAGCGAAGCTAAAGAGGTTCCAGAACTGGGAGAAATACAGATTTTAGACAGAATGAGAAGGATCCTTCCCACCTTAGAGTTTAAGAAAACAATAAATAATCATTTCATAACCAAGTTATTTAGGAACTTGGTTTGTTTTGAAAATCCCATGGTTAGGATTTACTGTACCATAGCAGAACTTACCATGAAAAATGGCATTTAATGCTATTTACAAATAGCTATGTCTTATAAACTGACAGTACTGGTTGCTTCTGATGATCCTGATATAAAATTATAGGAAATATAATATTTCAAAAATTATTATTAGAAATTTATTAGAAATTTAAGCCCCATATTAGAATTCAATAAGTTTACAAATTTTAAACCTTAAATTCTTAGATTAAAGGAATATATAATCAGAAGTGAAGTCTATGGATTAAAAAGTTTGAGACATTCAATTTCTTTCTCTTATATTGATTAAATTATGAATTATAAGAGTATAAGTAAATAGGAGTATATATTAACATCATGACTATCACCCAAGGACTGTATCATTAACCCCAAGTGGAGCTGAAAATGTACCCTATCCACTCAGAGTTTTTTTTTTTACTTTGGTGTAATACTCTAAATTCAGTCAAATTCTGCTTTACATTTCTGTTCTTCTTTCTAAACTTCTGTTTGTTAGTAGGATCATCCCATACTCATCTATTTCTGGTTTATTTCTCAAAGTAATTTCTTCAAGCTCCATTGAAGTTGGGTAGAAGGAGGTGAATCCTCCATTATGTTTCATAGATGAGTAGTATTACATTGTGTTTTAATACCACAACTTTCTCATCCCTCATTTGTTCTGGGAGACCTCAGTTGGTTCCAGGTTTTGGCTATTACAAATTGTGCTGCTATGAACATAGGTGTACACATATCTTTCTGAATGATTTGTTCTACTCCTTAGCATATATCCCTAGGAGAGGAATTATTGGGTCCTAAGGAATGTCCATTTTTAGTCTTGTGAGGGTTCTCCAGACTGCTTTTCAACAGATTAGAACCAATTTACATTCTCACCAGCAGTGCAGGAGAAATCCTTTGTTCGCAGAACCTCTTCAGTATTTGTTGTTGCTGGTGATTCTGATGTATGACATTAGAATGAGATGGTATCTCATTGTTGTCTTTATTTGCATTTTTCTGACAATCAGTGATCAATTTTTTCACATATCAGTTGGTCTCTTCTCTTCTGTAGTGAATATTTTGTTCATAACCTGTCCCCATATTTTAATTGTGCCATTTGCTTTTTTGTTGCTAGGTTTGCTGAGCTCTTTATATGTTTTGGTTATTAGTCTCTTGTCTAATGCATGGCATGTAAAGTTCTCCTCCAATTCTATTAAGAGTCACTTTGTTTAGGTAGTGGTTTCTTTTGCTATGCGGAACCCTTTCAATTTGATGTAGTCCCATTTATTTATTTTTGTTTTAGACTTCCTTGCAATTGGGTTTGTATCATTAAAGATGTCCCTGAGGTTTAGATGGGAAAGTGTTCCACCAATATTTCCCTCTAAGTATTCAATAGTTTCTGGTCTAACATCGAGGTCCTTAATCCATTTGGAGTTGACTTTTGTTTCTGTTGAGATCTAATGGTTCAGGTTCATTCGGCACGTTTCAACCCATTTTTCCCAGCACCATTTATTGAAGAGACCCTCCTTTCTCCATTTAATAATTTGGGCCCCCTTATCAAAAAACAGACTTCAATAGGTGAGGGGGGTTATTTCTGGGCTTATAATTATGTTCTACTGATCTGTGTGTCTATATTTGTTCCAATACCAGGCAATTTTTATTACAGTGGTCTTAATATATTGCTTGAGATCTGGGAGTGTGATGCTTGCAGTTTTGGTTCTTTTTCTCAAGATGTTTATTTATTTATTTAGGTTCTGATTCCAGATAAATGTTTGTAAATTTTGTTCTGTCCTTTTAAAGAAAATTGGTGGGACCTTAATGGTTATCACATTAAATTTGTATATGGCTCTGGGTAGAATAATCCTTTTTCTGATGTTAATTCTTCTAATTCATTAGCATGGAATATCTTACAGTGTTTTAGTACCATTTTCTATTTCCTTTAGTAGCGACTCATAGTTTCCAAAATACAAAATGTTAACATCTTTAGTTAGGCTTATTCCTAGATACTTCATTTATTATGCCATTATAGTGAATGGGAGTGATTTCTGAATATCTTCTTCTGATTAGAATTTACATAAAGGAATGGCACTGATTTTTCTATGTTGATTTTTAGCCTGATAATCTGCTATAATGCTTAATAATTTCCAGAAGTTTTCTGCTAAATTCATTTTGTTTTTCTATATATACTATTATATCATCTGAAAATAGTGAGAGTTTGATGTTTTCCCTTCTAATCTGTATTCCTTGAACTTCTTTCTTTTGGTGATTACTATAGCAAGAACTTCCAATACTACATTGAAGAGTAATGCTGATAGTGGGCAGCCCTGTCTACTATCTGATCTGAGTGAGAGTTTCAGTTTTTCACCATTGAGTGGCTATAGTTGGCTGTAGTTTCAATGTATATGGACTCCACTATCTTAAGGATTTTTTTTCTACTGACATCTTTTTGCAGTGTTCTGATCATGATGACATGCTAGATTTTGTCAAAAGCTTTCTCTGCATCTATTGAAATAATCATGCGGTTTTGGGTTTTGCTTTATTGATGTAGTGAATCACATTGATTGATTTATGTATTTTGAACCAGCCTTGCATTCCTGGGATAAATCCAATTTGGCCATGGTGAACAACTGGTGGCATAGCTATATGCAAATAATTTCAAAGGACATAAAATATGGTGATTGTGTGTATGATACAGCAAATCTTTCTTTCTTCCTTTTTTTCTTTCTTCTCTTTTTGTTTTTTGTTGTGTCCTTATCTGCTTTTGGCATCAGGGCGAGGCTAGCTTTGTAGAAGGTGAGCAACCTAATCAACACAACAAGTGCCACCCCAGCATGCTTCACTTCAGACTTTGACCAGAGACTTCATGTGTGGAATGACAAGCCTTCAACTTCATCACTCGTGTGAGACCTTTCCTTTCATAGTATTCTCTAACTCCATTCCAGGTGTTCCACTCCTCAATAAAGTCCCCAAACTTAGATATAGTCCAGGTCCCCTGAGATAGAGCATAGGTTCACTCATGCCCATAAACTAGGGGAAAAATAAATACCTGAAAGCAGAAGTACACAAGAGCATGCAGGGAATATCCCCCAACACTTCATCTGCACTATATTCCAGTCTTTAGGTCCATGATTGTTCAATTTGTTTGGCTTTGTATGTCAACTCCGTTTTCAGCCACCAGGTTTCGGATGTCAGCAATATGCTGACCAGACTTCCCTGGACAGACAACCCCATCAATGTGTACTGGAGCTCCACTTCCTCAGAGCCCCACCCTACTGGGGAAAGAGAGAGGCTGACTGGGAGTATGGCCGGACCAGTCAACACCCATGTTCAGCGGGGAAGCAATTAAAGAAGCCAGACCTTCCACCCTCTGCAACCCACAATGACCCTGGATCCATACTCCCAGAGAGACAGAGAGTGGGAAGGCTATCAGGGGATGGAGATCAGGTTATGGGAATTGTGTAGAATTGTACCCCTCTTATTCTATGGTTTTGTTAATGTCTCCTTTCTTAAGTATAAATAAATAAATAAAAATAAATAAATAAATAAATAAAAGAAAAAAAAGGTGGAAGGCAGTAGTCCTATGTCTTCAATATTTTGGAAGATCTTTAAAAGTAGAGGTATTAGCTATTCTTGAAGGTTTTGTAGAATTCATATGTGATGCCATCTGGTCATGGACTTTTATTCCTGGGAAGGTTTTTAATAACTGTTTTCATGTCTTTGTATGTGTCGACACATTTAGGTTTTGAAGTTCTTCCTGGTTAAGTTTTGGAAAGTTGTACGTTTCTAGGAATTCTTCCCTTTCTTCCAGATTCTCTAGCTTGGTGGCATATAGTTGTTCATAGAAACTTCACATGATTTTTGGAGTTCTGTTGTGTCTTTTGTGATATTTCTCCTATCATTGATGATTCTATTTATTTGAGTCTTCTTCTTTTTTATTTAGTGAGTTTGGCTAAGGATTTGTCAATTTGGTCTATTTTTCAAAGAATCAACATTTTGCTTCACAGATCTTTTGTATGTTTCTCTTATAGTCAATGTTGTTTATTGCTGTGCTAATTTTAGTAATTTAAGTCCTTCTGGTTGTTTTAGGGTTCCTTTGTTCCTCTCCCTCTGTGTCTTTAAGGAGTTCAGTCAGGTTGTTTACTTGAGGTTTTTCTTATTCCCTAATGTGTGCTTGTTTGGCTATGAATTTCCGTCTTAGTACTGCTTTGACTATGTCTCAAATATTTTGATTGCTGATGTCTTCATTTTCATTTGATTCTAGAAACAGTTGAATTTCTTGCTTTATCTCCTCTTTGACTCAGTGATTGTTAATCAGTGTCTTGTTGAATTTCCATATTTTGGGAGTTTTGCTAATTTTCTGTTTTTTGTTAAGTGTTAGCTTAATTCCACTGTGGTCTGAGAATATGCTTGACATGATATCAATGATTTTGAATTTGTTGAGACAATTTATCCTTGATAATGTTCTATGTTGATTCAAATAGAATATGTACTGCAGTTTCTTGGTGTTCAGAACTCTGATAAGTCCAGAAGAACTATCTATTTGTCTGATTCTATGGTTTCTTTATTGATTCTCTGCTTAGATAATTTAAGTTTTGAGAGAGAGGTATTGAAGTCTCCTGATATTACTGTGATACTATTGATGTATTTTATTGCTTTTTGGGTAGGTATTTGTCATGTTTAGATGGGCCTTCAATGGGTATGTATATGTTATTAATTGTTAAGTCCTTTTGTATGACTGATCCTCTGAGAACTATGTAATGTCCATGCCTATATTTTAGTTCTTAATTTTCAGGTCTATTTTGTCATAAATGAGGATAACTGTTCCTGCCTTTATTGTGATTCATTAGCTTATATGATAGTTTCCCATCCTGTCACATTGAGTCTATTTGTCTTCTTGAGTTAGGTGGGATTCCTGTAAACAACATATGTTTGAGTTATGTTTCTTGACCTGTCTTAGTACTCTGTGCCTTTTAATGGGTGAATTTAGGCCATTGAAATTTATTGATACTATGAATTAAAGGTATCATAGTGTATTATTCAATACTTTTTGAGTGTTCTGATATATGGCAAGTGTTCTGGTATTGTTGATAATGTTTATAGGAGGCATTTCTTTGTATACTCTATTTTATATTTTTTAATTTATTGATTAATAAAGATCAACAAGACCATAGGGCAAGATCAGGACAATTCCACACAAGTCCCACTACTAGAGTTGCAAATCACATCCCCAGCATTGGATAATTTCCTGTTCTTTATCTCTCTTGGGAGCATGGACCCAGGATCATTATGTGGTGCAAAAGGTGGAAGGTATGGTTTCTGTAAATGCTTCTCCACTGGACGTGGGCATGGCTTTTTGGTCACTATTAGGGCACCCCATCACTTGAGGCCCTATTCATGGAGCCCTGTAATTCTCACACAGACATGGTGAGTCCACATTTCTAACAGATTCCTCTCACCACTGTCACTGGTCATCTCCATCAATATAAGGGACCCTTGGTGGGCCCCTATAGGACCTTGCCCTCAATGCAGATCAACAATGGTAGGAAATGTTCCATTCTCCAGAAGTTGGCCAACATACTCTACTATTCAAAGAAGATTAGTCCTGAAGTTCATGCAGATTAGAACGTTTCTAGTTGTGACCACAGAATATGAGCTCAGATCTACAGAGATGCAGAGGTTACAAAGGCTCCTGTGCTGACTATGGGTCCCAGATTAAATTGATGGGGTTTATAGTTAACAATATTTATATACTTTCCCTGTATTTGGGAGCTACTTTCTTCCCTGATCCAGTTTTCTAGTTATTCTTCCAAGTATGACACCATCTCCAGAGACAATATCATGGGTCTGCCTGCATGTTAGCAGTCAGGCTCAGGCAAATATAGTAATGTCATGGGCCCCTTGGAATATATCTAAAATAGGCCTACTAGCTTTTCCCAAAACTGAGACCCCCAAACCTTCATCTGTAATACTCCAGCCTTTTGGTTCATAATTAATCAACAATTTGCTCTTCTTTATATCTTAGTTCTTTTTCAGATGATACCATGATGCCAACCTAACTTCCTTGGGCAGATGATCCCATCAGTGTGTCCTGGAACCTTTCCCGACTAGAGAAAGAGAGAGACAGGCTGGGAATATGGACTGATCTGCCAATGCTTATGTTCAGTGGAGAAGCAGATACAGAAGCCAGATTTTCCACCTTCTGTACCCTATAATGATCCTGAGTCCATACTCCCAGAGGGATAAAGAATTGAAAAGCTTTCAAGGGAGAAGATGGGATATAGAATTTTGGTGGTGGGAATTGTGTGGAATTGTATCCCTCTTACCTATAGTCTTGTCAATATTTCCATTTTTTTAGCTCTTTGAGAAATTTATTTTTGGCATATTTTTTAAACATAATTTCCAGGTCATGTATCTCTAATATATATATATATATATATATATATATATATATATATATATATATATATCTTTTTTATTTAAGAAAGGATTAATTAAAAAAGCCCTAGGGTAGAAGGGGTACAATTCCACACAATTCCCATCACCCAATCTCCATATCCCACACCCTCCCCTGATAGCTTTCCCATTCTCTATCCCTCTGGGAGCATGGACCCAGGGTCATTGTGGGTTGCAGAAGATAGAAGGTCTGGCTTCTGTAATTGCTTCCCCGCTGAACATGGGCATTGACTGGTCAGTCCATACTCCCAGTCTGCCTCTCTCTTTCCCTAGCAGGGTGGGTCTCTGGGGAGTTCCATCTCAGGTGGTTCACTTTCTAACAAAGTCCCAAAACCTAGATATACACCAGTTTCTGTGAGAGAGAGCATATGTTCACACGTATCCGTAAACTACTGCAAAATATATACCTGAAAGCAGAAGTGCACTAGAGTTTGCAGTGAGTACCCCCCTAACATTTCCTCTCCACTATTCCAGGCTTTGGGCCCATGATTGCGCAACAATTTGTTTGGCTTCATATGTTAACTCTCTTTTCAGTCACCAGGTTCCAGATGTCATCAGGATGCCAGCCAGGCTTCCCTAGACTGAAGACCCCACTAATGTGTCCTGGAACTCCACTTCCCCAATATTTCCATTTTATAAATAAAAATAAATTTAAAAATTATGTCGTAAATATTAACCTATTAGTTTCACAGACATTCCCTGCAATGTATTTATCTTTGTACAGCATTTGTGTAGCCCATTTCCTATGCAACTATAACTGTGTCTCAGGATCAATTCTTGTAGAAAACCCACAAATAGCCTTACTGGGTCTATGTTTTACTTGAATTAATGTATGTTAAATGAACATCTGAACTAGATCACGCAAAAAGAACAACTCAAGTAACAAAACATTGAACCCTAGTTCACAGACTATTCTGACAGCTCTGTTCCAGTCCAGTGGCAGTTACCACTGGCTTCTGAGTCAGGTTTTAGATTCTGTGTTTCAGGTGTAGCTTTAATAGTTGATGTGATTCCATTAAATATCTGTCATGTTATGATGTTGATGTTAGTTGTGGGTGAAATTTCTGGCAAATATGGAGAAAGTTTGTCCCTTGTCTGCAGGACTACTGAAGTGAGTTACCTTGTGATGTCATTAAGGAGGGATTGGAGCCATCTATGAGTACCTATGATGAATAAGAGATAGAGTAGGAGTATCTGGCCCACCTTGGCAGAGAAAGCCCAACCATGTCCATAATAGATTTTTATAAACTTCCAAACCTCATCTTCACTTTCCTTCTAAGCCACACCTATACATGTTACCAGTCCACTTTCTCCATGCAATACCTATTTCCTTTCCAACAGAGCATAGGAAACATGAGTGCTTGGGGAACAAGTGTTCTGGCCTAGTGCAAGAGTGATTGTGTCCCTGAGGCTCTTCCTGTAATTTCCTGACTTCAACACTAGTGTGTAGAGGCTTTGTGGTATGCAAGCATTGAACTAGTTCCCTTATATTATTTGAGAAAATGCTGGTAGAATGAAGATTCTCCAGTTTCCCCAAGTACCTACATTTGCAAGTATCTGCTGCAGTGATGAGTGGGTGGGGCTACAAGCACAAGTTGATGAGGCGGCTTCTGGTTGTTTACATCTGCCCTGTTCTTCAGTTCAGACTCACCAGTAAGACTAGCTTGAAGGCAAGATGTCCCTTCAGAAAATACCTGTTCAGGGTCATGACCCACTTCACCACTGTGAGTTTCTAATCCCACCTGAGGACTCAGTTTAGGCTCAATACTGTTAGACAGGAATTCCTGCTGGGATCTGAGTTGCAGTTTACTTCTGGAATGTAACCAGGCAGGTTCTCAGTCAGGGGATGCAATGCAGTTTACCTCTGTAATACAGATGCCTAGAGACTCTTCCTCCTTGAATTGGCCCTTGTTCTGGGCTTGAAATCAAGGGGTAGGAAAAAAAACCCTTCACATTTCCTCTTTAGTAATCTTTGCAGTCTCTCTGCTGGTCATACATATTTTTATGTGTTTCCTTCATTATATCTTCCTATACCCTCTGCAGTTCCCCTCCCACTGGCTTGGAAATCTTGTTCCCATTCAGCGATGCCAGGATGTGAATTTTCTTTTGGAAAATCAGCCTTCAGTTGCCTTTATGCAGCTAACTTTCTGACTCCCAGAATGATCTTCTAGACTGTTGAGGTCAGAAATGACAAGGAAGTTCCTAGGGACACACAAACATTGCTGCACCACACCAGAACACATGCTCTTCTGGGGGAAAGAATTTGTTGCACAGAAAATGGAGGTTGTAACAGGTGTGACATAGAAAGGTAAAGATAGGGCTAGGATGTTTATAAGCTAGACCTGTGAAAGTGGCTGGCTCTCTCTCTGCCTAGGTGAACATATGAGTAAAGAGGCTTCTCTCTGCCTAATGTGAATGTTTTCAGTTTTACTGAATAAAGTTTAAAATTCCTGAAAATCATTATTTCTCCTCAATTCTGTGTTGGGATTATATGTAATGAACTTTTAAACTTGTGAGGAACAAACTCAGCCTGAAATTTATCAACCTTTCACTTTGAGCCTACAAATGAACTTCTTAAACATCAAACTGCACCTGAGACTTCTAGAGGAGCATATTTAGATTCTGGTTGTTGCTCATATATGGAATCAGAGGATGAAAGAAGCATGGGAAAGCAGTCTGGCACTGAAGAAACCACAAATACAGAAAGCTGGTGCCATATTGCAGCTATACAGGGGAGCACAGTATGGCTATGGGTGAGCAAAGAATCTCTCGGCTCTTAATCCATGACTTCAGGGACTTCAAGGCACTAAACTGCCAGCAAAGACTTACAACAGTAGCAAGGAAATTATCTGGTGGAAAAACTGTGTAATCTGTGATTGCATTAAGGTAGACTTACAGAGAGTAACCAGATCCTTGTGGCTAGCTGAAAAAAAAAATAATACATATGCTGCTTTTTATTTTTTTTAACATTTTGAAGAAAGTAGCTTTATCAAATATAGATTCCTGAGGTCTATATATAGGTCAAAAGTCTACAAAGAGGCTCTATAGCATGTGAAATTTAAAAACAACTTAAGGGAATTACTGGAAACATGCACAGCCAGATTCCATATATTAACAAGGAGAAACCCAGCACCATAGCAACATAACCACCTGCTGGTTTAACAATAAGAAGCATGCTTAATTCACTAAATATTTTCATTCACTAAATATTTATGCAGCACAAATGTTGTATTAAATATTTATTCAGTGCATATAATATGTTATGAAGCATATTGAAGATGTAGTAAATTTCTGTACCTGACATTCTTTTTTTACTTTATCTTCTCACATATTGAATAACACTGCTATTTCTTTACCTTATAAACAAATAAAGTATGAGGGGACTCAGAATGATACAACATTGCATATAAGACAACAAATGCTTATTCAAATATGTAAATCAGTAACCCAGAGTCAGTTGATAAACTATAAAAGAAAGGTTGAAAGGATTGAAATTGTTGTAACTTGAGAGGATCTTGGGGTTGATTTTTAGTTTTAGATCCATTATTATTATTATTATTATTTGAACAGCCTAGAGGATAGTGAAGCCTGTCGCAATCAGAACAGATGCAGCCTTAACTACCATATGGAACTAAAGAAAAATAATTTCTGGCAAAGAAAAATCATAAAACCAATGTCTTTACCCTATTACAGAATGGAAAATGTCAGCTTCCCTAGATTATAGGGTAGGGCTCCAAAGCAGAGAAAATTACATTCACATTCAAAAATGGGAAATACATTTTCTGGGAAGAACTAAGCTGTCATTAGAACACTGGGTAGGTTTCTGTGACTTTTTTTCTTGTGAAATACTTGATGAGTATCTATAAAATTCTAAGGTTGAGACATGGATTAACAGTATGATGTCTCCTACATACATAAAACTGCCCAGAAAGCTTCAGATAATCCATATATTGAATATGGGCTAATCAGGAATAGTTTGGCAATGAAGCAGCCGGTTACTTTGATGAACCAAAGCCAGGTGTTATAGGTTAAATAAGCCCTGGGTAGCTAAAACTAAAAGGACAAGCTGATTTCTATTATCCCTCCCCTCTAGCACATTTTACAATTGGAAATAATAGATTAAGGAAGTAGTCACAAGAAGTTCCTTGAACTCATTTTATGACAACTGATATTTAAATCTAAAAGAGAAAGATGAAGTTGCTGAAAGAGGATAAATAAGAAGAAAGCATTCATGGAATTTGACAGAGGGTATCTACCAAAACATAGCATATAAGGCAATATTACAAAGTAATCATAAGCATTAATTGTGGCATCAAATAGGCCTGATTTATGTCGTGACTATGTCATTTATATTCTGAGTTGCATATAAAATGTGATAAAAACATTGTTGATATAAATGAGGTTCTTATACTAAGATTGCATACTTAAATCACATGTATACCCTAGCACATAAGAGGCAGAATTTTTGTATTATTGGTTTTCAAGACTGTATGTGTCATATGTGATCAATTTTTGCCTTTCTTCTAATTACATGCCAAAGGTAAGAGTAATTTTTTTTAAATTTTTTATTTAAGAAAGGATTAATGAACAAAAACATAAGGTAGGAGGGGTACAACTCCACACAATTCCCACCACCCAATCTCCATAACCCACCCCTGCCCATGACAGGTTTCCCATTCTCTAGCCCTCTGGGAGCATGGACCCAGGGTCGTTGAGGGTTGCAGAAAGTAGAAGGTCTGGCTTCTGTAATTGCTTCCCCGCTGAACATGGGCGTTGACTGGTCGGTCCATACTCCCAGTCTGCCTCTCTCTTTCCCTAGTAAGGTGTGTCTCTGGGGAAGCTGAACTCCAGGACACATTGGTGGGGTCTTCAATCCAGGGAAGCCTGGCCAGCATCCTGGTGGCATCTGGAACCTGGTGATTGAAAAGAGAGTTAACATACGAAGCCAAACAATTTGTTGAGCAATCACGGATCCCAGGCTTGGAATAGTGGAGAGGAAGTGTTAGGGAGGTACTCACTGCAAACTCTAGTGTACTTCTGCTTTCAGGTATATATTTTGCAGTAGTTTATGGGTACGTGTGAACATAAGCTCTCTCTCACAGAAACTGGTGTAGATCTAGGTTATGGGACTTTGTTAGAAGGTGAACCACCTGAGATGAAATTAGAGTGTACTATAAAAGGAAAGGTCTCACCCGAGTAATGAAGCTGAAGGGTTGTCATTCCACACGTGAAGTCTCTGGACACAGTCTGAGGTGAAGCATGTTGAGGTGGCAATCGTTGCGTTGGTTAGGTTGTGATCGGCAGATGCAATATTATTTGGTTTGGATTGGGAGATGCATATGGGAAAGTGGGCCCTATCCAAGGGTTCCAGGACTGGGGGAAGCAGGGGCTCTGTAGTGGAGATGTGAGGTTCCTGCTGTATTAGGGTTCAAAAAGACACTCGATAGTTAATGTTATCATCACATTATTTGTTAATTGGGTTAACTTTGAAAAGTCCTTTTGTTATGGTTTGCTGTACAGTATCCAGTATCTTGTATATAGCTGTGCTATTGGATGCTTCTAATCTACTTGGTCTAGGCTTCTGAGAGAGTCCGCATATCAAATACACAGCCTATATATTAAAAAGATTCAGTTTGTCTTTTGAGAAACTTTGAGACATACAATTGATTTTCCCCCTCTCATATTAATTAACTACTGATTTATATGTCTACATTTTTCTAGGAGTGTACATTGATGAGATACAAAACAGTTATTCTCCATGACACAAGCAACTTAATTATCCAAAGGTATTTGAGAGAAGTATATGGGTTAAACCTGTAGGGTGAGACAGAGAGAAGATGAATATCAAAAAAACATATAGTTTGGGATTTCTCCTGTCTGGTGTTGGGAACATGTGTGAGCCTGATAGAGCTTAGGAAGAACCACCCCCATCTTCGGATGGAGGTCTGAAAAGATAACCTCTTGGTAAGTCTCTCTAAACCGAGGTGAGCATAAGGGGGGAAACTCAGACTCGGTTCTTTCCTTCTTGACTCTCAGGCCCACAGATACCCCAGTACTTCCCTCCATTAACTGCAGGCCACATGGCTGCAGATTCACTTATTCAAAGTCACCTTCTGATCACAGAAGAACACACCTTATCACACACTTCATCACACACCTCAGACCCCAGACAAGAGAAATGCCAAACTATATGGCCTTTTGATATTCATCTCTCTGTCTCACCCTACGGGTTTAACCCCTATGCTTCTCTCAAATACCTTTGGATAATTAAGTTGCTTGTGTTATGGAAAATAACTGTCTTGTATCTCATCAATTCCTGTCATACCAACCCCCTACCTTAGGGGCATGCTGACTGTTAAGAAACCTGTAATTTCTGTCATATTGCAATAATAATTACCTCCATTGCTTTTCTATTTAACTCATGTCCACTTTGCCAATAGACGGACTCCAGGATTCTGGGACTGAAGGACTCAGATTCTAGATTCACACTAAGAGTCCCCTGGTGACTTTTACTTCGTGTCACCCTTGTCATGAGCGAGAAAGAACCAGCCCGTTACCTTTCCCCTGGAGGACACCCTGTCGGAGAAGGAGGGAGACACCCCGAAAGTCTGGGGTCTGAGGTGTGTGATGAAGTGTGTGATAAGGTGTGCTCTTCTGTGATCAGAAGGTGACTTTGAATAAGTGAATCTATGACCATGTGGCCTGCAGTTAATGGAGGGAAGTACTGGGGTTTCTGTGGGCCTGAGAGTCAAGAAGGAAAGAACCAAGTCTGAGTTTCTCCCTTATGCTCACCTCGGTTGAGAGAGACTTACCAAGAGGTTATCTTCTCAGACCTCCATCCAAAGATGGGGGTGGTTCTACCTAAGCTCTATCAGGCTTACACATGTTCCCAACATCTCCTCCTAATTACTTTAATTAATGAACAGTTTTTATGGATCAATGTCAGTTAGAGCATTTCTTTCCTCTAAAGGAATACGAGTGTAAGGGTGAACTGAGACGCTTTGTACTGTAACATGTGTAATGTCATGTATGTGTTTCTTGAGGAATTGCAATAGGACTGCAATAGCTAGCAAAGGTCCTAGGAGAGGCAGAAGCCAAGCAGTTAAAGGAGAAGAGAACCAGGAGTTAGTGTTGAAAGGGGAAAAGGAATTCTTAATATCATGACTAAGTTTGTACAAGATATTAATATTTCAGTTTTACAATTCTAATTTCATTTACAAAAGAAACAACATTTTTTTAGACAAAGATCACACTATTTAGCATAAATCAAGTCCAAACCATGGCGATTCTGGAGTACCACCTTGGTAATGGAGTTCATCTGTCTCTGGAGAGGTTCCAAGCTGTCTGAGGTGAAGTCAAATGGACTGTTGAAGCTGATTTTTCAATGTTCCAGCAGCATAGAGAGATTGTCCCAAAGGCCACCAGCAAGTCTAAGGGGATCAGTCAGTCAATGTGATGGCCAGGGGAAGAAACACAGCACATCTCTTCCTCTGGTGGTCATCAGCACCAGCTGATGAAATTCTTCTTCATAGAGGGTCAGCTGTGGAACAAGTGAAACTAGGAGGCAAGGACCAGGTAGAGAAGAATTGACATGAAAATATACAGTGGTGTTGCACCAAAACTCAAACAGAGGAGGTGCATACACATTAGAAGTCAAGGTGAGGCTCCTTGAACATCGAGGAACATTGGGAGTAAAAGAAGAGGTCAATAAACATGTAAGAATGAAATCAGAACCAATGGATTCTGTATAAAGAGGAATTGAAGTCAGAGGTGGTAGGTCAGCAGAAAGAGAAGACTTTGATAGGCTGGTGAGGTTAGCTGGAGTATATACTAGCATGGTGTCCTTTATGGTAAGGACTTGCCAACAGGGACTCTGGATTTTGCAAGAGCAATAATGGAATCCACCATAATAAAAGGAAAGCAAACATGGACATCCAGCATTGAAAAAAGGAAAAAGAAGAAAAATTATGTCTCTATGACTGGAAAAGTGGGTGGCTTTGTCAATGAGATATAATAAATGTACAATTCGAATTTTTGTAAATATTAAAAAGGTTTAGTATAGTTACTTCATTGACACTTTAGCCAACTGAGTACTGGGGGGTGCATTCACCTTCTTTTTTTAATTGAGCTTAAGGGTTATAGTTTTTCTTGTTTGAGCTGTAGCCCACATACATTTAGAAAAAGAACCAATTGAGAAAAAAATGTTTTTGTTTACCAAACACAGGCAGGTGAGTTACATCAATCTGCCAGAGAGCATTGGCTTTTATCAATGGGGATTAGTTTTAAAATTCTGAATAGCAGAATTTTAATTAAACAATGCAGGATCCAGTAAAGTGCTCTCACTATGGCAGGTCAAGCGTTAAAATTTAAGACGCTTGTAAAAAAATGAGAGAAAAAAATTTAGGATATGAGTGACTTTAGGAGTAATAACACACCCATAAATAAAAAAATAATGTTTAGTTTTAAATCTTACCATATGAGCAGTTGGTTCTTCATGTGTAGATTGTACCTATAATTATTTACTTAAGAGAGATAATGTGTAGAAGTTAGAAATTTAATGGTTAGAACTGGCTTGAGTTCCTTCATATTATTTTAGAAGTCTCTTTATTAAAATATACCAGTATGTTATAGAAAGTCAATACCTAATGTGTTGACATGATAAAATGCTTACTTTTTTTTAATCACTTAAACAATTTTAAGTAAAATGTTAAACATAGTTTGTTAGGATCTTTGCTTATCACAAAGCTTATCACACCCTTAGGGCAGCTATGAACAAGGGTGGGTAGAGAACTTAATTGATATTTTACTTAAAAAGCTAAGATAAAGCTCATAGCTTAAATGTTCAAAAATAACTTTTTACTGTTACATTTCTTTTAGATGACAATTTCACACTAAATAATTTTGTTTAATCACATCTGCCGAATAAAAAAATTTTTGTCAGGCCAGGAATATCATGTTTAACCATTTTTTCCTGGCAAGGCCACTGCTCTACCCTGACTGGGTCATTAGAAAGCCAGTCTAGGCATGGAATTTGTTACAAACAGTGGCAATTGGTATTAGGGTGCTGGTAAGATTTAGAATTCTCACAAGAGTGAGAGAGACTGCAGAGGCATCTTACCACGCCTAGAGATCTTGGAAAATCTCTAACTAATGAATTGATGCTGATATTAGCTATCAGAAGGACAAAACTGGCTCGGTCGGGGGGAAGATGGCGGACTGAGAAGCTGCTAGCAGCGTGTGCTCTGATCACATCTGGAAACGGTAGGATTTTCTGCCTTTAGCAGGCCAGTCAATAATTATAGTCACCAGAGAGGTGACTATAATTTAATTTGGGTTAAGAATTAGAGTAAAGGTGGCACGGACTAGCGGGCGGGCAGCGCCAGACTTCCCAGGCGGCGCCGGGCAAGGTGGGTGCGCCGGGCAATGTCCTCCGCCCGGGAAGGCGGCTCCTCCGCCGGTTGCAGACCGCTGCTGGGCGGCCGGCAGAGGACCGGAGGGAGCACTCTAGCTTGGGGGCTTCCTCTTGGGAGTCTACAGGGCGGATCCAAAGTCTTCTTAAGTATAGCTCTCATTGGATCAAAGGACTTGGAGCTAGTTTTCATTTTCGAGAAATCCTTTTAAAAAGTCTGGAGGGGGGGTTTCCCGGAAGATGGCAGACTAAGAAGCTGCTAGCCACTGAGCTCCAAACACATCCCCTGGAAAATTAGTATTTTTTGCCTTTAGCAGGCCAGCCAATAAGGTGTCATAGCAGTGACAAGGAGATGACTATAACTTAATTTGGGTTAAGATTAGAGTAGGGGAAAAAATTATTTTTTCATCCTTTTAATTTTCAAGCATACCTCCTCCCGCCCCCCCCACCACAAGCAGTCCCTGGAGACCAGCTCCTAGCAGGATACCCCACACCACCAAACAGGGTGCTTTATTGAATTCACTGATACATATTTGGGAAGTTCCTTGCACTGATCTTTAATTACAACACTTTTTCTTATCTTCTTCCCTTTTCTCTCTCTTTTCCCTCTCTCTCTCTCTCTCCCTCTTTAATCTTGCCAAACACTTCTTCCTTCTTCTTTGCCTTTCTGAATTGTGAATTACTTTGGGGAAGAAATCTGACTCAAAGCGGACTCTCTATGTGTGTATCTCTGCTCTAGTTCCCTTTCCCCTCTTGTTACCCCTAGAATATACGATGGATAGTAGATTTGCATAACTGTCTATTCTTGCTATCCTCTCTTTCTTTTCTCTTTCTTCACTGAGATTTGGTTACTATTTTTTCACAGACTGGAGAAATTGTTTGGCTAACTGGTAATGATTAAACTACTTCAATACTTACTTCAGTTGCTACTATAATTCCGGAGGTTGGTGAGTGCAATTGTCATAAAGGTATTTAGTACAGTGTTACTTGTACTCAAGACACAACAACTGAGGAACAACAGAGCATAAAAATAAAAAGAAACACATAAATTAAAAAATGGGTAGATCAAAAACAAATAAAACTGGTACTCCAATGAATGAAGACAAGAGCCCAGAAGAAACTACAAATCAGCCAGAAGTAACCATAGATAAGAAAAGTATGCAAGCAATAATAAACTTATTAATCACAGAAATGAAAACAACATTGGAGGAAAGGAATGGCAGTATTAGGGAAACAACATTTGAGACCCCCAAGGAATATACTGATTATCTTGAGGCAATTAGATAACTGAAAGCTGAAATAGCTGTAATGAAGAAAGAAGCTGAGGCAAGGGAAAGCAGACTAACAGAAGCAGAAAACAGAATTAGTCAGACAGAGGATGAGTTAGATAAAACAAAGAAAGAGGTGAAAGAGCTTAAAAAGAGATTGAGAGACACTGAAAACAACAACAGAGATATATGGGATGATATCAAAAGAAGTAACATTCATATAATTGGCCGGCCAGAGGAAGAAAGAGAGGAAGGGGAAGCAAACATTCTAGTGGAAATAATGAAAGAAAACTTCCCAGACCTGAATAACAGAAAGGATATCAAGGTTCAAGAGGCCCAGAGAGTACCAAACAGAATCAACCGAGACCCGAAGACACCAAGACACATCATAGTCACAATGAGAAGAAGTAAGGATAAAGAAAGTATCCTAAAGGCTGCAAGAGAGAAACAAAAAGTCACATACAAAGGAAAACCCATAAGATTATCTGCAGACTTCTCCACTCAAACTCTAAAAGCCAGAAGAGAATGGCAAGATATCTATCGAGCCCTGAATGAAAAAGGGTTTCAACCAAGGATAATATATCCTGCTAGACTTTCATTCAAACTAGATGGAGGGATCTAAACCTTCTTAGATAAACAACAGTTAAAGGAGGCAACCATCACCAAGCCAGCCCTGAAAGAGGTACTAAAAGACCTCTTATAAACAAGAACATCACTATAATACTTGCAATATATCAGAGCAAACAAATTCTTTTTTAGAAAAAAGGCACTACAATACATTAAATCCATAATATCAATAAATGTCAATGGCTTAAACTCACCCATCAAGGGGCACAGGGTGGGGGGATGGATCAGAAAACATAACACAACCATATGCTGCTTGCAAGAATCCCATCTGTCACAACAAGATAAACACAGACTTAAAGTGAAAGGATGGAAAACTATCATACAGCCTAACGGACCACAAAAAAGTGCAGGAACAACCATTCTCATCTCTGATATGATAGATTTTAAATTAAATAAAGTAATTAAAGACAGGGAAGGACATTACATAATGATTAGAGGATCAATCAGCCAAGAAGACTTAACAATTATTAACATCTATGCACCCAACGAGGGACCATCTAAATACATTAAGCATCTACTGAAAGAATTTCAAAAATACATCAATAGTAATACAATAATAGTGGGAGACTTCAATACCCACTCTCACACTTAGACAGATCAACAAAGCAGAGAACCAATAAAGATACAAGAGAATTGAATGAAGAGATCAACACACTAGACCTCTTGGGCATTTTCAGACTCCCCCCAAAACTGGAATACACCTTCTTTTCAAATCCACATAACACATACTCAAGGATAGACCACATGTTAGGCCAAAAAGACAGCATCAATAAATTCAAGAGCATTGAAATCATCACAAGTATCTTCTCAGACCACAGTGGAGTAAAACTAACATTTAACAAACGGAAAATTTTTAAAAGACACAGAATTTGGAAACTAAACAACATGCTCCTTAAGAACCACTGGGTCAGAGACTCACTCAAACAGGAAATTCAAATGTTCCTGGAAACTAATGAAAATGAAGACACAACCTATCAAAATATTTGGGACACAACTAAAGAAGTACTGAGAGGGAAACTTATAGCCATACAATCACATATTAAACACCAAGAAGAAGCTCAAATGAACGACCTTACTGAAAACCTCAAGGACTTAGAGGAAGAGGAACAAAGGAACCCTAAAGCAACCAGAAGGACAGAAATCACTAAAGTTAGAGCAGAAATAAACAACATCGAAAATAAAAGAACCATACAAAAGATCAATGAAGCCAAATGTTGGTTCTTTGAAAGATTAAACAAAATTGACAAACCCCTATCCAGACTCACCAAACAAAAAAGAGAGAAGACTCAAATTAATAGAATTGTAAACAATGGAGGAGATATCACAACTGACACAACAGAAATCCAGAGAATCCTGCAAAACTTCTATAAAGAACTATACGCCACCAAGCTAGAGAATCTGGAAGAAATGGAACAATTCCTAGAAACCTATGCACTTCCAAAACTGAACCAAGAAGAACTACAAAATCTAAATGCACCAATCACAGACAAAGAAATAGAAACCGTTATTAAGAATCTCCCAAACACCAAAAGTCCTGGACCAGATGGCTTCACAAACGAATTCTACAAAACTTTCAGGAAACAGTTACTACCCATACTTCTTAAGCTATTCCATAGATTGAAGAAACAGGAATACTCCCTTCCACCTTTTATGAAGCCAACATGACTCTGATACCAAAAGCTGATAGGGACAGAAAAAAAAGGAAAACTACAACCAATATCTCTGATGAACATAGATGCCAAAATATTAAACAATATCTTGGCCAACCGGATACAGCAACACATCAAAAAGATTGTTCACCATGACCAACTGGGATTCATCCCAGGAATGCAAGGCTGGTTCAACATCCGTAAGTCAATCAATGTCATTCACTACATCAATAAAAGCAAAGCCAAAAAACACATGATTATCTCAATAGATGCAGAGAAAGCCTTTGACAAAATCCAACACCCATTCATGCTCAAAACTCTACAAAAAATGGAATAGATGGGAAATTCCTCAAGATAGTGGAGTCTATATATAGCAGACCTACAGCCAACATCATACTCAATGGACAGAAGCTGAAAACATTCCCCCTCAGATCGGGGACTAGACAGGGATGTCCACTGTCACCGTTACTCTTCAACATAATATTGGAAGTTCAGGCAAGAGAAAGGAATCAAAGGAATACAGATTGGAAGGGAAGAAGTCAAGCTCTGACTATTTGCAGATGATATGATAGTATACATAGAAAGACCTAAATAACCCAGTAGAAAATTACTGGATGTTATTAGGCAATATAGCAAGGTATCAGGCTACAAAATCAATGTACAAAAATCAGTGGCATTTCTTTATGAAAACACTAAATCTGAAGAAGAAGACATCCAGAAATCACTCCCATTTACTGTTTCAGCAAAATCAATCAAACACCTAGGAATAAAGTTGACCAAAGAAGTGAAATACTTGTATGCTGAAAACTAGGAGTCGCTACTCAAGGAAATCGAAACTGATACCAAGAAATGGAAAGATATCCCATGCTCATGGATTGGAAGAATAAATATCATCAAAATGAATCTTCTCCCCAGAGCCATATACAACTTTAATGCAATACCCATCAAAGTTCCACCAAGCTTCTTTAAGAGAATAGAACAAACACTACAATCATTTATCTGGAACCTGAAAACACCTAGAATTGACAAAACCATCTTGAGTAAAAGAAACAGAAATGGAGGCATCACACTCCCAGACCTTAAACTATATTATAAAGCCATCATCATCAAAACAGCATGGTACTGGAACAAAAATAGGCACACAGACCAGTGGAACAGAATTGAAAGCCCAGAAGTAAATCCCAACACCTATGGGCATCTAATCTTTGATAAGGGGGCCCAAAGGATTAAATGGAAAAAGGAGGCTCTCTTGAATAAATGGTGCTGGGAAAACTGGGTTAAAACATGCAGAAGAATGAAATTGAACCACTTTATCTCACCAGAAACAAAAATCAACTCCAAATGGATCAAAGACCTAGATGTCAGACCAGAAAAAATCAAATACGTATAGGAAAACATTGGTAAAACACTTTCCCACATACACCTCAAGGACATCTTTGATGAATAAAACCCAATTGAAAGGAAGACTAAAGCAGAAACAAACCAATGGGACTACATCAAATTGAAAATCTTCTGCACATCCAAAGAAACTATCACAAAAACAAAGAGACCCCTCACAGAATGGGAGAAGACCTTCACATTCCATACATCAGACAAAAAAATAATCACCAAAATATATAAAGCGCTCAGCAAACTTAGCAACAAAAAAGCAAATGACCCTATCCAAAAATGGGCAGAGGATATGAACAAAACATTCACCTCAGAGGACATCCAAAAGGCTAACAAACATATGAAAACCTGCTCTAGGTCACTGATTGTCAGAGAAATGCAAATTAAGACAACACTAAGATACCACCTCACTCCTGTAAGAATGGCATACATCAAAAAGGACAGCAGCAACAAATGCTGGAGAGGATGTGGGGACAGAGGAACCCTTTTACATTGCTGGTGGGAATGCAAATTGGTACAGCCTCTGTGGAGAGCAGTCTGGAAAACTCTCAGAAGGCTAGACATGGACCTTCCATATGACCCAATAATTCCTCTCCTGGGGTTATACCCCAAGGACTCCATAACACCCAACCAAAAAGAGGTGTGTACTCCTATGTTCATAGCAGCACAATTCATAATAGCTAAAACCTGGAAGCAACCCAGATGCCCAACAACAGATGAGTGGCTGAGAAAGCTGTGTTATATATACACAATAGAATACTATGATGCAGCTATCAAAAACAATGAACCCACCTTCTCTGACCCATCTTGGACAGAGCTAGAAGGAATTATGTTAAGTGAACTAAGTCAGAAAGATAAAGATGAGTATGGGATGATCCCACTCATCAACAGAAGTTGATTAAGAAGATCTGAAAGGGAAACTAAAAGCAGGACCTGATCAAATTGTAATTAGGGCACCAAAGTAAAAACCCAGTGGTGAGGGGTAGACATGTAGCTTCCTGGGCCAGTGGGGGGTGGGAGTGGGCGGAAGGGATTGGTCACAGTCCTTTGGTGGTGGGAATGGTGTTTATGTACACTCCTAGCAAAATGTAGACATATAAATCAGTTGTTAATTAATATGAGGGGGAAAATCAATTGTATGTCTCAAAGTTTCTCAAAACACAAACTGAATCCTTTTAATATATAGGCTGTGTATTTGATATGCGGACTCTCTCAGAAGCCTAGACCAAGTAGATTAGAAGCATCCAATAGCACAGCTATATACAAGATACTGGATACTGTACAGCAAACCATAACAAAAGGACTTTTCAAAGTTAACCCAATTAACAAATAATGTGATGATAACATTAACTATCGAGTCTTTTTGAACCCTAAGACAGCAGGAACCTCATATCTCCACTATAGAGCCCCTGCTTCCCCCAGTCCTGGAACCCTTGGATAGGGCCCACTCTCCCGTATGCATCTCCCAATCCAAACCTAATAATATTGTATCCGCCGATCGCAACCTAACCAATGCAACGATTGCCACCTAAACATGCTTCACCTCAGACTGTGTCCAGAGACTTCATGTGTGGTATGACAACCCTTCAGCTTCATTACTCAGGTGAGACCTTTCCTTTTATAGTATACTCTAATTTCATCTCAGGTAGTTCACTTTTTAACAAAGTCCCATAACCTAGATATACACCAGTTTCTGTGAGAGAGAGCTTATGTTTACACGTACCCATAAACTACTGCAAAATGTATACCTGAAAGCAGTAGTACACTAGAGTTTGCAGTGAGTACCTCCCTAACACTTCCTCTCCACTATTCCAAGCTTGGGATCCATGATTGCTCAACAAATTGTTTGGCTTCGTATGTTAACTCTCTTTTTAATCACCAGGTTCCAGATGCCACCAGGATGCTGGCCAGGCTTCCCTGGATTGAAGACCCCACCAATGTGTCCTGGAGCTCAGCTTCCCCAGAGACACACCTTACTAGGGATAGAGAGAGGCAGACTGGGAGTATGGATGGACCAGTCAACGCCCATGTTCAGCGGGGAAGCAATTACAGAAGCCAGACCTTCTACCTTCTGCAACCCTCAACGACCCTGGGTCCATGCTCCCAGAGAGATAGAGAATGGGAAGTCTATCAGGGGAGGGGGTGGGTTATGGAGATTTGGTGGTGGGAATTGTGTGGAGTTGTACCCCTCCTACCTTATGGTTTTGTTAATTAATCCTTTCTTAAATTAAAAAAAAAGAAATTCTATGAATAAAATTAAATATTTTTCTCACCCAGCTGACCCCAGAGCCTATATATAGTTATAGTTATTTAACACAGGAATCTGTGTAATGTCTAAGTCCCTGTCAGCCTGAGCTCATAGTCTCACAGTCCATGGTCACAAATGGAGACATTCTAGGTGCTCTTATTTTAGGATCAGTCTTCCTTAAGTGGCCAAGTAGGATGACCCAACCTCCCTTCAGAGAGTGGGGTAGTCTCTACTATTAATACTTTATGGCAATCACAAAAGGGCTTATGCTGATGTTCCTGATGAAAGTGACCAGCGATGGTGAAGAGAAGGATCTATTATAGGTCTAGGCCTATGATATCTATGTGGTAATCCAAGGATTCCCTAATTAAGGACCCATATAATGGGGTTTCTTGGTATTGACCCAAATGACATTAGAGTCCAGTGAGCTACCTGAATTTTTAGTAACCCTATGCCCTTAGTGCAAGGGTACCAAACTCTGTGCAAGATAAGAACTATTTGTACCTGTCTTTGAAATGGTCTTATTTCCTCTGCTGAGTTCCACATGTTTCTCTCCTCTATTCTCAGGTTTTCTGTGCTCCAAGGACTATTATTTTTAATTTTTAATTTATTTTAATGAGAGAGATATAAAGAGAGAAAGATACATACAGAGAGTCACACCTGAACACTACTCAGCTTTGGCTTATGGTGGTGCTGGGGATTGAACCTGAGACCTTGGACCCTCAGGAGTGAGAGTCCTTAGCATAGACATTATGCTATTTTTCCAGCCCCAGGGACTGTTTCTATATTTATTAGTTCCTGTGATTTGTGTTGTTGTAGCTTTTGTTACCACAGTTTTGCAGTGACCAATCTCAAAACTGTTAGATTGTAACTATTTTGGGTCTTCTAAAATTTAGAATTTTAAAATTCAGGCATGTTTCATTCAGTTGTTCAATTATTGAAAAAACAAGATAATTTTCAATGTGCCCTTCACAATGCTAAATGGTGGAATTGTGACAGAAGTATGATATACCTGTTCCTATCTTAATTTAGCTTACATTCAATTCATAAGTATCAAAAATTTCTGTGGAAGTATAATACATATGAAATTATTGAAAAGTGTATTAACTACAATAAAGAATATGGAAAAGGAGCTAAGATAAACACAAAATATGTCTATTTTAGGTAGGGTCATCTGAAAAATATATTTTTGAGAAGTTGACATTTAAACTGGTGACATTAAGAACAGCATGGTAGCAGTGGAAAGAACATTGCTGACACAAGAGGCAAAACATATAAAGAATTTTGATCAAAAGCATGTTTAGTGATTAAAAAGAAGGAGAATGATTGTTAAAACATGAGTATAAATGAATATGAAGTGTCCTATTTTATAACAGGTTTATAGAAAATATTTAAAATTGATAATTTATTAAAAATAGTATAGAGACTGAGAATCAGATCATTGTGCATGACACATGTCTTATTATGTGTACAGCTGAAGTTCAAGTCTGGGCATAAAGGAATATGTTGGTATGCTTCTAGTTCTGCTTCTGGGATCCCTTTTGTTACATTACTTGATGTTGTGGTCTATTTACGTGGTCATTCTGTTACATTGGTTTGGTCTCAATCCCCCTGCCTCTGGGAGATTTTGGTTTAGTCCTTGCCTTTTCACTCTTCTTGCTTCTCCCCGCCCCAATCCTACATACTTCCTTGGTTCCGGACTCTTCAGCTGGAAGAAAAGGATGCAGGACAGATTTGGGTTGTGATTAGATTAGATTAGTTTTTTGAACCGTTCGCTCGTGAATAAAGAAATATTGCTTCTCCGCTCAGCCATGTTTCCCTGGTCATCTGTCTCCCGCCGTGAAGCTAGCCCGGCATACTGGCACCGTGAACTTTGACTGACAGGAGTGTTTGAATACTAGAGGAAGCTCTGACACTGTGATTTCTCTCCTTTCTTGCTGGTATTTAGCAGACTGATGTCTGTAACCAAAGAAGAAGGTGGGGACACGTGGATGTGAATAGCAGATGTCATTAGACCATGACATACCTTTATGAGAATTGAAGAAATTTAGGGGACATCTGTTAGAAAAATATCTCTTGGCTTGCTCCTGCTCCTTGCACCTTTGACTTCCTGCTCTCTCAGTCCACTGCTGTCCCCTGCTTTCCCTCCAGATTCGCCTGTCTTAAAAGATGAGGGTACCCCCACAACTATGGGCATCTAATTTTTTTATGAAGGGGCCTAAATTATTAAATGGAGGAAGGAGGCTCTATTCAATAAATGGAACTAAGTTAAAGCATGCAGAAGAATGAAACTTAATCACTTTATTGCAGCAGAAACAAAAGTCAACTTCAAATGCTTAGAGTTCTGTATACCATTCCCTCCATTGGAAGTTTCCTTAGTCTATCTCTATGGGAATATGAACTGAAGATCTTTATAGGCTGCAAAAGGTGGAAGGTCTGGCTTCTGTAAATTGCTACTCTGCTGAAAATGGGCATTAACAGCGGACTGGCATCAAGATCCTGGTTCAAGCCCCTGACTCCCCACCTGCAGGGAAGTCACTTCATAGGCAGAGAAACAAGTCTGCAGGTGTCTATCTTTCTCTCCCCCTCTCTGTCTTCCCCTCCTCTTTCCATTTCTCTCTGTCCTATCCAACAACAATGACATCAGCAACAACAATAATAACTACAACAACAATAAAAAAAACAAGGGCAACAAAAGGGAATAAATAAATAAATAAAAATATTTTTAAAATAATAAAAAAAGAAAATAAGCATTAACAGGTCAATCCATACCCCCCAACCTATTTCTTTCTTTCCAACAACAGCCTCTGCAGGGTGTCTGGGTTAACATACTCTGCCTTTGGAGGAAGTTCAGCCAAAAATATTCCTAGCTGTGACCATGGAATGTGAGCTTAGATTGACAGGGATGCAGAGATTACACAGACTCCTGTGCTAAATATGAATAGATATGGGCCCAAGGTCTGATCAATGGGGGTTACAGTTAATGACTTTTATAGACTTTTCCCAAATTTGGGAGCTTCCCTCTACCCTGATCCAGCTTACTAGTCCTGTCTTCAACTCTGACACCATCTTCCCAGACAATATTCCTAGCCCACTTGTATGTTAGCTATTGGGCACTGCCAAAAATTAGTTAAGTTATGGGCTCTTGAAATATACCTAAAATAGACTTCCTAGCTGCTTTCAACATGAAGACCCAAAATTTCTTCTGCTATAATCTTCCCTTTAGGTTCCTGATTATTAAACAATTTGTTCTGTTTTATATCTTGATGTTTTTCAGTCTAAGCTGCAGATGCTACTACTGTGATGCAAACATGACTTCCCTGGCAGATAACCACATCAATGTGTTCTGGAATCTCACCTCTCCAGAGCCCTACCCCACAAAGGAAGGAAAGAAAGAGTCTCGGGGTATGGATTAACCTGTTAACACCCATTTTCACCAGAGAAGCAATTTACAAAAGCCAGACCTCCCACATTCTGTACCACATAAGGATCTCTGGTCCATACTCTTATAAGGATAGAGTAGGAAAAATTCCAGTAGAGGGGATGGGATATGCAACTATGGTGGTGGGAATCATATAGAATTATACCCCCTTATACCACAGTCTTGTCAGTTATTATTAAATTACTAATAAAATTTTTATAAATATGCCCATTTTGAATACCCCCAAAATGCCATCCAAAAAGTGCCTTTTTGTTTTTCTATAATTTTTTTTCTGTATATATCTGTTTATGTGAATGAAATAAGCTCACCTAGGAGTGATGGAATCATACATATGTAAACCTCAACTCTGAAAAATATAAATAAACAAAGTAAAACTGAAGAAGGAAAGGAAAAACACAGGGTGGGGGGAAAATCAATAGTATAAACCTGTTTGTGTATAAATATATGAACAAATTACATAGCAAGTGTCATGAATGTGGCTGAGATACACTGAGAAGGGGGAAAAGAGGAAGTTATGAAGTTGGAATTTGGTATGAATTTTATAATTCAGTGCATTCTTGGCTTTGATAGAGAGTTTTGCTTACACTCTAAACCTACTTAGAAAGAAATTACTTATTTTAATACAAGGAAAAATATGAACTGTTTATATTTTAAAACATTGTCTATTTGTGGGGAATAGTGTGGATGTGAGTAAAAATAAAGCAAAGACAAAAGAGAGATAGAAATGATGTGTCAAAGTGATAGTGACCTGGATCAGAGTAGTACAAGTGAAGATAGAGTTAAATTGATGGTTCTTGTGGCCTTAGTGAGTGATTTTTCTACATGAGGCCTAGACTTTTATCCCCTGGGTCACATATTACAGGACAGAGTAATGCTCTTCATTCTCTCGTTAAATAGGGAGGTTATAGACTTTTTAAAGAAATTGATGGTTCTAGATTGTTCTGCTGTAGAACCATAGGTCTTACTAGTGGAATATTTATAAAGATAGAAAACAAGATAGAGTTGATAGCTGTAAATTTTATATCCTAGAAGAATGTGGTGTCATTTTCTTTGCTGAAGAAAATCAGTAGGAAATGGAGAAAGATAAAGAGTTCATATAAAGGATAATAAATTATTTATACATATGAAAAATCCTAGTGGAAATGTCAAGAAGACATTTTATTTTAAAATAATAATACTTTCAACTATGCTTTATTTCTGTGGAACAATAAACATAGTTGACCTTTAAAATTTAGATCTACATGGGGTGAAAACTGTACAATTGGCATTTGTTTACATTTTCAAATACTAGTTATTCAACCATCTGCCTCAGTTAGACATAAGAATCACATATTTATCTATCATCTGTCTATCATTATCATTTGTTATGTCACCAAAAATCTGTTTAACCACCAATGACCTATCTAGGCCTAGTTTATGTAGTTCTGGGTATTTAGTTATTGTATCAATCTGTTACTAAGATTAATTTGACATGATTTTTATTAAAACACACATAAAATATGATTGTAAGAGAGCAGAAAAACTGGCAGTATGAGAAAAAAGTTTAATACCTATAATGATTCCATTTTATGAACTAAAAATAGTTACTGACACAAAATCTAGCAAAGGCTTTTTTGTTAATTTGTGAATGCACTTACATTAACAATTTTACAAGTGTAGAAAATGTCTCTCTCACTGGCCAGGAAGTAGCACACCCAGTTAAGTACAAATAGTACAAAAGTGCCAGGACCTGTTCAAGGATCTGGGTTCCAGTCTCTGCTCTCCACCTACAGGGGGTGGAGCTTCACAAGTGGCAAAGCATGTCTGCAGGTGTCTTTCTCCCTCTACCTTCAGCTCCTCTCAATTTCTCTCTGTCCTATGCAGTAAAATGGGGAAAAATGACCATCAGGAGCAGTGGATTCATAGTGACAAGGAACCAGCCCCAACAATAATCCTGGAGACAAAAAAGAAAGAAAGAAGGAGAGGAAAGTGAAGAAGGAAAGAAAGAAAGAAAGAAAGAAAGAAAGAAAGAAAGAAAGAAAGAAGAAAGAAAGAAAGAAAAAGAAAGAAAGAGAGAAAGAAAGAAAGAAAAAGAAAGAAAGAGAGAAAGAAAGAAAGAGAGGAAGGAAGGGAGAGAGAGAGAAAGAAAATGTCTCTCAATTTTTCCTCTGTGTATGTGAAGTTACACCTGTCTTGGAAAGATCATAATGAATAATTTTTATGTTATGAGGTCCTAACTGAATAAATGTTAATATACAGTTGGGGAGATACCTTAGGAGAACAAATATTGTGAGTCTGATTGAAAGTTTAGTATCATTTTGAAGAAAAGAGAGTCTGGGGTAGTGAATAATATTACAAATTAGATCTTGAATATGCTTAATATTTGAAAGTGAGTAGTGTTACAGATACCAGTAGACCTATTTCAATTCATAAAAGAAAAATATTTAACAGCATGATGTCTTCTCTAGGGGCCCAAGCTGTGACACACTCAGTTAAGAGCTCATAGCACTATGTGCAAGGACCAGCGCAAGGATTTGGGATTGAGCCCCTTATTTCCAACTGCAGGGAGAAAGCTCACAAGCAGTCAAGCAGACTTGGAGGAATCTCTCTCTCTCTCTCTCTCTCTCTCTCTCTCTCCCTCTACCTCTTCATCTCCTTCTCCATCTCAATCTCCCCCACCCTCTTAATTTTTTTCTATTATATCTGGGGGGATAAAAAAGGCCACTAGGCCAAATCCCAGCAATATCCCTGAGACAAAGAAAAAAAAAACTAAAGTTAGCACATTTTTCCTTTTTTTTTTTTTTCTTCTTCAGTGTTATTGCTGGTGCTTGGTGATGGCACTGTGAATTCACTGCTCCTGTCGTCCATTTTTTATTGGATAGGACAGAGGGAAATTTAGAGAGAAGAGGAAACAGAGAGAAAAAGAGACACATTCAGACCCTCTTCACCGCCTGTGAATCTATCCCCCTGCAGGTGTGGAACTGGGGACGCAAAAGGAATTCTTATTTGGGTTCTTGCATTTTGTACTATGTGAACTTAAGCTGGTGTCCTACCACTAGGCCCCCATTTTTTCCAATCCTTTAAATAATTTATTGGATAACAGTACAATTGTTGTACAATTTCTCATGCCTCTGTTAAAAATATGTTGACTTCATAGAAGGTGGAAGGGGTCTTCCTGTTTCTTAGATCTTGTGGAAAAGCTTTAGAAGTATAGATATTGGGAGCCGGGCAGTGGCGCAGTGGGTTAAGCGCAAGTGGCGCAAAGCGCAGGGACTGGCGTGAGGATCCCGGTTCGAGCCCCCAGCTCCCCACCTGCAGGGGAGTCACTTCACAGGAGGTGAAGCAGGTCTGCAGGCGTCTGTCTTTCTCTCCCCCTCTCTGTCTTCCCCTCCTCTCTCCATTTCTCTCTGTCCTATCCAACAACAATGATATCAACAACAACAATAATAATCACTACAACAAAAATAAAAAGACAACAAGGGCAACAAAAGGGAAAATAAATAATAAATAAAATTACAAAAAAATTAAAAAAAAGAAGTATAGATATTACTGTTTCCTGAAGGTTTTGTAGAATTCATTTGTGAAGCCATCTGGTCCAGGACTTTTGTTGTTGGGTAGATTCTTAATAATGATTTCGATTTCTTTGTCTATGATTGGTTCATTTAGGTTTTTTATTTCTTCTTACTTCAGTTTTGGAAGGGCAGATGCTTATAGGAATTCTTCTATTTCTTCCAGATTCTCTAGCTTGGTGGTATATACTTCTTCATAGAAGTTTCACATGATTTCTGTGGTGTCAGTTGTGATATCTCCTCCACCGTTTACAATTCTATTTATTGAGACTCACTTCTTTTTTATTCAGACAAGAAAAATATGTCAGACAAGAAAGATATATCAAAATATACAGATTGGAAAAGAAGAAATCAAGCTATATTAGTGTATACAGAAATGCCAAAAGTTATGTATATTGATGTTATACCCTGTTACTTTACGAAATTTATTAGTTATTTCCTGTATTATTTTTTCTTGGTGCCATATCATTCACAAATACTGATAGCTTGATTTCTACCTTTCCGATCAGTATATGTTGACATATCTTTCTTGTCTGATCCATAGTGGTATCAGATTTGTGTATGTCTTCAGTATATTTAATTTTTGACACAAACATGGCCTAGGTTTTTAACAGGTAAATACTGAGTCCCAAGTGATCAATCTGCTTAAAATTTATCAATAAAATTTTAGTCAATGAGACATATTAAAAGCCTTTTTGTTTGCAAACTTGTTTAGTTTTTCAGTGTAGATTAAATTTGTGCTTATCAGGAGATAACAAAATAGGGAATTCATTAAAATATGATTAACCATTTTCTTTGATATATCCTTTAACTCTTATCAGACACTTTGTTAAGCAGCTTTATATGATATGTTGAAGATGGTGACCAGAGATGAAGAAGAGCACTGTAGAAAAGAAGAAGTTTTTGGTCACTACTATCCTAGATCCATTGTCCAGCTCACTTCCTGGCTATCAAACTTGAATAAAGCCATCTCTGTTTCATATGTGTTTTACTATTTAAAAATGCAAGAATATAGGCACGGGACAAAAATATATTAATCCAAAGAGATCTATGTAGTCCTATGTTCATATCAAAGTATGTAATAACCCAAACTTGGAAGTAACCCAGATGTCCAGCAACAAATGAATAACTAAGAAAGTTGTGATACATATACACAATGAGCTACTGCTCAACTATTAAAAATTATGATGTTATTTTTGCTACCTCATCTTTGATAGAACATGAAGAAATCATTAAATGAAATAATCTAAAAAAGTGAAGAAAAATGCAGTATGATCTCACACATATGTAAAATTTAAGAAAAAAAAAAGAAAGTGAAACCACAAAGTGAAATTTGTCAGACTGGGGAGACAGCATAATGATTATGCAAGAAGACTTTTTAAAATTTAATTTAATTTTTTTATAAAAAGGAAACACTAACAAAACTATAGGAAAAGAGGGATACAACTCCACACAATTCCCACCACCAGAACTCCGTATCCCATCCCCTCCCTTGATAGCTTTCCTGTACTTTAAACCTCTTGGAGTATGTACCCACGGTCCTTGTAGCATGTAGAAGGTGGAAGAAAAAAAAAAAACTAGTACAGCCACAGGTCCTTTGGAATTTAACTAAAATATGCCTACTAGCTATCTACAAAACAGAGACTCCCCTAACCCATCATCTGCACTATTCCAGCCTTTAGGTTCATGATTAGTCAAAACTTTGTTTGCCTTTATGGGTCAACTCTCTTTTCATCCACCAGCTTCCAGATGCTAGCATGATGCCAACCAGACTTTCCTGGACAGACAACCCCACCAATGTGTCCTGCAGCTCTGATTCCCCAGAATCCTGCCCCACTAGGGAAAGAGGGAGGCATGATGGAAGTATGGATCGACCTGTCAACGCCCATGTTCAGCAGGGAGACAATTACATAAGCAAAAAGACTTTTGTTAGGAATAGAATTAGAGAATACTATGAAAGGAAAGGTCTCACCCGAATAATAAGGGTGAAGGGATGACATTACACACCAGACATCTCTGGACACAGTCTAAAGTGAAGCATGCTGAGGTGATACTCATTGCATTGAATAGGTTGGGATCCATTGGTTTGTTTCTGCTTTAGTCTTCCTTGCAATTGGGTTTGATTCATCAAATATGTCCTTGAGGTGTAGGTGGGAAAGTGTTTTACCAATGTTTTCCTCTACGTATTTGATTGTTTCTGCTCTGACATCTAGGTCTTTGATCCATTTGGAGATGATTTTTGTTTCTGGTGAGATAAAGTGGTTCAATTTCATTCTTCTGCATGTTTCAACCCAGTTTTCCCAGCACCATTTATTGAAGAGAGCCTCCTTTTTCCATTTAATCCTTTGGGCCCCCTTATCAAAGATTAGATGCCCATAGGTGTTGGGATTTACTTCTGGGCTTTCAATTCTGTTCCACTGGTCTGTGTGCCTATTTTTGTTCCAGTACCATGTTGTTTTGATGTTGATAGCTTTATAATATAGTTTAAGGTCTGGGAGTGTGATGCCTCCATTTCTGTTTCTTTTACTCAAGATGGTTTGGGCAATTATCAGTGTTTTCAGGTTCCAGATAAATGATTGTAGTGTTTTTTCTATTCTCTTAAAGAAGCTTAGTGGAACTTTGATGGGTATTGCATTAAATTTGTATATGGCTCTGGGGAGAATATTCATTTTGATGATATTTATTCTTCTAATCCATGAGCATGGGATATATTTCCATTTCTTGGTATCAGTTTCTATTTCCTTGAGTAGCGACTCATAGTTTTCAGCATACAAGTCTTTCGCTTCTTTGGTCAACTTTATTCCTAGGTATTTGATTGATTTTGCTGAAACAGTAAATGGGAGTGATTTCTGGATGTCTTCTTCTTCAGATTTAGTGTTTTCATAAAGAAATGCCACTGATTTTTGTACATTGATTTTGTAGCCTGATACCTTGCCTAATAATACCTATATTGCCTAATAACTTCCAGTAATTTTCTACTGGATTCTTTAGGTCTTTCTATGTATACTATCATATATACTGTGGGATGCAGAAGGTGGATGGTCTGGCTTCAGAATTGCTTCCCAGCCTGCCTCTCTCTTTCTGTAGTGGGGCAGGGTTTTGGGAAATAGGAGCTCTGGGATATATTGGTGGGGTTGTCTGTCCAGGGAAGTCTGGTTGGCATCAATACTAGCATTTGGAACCTGGTGGCTGAAAAGAGTTTAATATATAAAGCCAAAAAATTGTTGACTAATCATGAACCTAAAGGCTGGAGTAGTGCAGATCAAGAGTTGGGGGTGGGAGTCCTCTGTTCTGTAGATAGCTAGTAGGCATATTTTAGTTATATGACAAAGGACCTGTGGCTATACTAGTTTTTTTTTTTTCCTTGAGCTTTAAATCTGATATGCAGGTGGATCCTAGTTATTGTCTGGGGAGATGATGTCATAACTATAAAAAGGACCAGAAAGCTGTATCTTGGAAAAGAGAAGCTCCCAAATATAGGAAATGTGTATAAATATTTTTGACTGTAAAGTCCATTGATTTGATCTGATCTGGGGTCCATATTCAGCTTAGGAGCCTATGTGACCTCTATATCTCTGTAGATCAGACCTCACGTTCTGTGGTCATCAGTAGGAACATTCCATGTTGCTGCAAAATCAGGACCCATCATCCTCAGGTGTAGCATAGAATATGTTGTCCAGCCTCCCTTCAGAGGATGGAAGATTCTCCACCGTTGTTAATCCAAGTTGAGGTAAAGGTCCTATGGGGGTTCACAAAGGGGTCTGTTTTGTTGTTCCTGATAGAAATGACCGGTAACAATGGAGAGAGGGATTGATTCAAGGTCTAGGCCCATCATGTCTGTTTGGGAATCTCAGGACTCCCCGAATAGGGACCCAGCTGATGGGCTAGCCTGATAGTGACTAAAGAGTCATAGTTAAAATATGCCAGTCTCTTGTCCTTATTCAGCTTTTGCAGTCCTTGCTTTGATAAGGATAGCTTTGGAGTGAGCAAGGGAAGTATAATAGGAAATAGGTCAGGAGGGTATCTAAGTCTAAGTAGACACTACTTTATTAGGAACTTTATATCGACTCACTGCAGACTATTATGTACTTTTGCTTGCAGGTATATATTTTGTCCTAATTTATGGATACATGTGAACATATGCCCTATCTCATGGGGCCTGGTCTATATCCAGGTTTTGAGACTTTGTTGGGAAATGAACCACCTTGGATAAAATTAGAGAATCCTATGAATGGAAAGGACTCACCCAAGTAATGAGGCTGAAGGGTTGACATTCCATGCCTGACATCTCTGAAAAGTCTGAAGTGAAGCATGCTGAGGTGGTACTCATTGTGTTGATGAGGTTGGGATCAGAAGATGTGATATGTGGTATGAATTGAAAGAAGCATACAGGAAAGTGAGCCCCACTGTAGAGGTTCCAGGACTGGGGGGGGGATATAGGCTCTATAGAGGAAGTGGGAGGTTCCTGCTGTCTTAGGGTTTAAGAAAGCAATAGATAGTTACTGCTATAATCATATTATTTGGCAATTGGGTTAACTTTGAAAAATACCTTTGTTAGGATTTACTTTATCATACACACCATCACCACATTTTATGTCCTTTGATATTATTTGTATATAGCTGTGCCACCAGTTGCTTCTGTCCTCCCTGGTCTAAGCTTTTAAGAGAGTCAAAATATCAAAGACTCAGCCTACGGTCTGTGCATTAAAAAGTTTGAGACAGCCAATCAATTTTCCCTGTTAATATTAAGTAAATAGTGCTTTATGTGAATACAGATTAGTGGGAGTGTACATAAACACCATTCCCACCAACAAAAGACTGTGTCCCATCCTACCCCACCTCCACCCACCCACCCCCACCCGCCCCATGAAGCCGAACATATACCCTCACCCTTAACCCAGGGTTTTTACTTAGGTGCCCTATTCCAAATTCAATCAATTCCTGCTTTGAGTTTCCCTCTCTGTTCTTCTTTCTCAACTTCTGTTTATAAGTGGGATCATCCCATACTCGTCTTTATCTTTCTGACTTAGCTCACTTAACATAATTCCTTGTAGCTCCATCCAAGATGGGTCAGATAAAGTGAATTCATTGTTCTTAATAACTGCATAGTATTCCATTGTGTATATATACCACAGCTTTCTCAGCCACTCATCTAGTAATACAATAATAGTGGAAGACTTAAACATACCACTCTCACACTTAGATCAATGAATCAGAGAATCAACAAAGAAACAAGAGAATTAAATGAAGAGATGGACTTCCTGGACATTTTCAGAGTCCTTAACTTCAAAAAACTGGAATACACATTCTTTTCAAATCCACACAGCACATCCTCAAGGATAAACCACGTTAGGCCACAAAGACAGTATCAACAAGTTCAAGAACATTGAAATCATTCCATGTATCTTCTCAGACCACAGTGGAGTAAAGCTAACATTCAACAACAGACAGAAAATTACTAAAAGTCACAGAATTTGGAAACTCAACAACATGCTGCTTAAGAATTGCTGGGTCAGAGAATTTGGGTCCATGATTGCTCAACAATTTGTGTGGCTTCGTATGTTAACTCTCTTTTCAGTCACCAGGTTCCAGATGTCATCAGGATGCCGGCCAGGCTTCCCTAGACTGAAGACCCCACCAATGTGTCCTGGAGCTCCGCTTCCCCAGAGACCAACCCTACTAGGGAAAGAAAGAGGCAGACTGGGAGTATGGACTGACCAGTCAACACCCATGTTCATCGGGGAAGCAATTACAGAAGCCAGACCTTCTACCTTCTGCAACCCACAATGACCCTGGGTCCATGCTCCCAGAGGGATAGAGAATGGGAAAGCTATCAGGGGAGGGGGTGGGAAATGGAGATTGGGTGGTGGGAATTGTGTGGAATTGTATCCCTCCTACCCTATGGTTTTGTTAATTAATCCTTTCTTAAATAAAAAATTAATTAATTAATTAAAAAAAAAAGAATTGCTGGGTCAGAGAAACACTCAAGCAAGAAATTCAAATGTTCTTGGAAACAAATGAAAATGAAGACGTAAGATATCAAAATATTTCAGACATTGCTAAAGCAGTACTTACAGGGACACTCATAGCCATACAATCACACATTAGAGAACAAGAAAAAGCTCAAATAAATGACCTTACTGCATGCCTTAAGGATTTAGAGGAAGAGGAACAAAGGAACCCTAAAGCAACCAGAAGGATGGAAATCACTAAAATTAGCAGAACTAAACAACATCAAAAATAATAGAACCATACGAAAGATCTTTCTTTCTCTCTTTCTTCCTTTATTTGTGTGGGAATCCCAGGACTCCCCAACTAGGGCCTCAGCTGATGGGGTGGCCTGATAGTAACTAAAGAGTCATCATGAAAGTATGTCAGTCTCTTGCTCTTATTCAGATTTTGTGGTCCATACTGTGATAAAGTTAGCTTTGGAGTGACTGAGGGAAGTGTGATAGGAAGTAGGTGAGGAGGGCATCTAGAGCAAAGTAGAAACTATTTCATTAGGTACTTTAAGATGTCTTTTTAGGTGTTTCTACTTGCTTGCTTCATTTATGGACTCACTGGAAATCATTGTGCACTTTTGCTTTCAGGTATATATTTTGCTCTAATTTATGGATACATGTGTACATCTGCCCTATCTCATAGGACCCAGTCTATATCTAAGTTTTGGTGCTTTGTTAGAAAGTGGACTACCTGAAATGGAATTAAGAAGTCCTCTGAGAAAGGAAAGGTCTCACCCGAGTAATGACGCTGAAGGGTTGACATTACATGCCTGATGTCTGTGGACACATTCCGAAGTGAAACATGCTGAGATGGTACTCATTGCATTGAATAGTTCGGGATTAGCAGATGCAGTATCAGTTGGTATCAATTGAGAGAAGCAAGCTGGAATGTGAGCCCCACCCTACAGGTTCCAGGATTGGGGACATTTGGGCTTTATAGAGGAAGCGGAGGTTCCTTCTGTCATAGGGTTTAAGAAGGCAATAGATAGTTATTGCTATAATTAAATTATTTGGCAACTGGGTTGATTATGAAAATCCCATTGTTAGGATTTGCCACCACTTGCTTCTGTTCTCTTGGTCTAAACTTTTAGGAGAGTGAATATTTCAAAGAGTAATCTTATGGCCTGTATAATAAGTTTGAGGGATTCAATCAATTTTCCCTCTCATATTAATTAGTGACTTATATGACTACATATTAATAGGAGTGTACATAAACTCTATTCCCATGACCAAAAATCTGCATCCCATTCCATTCTCTTCCCCCCACCCCAGTGAAGCTGAATATCCACCCTCACCCTCCACCCAGAGATTTTTACTTTGTTTCCCTACTCCAAACTCAGATCCTGCTTTGAGTTTCTTCTCAACTTCTTTATATGAGTGTGATCATCCCACTCTCGAAATAGACTTTTTAATGTTGGTCTTGACTAATTAATATTTGATAATGTATCTCTGTGCTTTGACTCTGTTTCCTTTCCTATTTTGTTGTTCTCTCTTATTTCTGTAGTGTTCTTAGTTCTATGCTACTGCTAATCACCTCACTTAAAATATGTAACCCCTTGATTCTACTTTCCCATGGGACTCTTCAGCAATTACTGCAAACTGTCATTGATGGTGGCAATTTGTTTTTTAGCTTTTAAATATTTGAAAATACCTTTATTTCTCTCATGTTTGCATACACATAATGGATCTTCTAATCTTTTAGTATTTTGAGTATGTCATTCTACTTTCTCCTTGCCTTTTGGGTTTGTGAAGAGAAAGCTGATGATAGCCTGATAAATTTAAATATGTGTGTCACTTCATTCTTCTCACTAGCAGCCTGCAATATTATTTCTTTGTTATTCAGTTTTAATGGTTTTGGTATGATATGTCTTGGTGTTGATCTTTTTGCATTTAGGTACCTGGGTGTACATGCTGCTTTCAGGATGTTTACATTCTGAAGATTGTCTATGTAAGGAAAATTCTCAGCTATAATTTCCATGAATATAGCTTCTGTTCCCTTCACCCTGTCCTCTTTCTTGGAGACTCCTATCACTCCTACATGTGACCTTTTGAGGGAGTTTACTATTTCACAGAAGATTGGTTCATTTTTTCTAAACCATTCTTCTCCATCATCTTTAAATTGAAAGAGTGGGCTAATTGTATCTTCTAGTTTAGATATTCTTTCCTGTGCTTAAGTGAGTTTACTTCTGAAGCCTGTTACTTGAGCTTGTACTGTAATAAGTGTCTTTCAGACCCTACAATTATATTTGAAGTTTTTCTTTCATGCTTCCAAACTGCTTAGTGTATTCTGTTTTAAGTTCTTCTTTCATGCTATCTGGTTTCTTGGTAACTCTATTTATAATTCTTCTTTTGTGTTTAATAACTCATTAATGAAATATTCTTTCAACTTTTGAATAGGTTTCTCAACACTATGCTTAAACTCTTAGAGATACTTCATAATGAGTTTTCTATAGTCTTTCTCTGATAGTCCCTCTATATCTAAATTTTCCTAGAATCTTTCTGTCTCATTTCTGTCATCTGGAGTTGTCATGTCCCAGAATTTGCTTTTGCTATTTCTCTGCTGTTTGTGTGTTCATTGTGCTGGCTATTGTTCATCCAACAGGTGATTCTACTGTTGAAATCACTAGATTTCACTTTGTTTGTATGTTAGGTGGTGGGGAATGGGGGTTGGGATTATGTTTCTTGTTATTCCCTTGAGCAGTTTTATACTTTATCTCGTGTGTCTATGTGGATTCTCTGTAAAATTTCAATGTGAATTCAAGCCATAGGGTTTGCTACTAGGTGGAAATTGTGTTCTTAGAAGGAGGGCTCAGTTTACCATTTGGCTGTCAGCTGCAGCCTATTACCTTTCCGTATGCTGCCTTAGTTTGTGGAATAGACCAGACTAGTCAGGCAAATCTTCTATTGTGGTGTGACCCTGTCATCAATTCATCAGACACTCAATCCTGAGGCCACTGGCCTTGGTTGCTATTGCTCAGAGGCTAAATGTTGTTCCAGAGCACCAAACCTCCATGTGTTCAGTTTCAATCCTGCTTCCCTTCTCACTCTGTTCATTCATATCAGCCATAGTATCTGTGGATGTCCCAGCTGCAGTTTAATGAGGTTTGAGGTTTCAAAGGTTGTTGTGGGGGGAGGGGAGTGTTTGATGTTCAATTTTAATCGAAAGCCATACCTCCCATAACCTCAAAATAGGTTTTAATGAGGATTCATTTTTTTCTTTTTTAATTAAGAAAGGATTAATTAACAAAACCATAGGGTAGGAGGGTTACAACTCCACACAATTCCACTACCCAATCTCCATATTCCACCACCTCCCCTGATAGCTTTCCCATTCTCTATCCCTCTGGGAGAATGGACTCAGGGTCATTGTGGGTTGCGGAAGGTAGAAGGTCTGGCTTCTGTAATTGATTCACCACTGAAAATTGGCGTTGACTGATGGGTCCATACTCCCAGTCTGCCTCTCTCTTTCCCTAGTAGGGTGGGTCTCTGAGGAAGCGGAGCTCCAGGACACATTGGTGGGGTTTTCAGTCCAGGGAAGCCTGGCCGGCATCCTGATGACATCTGGAACCTGATGATTGAAAAGAGAGTTAACATATGAAGCCAAACAGATTGTTGAGCAATCATGGACCCAAAGCTTGAAATGGTGGAGAGGAAGTGGTAGGGAGGTACTCACTGCCAACTCTAGTGCACTTCTGCTTTCAGGTATATATTTTGCAGTAGTTTATGGATACGTGTGAACATATGCTCTCTCTCACAGAAACTGGTGTATATCTAGGTTTTGGGACTTTGTAAGAAAGTGAACCACCTGAGATGGAATTAGAGTATACTATGAAAGGAAAGGTCTCACCCGAGTAATGAAGCTGAAGGGTTGCCATTCCACACATAAAGTCTCTGGACACAGTCTGAAGTGAAGCATGTTGAGGTGGCAATCATTGCGTTGGTTAGGTTGTGTTAGGCAGATGCAATATTATTTGATATGGATTGGGAGAGGCATACGGAAAAGTGGGCCCTATCCAAGGGTTCTAGGACTGGGAAAGTAGAGGCTCTATAGTGGAGATGTGAGGTTCCTGCTGTCTTAGGGTTCAAAAAGACAATCGATAGTTAATGTTATCATCACATTAATTGGTGATTGGGATAACTTTGAAAAGTCTTTTTGTTTTCTTTTCTAATCTTGTTTTTCAACACAAGATTAGAAAACAAAAGTCGAACCTGAAATGGAATTGGAGTATTACACCAAAGGGGTGGGTGGGTGGGTGGGGAGAATACAGGTCCATGAAAAATGATGAATGAAATAGTGGGGGTTGTATTGTTAAATGGGAATCTGGGGAATGTTATGCATGTAAAAAAAAAAAAAAGAAGTAGAAACGCAAAGCAGAAATTGACTGAGTTTGGAGTGTGGCACCAAAGTAAGAAAGCAGAAGTACACTAGAGTTTGCAGTGAGTACCTCCCTAACACTTCCTCTCCACTATTCCAAGCTTGGGATCCATGATTGCTCAACAATTTGTTTGGCTTTATATGTTAACTCTCTTTTCAGCCACCGGGTTCCAGATGCCATCAGGATGCCAGCCAGGCTTCCCTGGACTGAAGACCCCACCAATATGTCCTGGAGCTCTGCTTCCCCAGAGACACACCCTACTAGGGAAAGAGAGAGGCAGACTGGGAGTATGGACCAACATCCATGTTCACTGGGGAAGCAATTACAGAAGCCAGACCTTCTACCTTCTGCAACCCTCAACGATCCTGTGTCCATGCTCCCAGAGGGATAGAGAATGGGAAAGCTATCATGGGAGGGGGTGGGTTATGGAGATTGGGTGGTGGGAATTGTGTGGAGGTGTACCTCTCTTACCTTATGTTTTTGTTCGTTAATCCTTTCTTAAATAAAAAATTTTTAAAAAAAGAAGGACAAAGCTTTCTTATATTTTAGTCTGGTAAATGTGTGTCAACTCCACAAGTCGGGATCTTTAGTATCACATTCATCTTAACTAAATCTTATTTAAAACTTAAAACAAACTATATTATTTTGGAGGGTTAACACACATTAGTAAAAATGAAGTCATCACACAGACTTCAAACATACATTCTTGGTGAAAAGAAAAATTTTCCCTTTGAAAAGTGGTTTTTGGATTTTCTGGCTCACAGCCACTCCCCCAGGAGGGGTGGTTGTAGCTGGGGAAATGATTGACTGAAGTCTTTGCCAATCTGTGGAGCTCTATGATGTGACTGGCTGCATGGATGGAACAGGTGGGCTTAGTTTACTCTAGGTTTCTGGGATTCTAGGACTCATATTTTAGGCATGCTAAGAGTCCCCTGGTGTCTTTTACTTCGTGTCACCCCTGTTGTGAGCGAGAAAGAACCAGCCCATTGCCTTTCCCACACTGTTGTTAAAATTTGTAGGCTCTTGCCGGGCGGGTTGGCTTCACGGCGGGTAACAGAGACGCGGAGACAACGCTGGGCAGGGAAGCTGTATTTCTTTATTCAGGAACAACGATTCACAAACTAAGACAAACTAATCACCAAACAGAACTCCGCTGTCTCTTTGCGGAGGCGCAAGCACTCTTTCTATTACTCTCGAACTCAAGAACCCTCTCCCTTACTCTCCAACTCAGGAACTCTCGCGGGGTTCCTCCAGGGCGGGGCCAAGCGGGCCCGTGAAATTTAACTGGACTGATCTAATTCTCTCGGTGGGGGAGAACTAGAACCCAATGTAAAGCATACAACACCACACTGCCAGAGAAAGAGAGAGAGAGGGAACCCGAAACCAAGTATCTATAAAGTTATCATATTTGCATTTATAAGCCCAGTATTCCTTTTGCATGTAAATTATTATCAGTTTCTGTATTTATTGGAATGATCATTTTTTATTTTTCAAATTTTCATTTCATATTAGTGTGATGCTTTTATTAACATGTGTGTGTACCCTAGGGTTCCTTCTCACTTGACTTCATGTAGGTTATTTGTAATGTTTTATTTTATTGATTTAATAATTATGTACAATATTATAGTATGAGCCAGGTACAATTCTATCCAGTTCCCACCACCAGAGTTCTATGTCTTTGCTCCATTGGAAGGTCTGTCATTCTTTATCCCTCTGAAAGTATGACCCAGGATCATTATGAGGTGAAAAATGTGAAAGGTCAGGCTTCTGTAATTGCTTCCCTGCTGGACATGGGCATTGGCAGGTTGATCCATACTCCTAGCCTGTTTCTATCTTTCCCTAGTGGGGCAGTGCTCTGGAGAAGTGGGGTTTCAGGACACATTGGTGAGGTCATCTTCTCAGCGAAGTCATGTTGGTATCATTGTTGCAACAGCAACTTGGTGGTACAGTAATGGAGATGAAGGGTTTATGTACCACACTTAGTGTCTCTGGACACCATCCGAAGTGAAAAATGTTGAGGTGGTACTGGTTGCATTGATTTGGTTGAGATCAGCAGATGCAGAATCAAATGGTATGGACCAAGAGAAGCATGAACTAAAATGAGCCAAGCCTCAGAGGTTCCAAGACTGGGAGAAGTATGGGTTTTATAGAGAATGAGGAATATTCTTTGCTATCTTAGAGATTAAGAAGACAATAGATAGTTATTATTGTAACCAGGTTATTTGGGAATTTGGTTTACCTAAAAAGTCTCATGGTTAAGATTTACTGTACTATACAAGACTAAAACCCTAAGTTTGTTTCCTCCCTAACTAGAGGCCAGACCCTATAAACCTAATACCAGTTTGGATACAAAAAGTAACATTATACACTAACAACTGGGAGAAAGTCTAGGCTCATCATATGAAGAAAGGACTACAAAAGCTTGATAAGAGACTAGTTTACTTAATGATGACTTTTTTGTCAATACCAGGCCATCCCATCATCTCAGGCCCTAGTCATTGATCCTTGGATCCCTATATAGATAAGATGGGCCTAGACCTCTAGTAGATCTTTCTCTCTATCACTGATAACCCTCACAAAGAATATCATCATAAACCCCCTTGTTGACCTCTCTAGGACCTTGCCCTCAATATAAAACAACAATGGTAGGGACAGCCTCACTCTATGAAGGGAACCTAGGTCATCAGAATGAAAGAAATAGTCAAAATCAGAGCAGAAACTAATGAAATAGAATTCAGAAGGATGATCCAAAAGATTAATGAGACCAAGAATTGGTTCTTCAAAAGGGTAAATCAAATAAATAAACCACTGGATATACTCACATAAATAAAAAAAGAAAGCTACGATTAAAAAATTAAGAATGAGAGAGATTAAATTACAGATGTAGATGGAGATACAAAAATCATACATGGGTATGAGCATATCTATGTAAGTAAACTGAATAACCTAGATGAGATGAATACATTCCTGGAATCATCACATTAGAATTAGACATAAATAATTAAAAATCTTATAGAATTCATTAATGAACCCATCTAGAATTGAGATATTATTCTTTGGAAGATTTCTTGATTATTGTTTCTGTCTAGTGATTGGCCTATTCAAGCTATCTACTTCTTGGGTTAAGCTTGGCATGTGGTATGATTTCAGGAATGCATTCATATCATCTAGGCTATTCAATTTACTTGCAGAAATTTTGGGGAGGAATGATTATCCTTTGAAATAACACCAATACTCCTCAAATTCTTCCTGAAAAATAAAAGGAAAATCATTCCCAAAATCTTCCTGTGAGGCTAACATCACTTTGATCCCCAAAGTAGAACAGAACTCTAAAAAAAACAAAAGCTATATACCAATATCCCTAAAAGACATTGATGCAAAATTCCTGAAAAATATCTTGGCAAATAGAATCCAACAATATGTGAAGAGAGTAATTCACCAATACAAGTTGGGATTCATCCCTTGGAAACTCAACAGAGACAGTTCAGCATCCACCAGTCAATCAGTATAATGCACCATCTCAACAACAACAAAACAAAAAAAAATTTACTTGGTCATACAAATTGATGCTGAAAGGACATTTGTCAAGATCCAGTATCCATTTATGATAAACATACTCCAGAAATTGCTAGTAAAAGGTCAATTCTTCCTTATATTGACTACTTATGACTACTCATAGTTAACATCATTCTCAATAGGGAATAACTGAAAGCTTTCTTCCTGAAACTGGGCACCAGACAAGAATTTTCATTATCTCCACTATTATTAGTCCTTGAGGTCATCAGCACTTCAAGCAGACAAGAAAGAAATATCAAGGGTATATGTATCGGATAGGAAGAAATCAAGGTATCACTATTTGCCAGAATTATAGCAGGATACAAAATCAATCCATATAAATTTTGTCATTCCTGTATATAAAGGAGCCATGAGAGGAAAGTTAATAAAAACTTAACCTCATTTACAGTCAACCCCCAAAATATAAAATAGCTCACAAACATGGTGTAGGACATCTATAGAGAAAAATATAGGACATTGTTAAAAGACATAGGAATGCTTACACAGAGAAAAGAAAGAACACTCCTTGTTCCTGGATTGGAAGAATAAACATTATTAAAAAATGCATGCTACTAAAAGAAATCTGTAATTTCAGTGGAATTCCTACCAAAATCTGAATGACATTTTTCAGGAAATGGATGTATCACACTCCCTCCTCAACTTCAGTTTATATTACAAAGAAAGAGTAATTTATACTGCATGACACTTAAATAAAAATGGACACTAAGATCAATGGAGCAGAACTGAAAGCCCTCACATATGGATATGACAAAGAGGCCAAGATGATTCAGTGGGATAAAGAATGCCTCTTCATTAAATGATTCTGGGAAAATTAGACAGCCTTATATAGAAAAATGATACTAGACCACCACTTAATACCATACACCAAAGTCAAATAAAAATGGATCAAAGACCTGGGTATTAGAACAGAAACTCCAAAATTTATTAAATAAAATATCAGTGAAACTGTATAGGAACTTCATGCCAAAGTTGTATTTGAATATTCAACACTACAGCAATGGGAAGTGAAAACAAGTGTAAATAATTGGGACTATATGAAACTAAAAAGTTTCTACACATTGAAAGGAAACTACACAAGGATAATCAGGCAATTAAGTACATGGGAGAGTATATTTGCACATCACACATACAACAAGTGTCTGATATCAAATATATGTAAATAATTAATATAGACCTACAAAAGAAAAATAGTCTAATATGAATTAGACCAAATGACTAAACAGACAGTTTTCTTTTCTCTTTTTAAGATTTTATTTTAAAAAATGCAGACATCACTCTAATATATGTGCTACTGAGGATCTCATCATTGAGAATTTAGTGCTTTATCCTCCTCTCAGGCCACAACCAGCATTTTTCTAAAGAGATACACATGGCCCGCAAGCACAGAAAAAAAACTGTTCCACTTCACTGATCATTATAAAAATGTCAATTAAATCTACATTGAGATTCCATTTCACACTTCCAAGAATGGTTTACATGAACACAATAGAAAATGACAAGTGTTGGTAAGGTTGCATAGACAAAGGACTCTGTTATACTGCTAGGGAAAATGCAAACTCCTACAATGTATCTGTTCGATTAAAGAATTTATGGGATAAATAATCCATGGAATACTACTCTGTAATAAAAATGATGACATTGTATCTTTTGGGTTAAAATTTATGAGACTGGAATAAGTATGCTTAGAAAATAATAAAAATGAAGACAACTACTAAATTGTTTCACTCATATGTGGAATCTAGAGAACCAATACATGTTAATTTGCCAAAAAATATATATTGAAGCAAGCATACTGTTTCAGAGTTTGTAAGACTTACTGTGGATATCTTTGGGAAAATAGGGGCACAGAACTTTGGTGGTGAAGGCAGTGTTGAACAATACCCTTTAATTCATAATCTTGTCACCCATTATTATATTAATCACAAATGAAAATGGCAAAAGTCTAATTGGTAAAAAATTGTTGTGTCTTTCTTTCTTCTTACAATATCCCACTTTACCCTTTTGTATTTTTTATTTTATTTTATTATTGGATAGAGACAGAGAGAAATGTAAATGGGAGAGAGAGGAGAGAGACAGAGAGACACCTGCAACCTTGCTCCATCACTACTGGAGCTTTTCCCTCTAGGCGGGGACCAGGGGCTTGAATCATGTGATAATCATGTGTGCTCAACCAGGTCCACCACCACCCAACACCCCACTTTATCCTTCATAAATTTTCTTTCCAACTGTGTTCTTTCTAAAATTCATATCAACATATCCACTTCATTTTTAAATTATTTATTTAAGAAAGGAGACATTAAAAAAACTGTAGGATAGGAGGGGTACAACTCCACACAATTCCCACCACCCGAACTCCATATCCCACCCCCTCCCCTGATAGCTTTCCCATTCTCTATTCCTCTGGGAGTATGGACCCAGGGTCGCTGTGGGTTGCAGAAAGTGAAAGGTCTGGCTTCTGTAATTGCTTCCCCGCTGAACATGGGCATTGACTGGTCGATCCATACTCCCAGTTTGCCTCTCTCTCTTTCCCTAGTAGGGTGGGTCTCTGGGAACTGGAGCTCCAGGACACATTGGTGGGGTCGTCAGTCTAGGGAAATCTGGTCAGCATCCTGCTGGCCTCTGGAACCTAGTGGCTGAAAAGAGAGTTAACATACAAAGCCAAACAAATTGTTGAACAATTATGGACCTAAAGGCTGGAATAGTGCAGATGAAGTGTTGGGGGTACTCACTGTAGACTCTTGCGTACTTCTGCTTTCAGGTATATATTTTGCACTAGTTTATGGATACATGTGAAAATATGCTCTATCTAAGGGTACCTGGACTATATCTAGGTTTTGGGACTTCAGGAAGTGAACCACCTGGAATGGGATTAGAGAATACTATGAAAGGAAAGGTCTCACCTGAGTAATGAAGCTGAAGGGTTGTCATTCCACACATGAAGTCTCTGGACACAGTCTGAGCTGAAGCATGCTGTGGTGTCACTCATTGCATTGATTAGGTTGTGATTGACGGATGCAATATTATTTGATATGAATTGAGAGAAGCATGCAGGAAAGTGGGCCCCACCCTAAGGTTCCAGGACTGGGGGAAATATAGGCTCTGTAATGTAAATGTGAGGTTCCTACTGTCTTAGGGTTCATGAAGACAATGGATAGTTATTGTTGTCATTACATTATTTCGTAATTGGTTTAACTTTGAAAAGTCCCTTTGTTAGGGTTTGCTGTATAATACCCAGCATCATGTGTAAGCTGTGCCACTGGTTGCTTCTTTTCTACCTGGTCTAGGCTTTTGAGAGAGTCCACATATCAAAGACTTAGCCTATGTATTAAAAAGTCTCAGTTTGTGTTTTAAAAAGTTCAAGATATACAATCAATTTTCCCCTCTCATATTAATTAAATAGTGATTTATGTACACTTTAATAGGAGTGTACATAAACACCATTCCCACCACCAAAAGGCTGTGTCCCATACCACCCACCCACCAACCCCCCTGCTGCCACCCCAGGAAGCTGAATGTCAACCCTCCCCCTCACCACAGGGTTTTTACTTTGGTGCCCTACTCTAGATTTAGTCAGATCCTGCTTTTAGTTTCCCTTTCTGTTCTTCTTTCTCAACCCACTTCATTTTTTAAAAAGTTTTATTCTACTGAACTCTTTTCATTTAGCATCCTTGGCACTATAGTGATAGTCTTATTTTTTTTTAATTTATATAACTCTACTGAATTTGTGATTTTCTTTCCACTAATGTCTTAGTCCATCAGTATGGCTAATTTCCATTTCTTTTCATTATATTTAATATTCCATAAGAATCTATACATGGATATCCATATCCAGAACTTCATTATATCAAGGTCTAAACTGAGGTTGTGAGTTCCAAACAATTTCTAGATTTCATGGGAGAGGATGCATATCTGATATATGGTTAAGACCTCAGTATACACAGTGACAGCATATAAATATATTATAAATCTGGCTGGACAGAAATTCTGCCCATCCAGGAACTGGGAATCTAATCTGAAGGTTCATTAATATGGAAACTGCATTCAAATATGGAGTCCCAATAACTTTAACAATCACTAATACGTTCAGGTTGTTTAACTTTGCAATTCTCCATCTCCCTCTTCAAGATATTTAATTTCCCATTTCACAAGGTAGAGTTGCAGGTATAGAATCAGAGTTCCCAAATTTCATTACAGCCTATCCTTTGTTTGCTAGTCTATTCTTATACTTTAGTAGAAATAATTATGAGTAGGAGCCTATAAATAATCCAAGATGAGTCAAGTTGTATCTTGAGGAGTACTGACAAAGCATAAACAAAATCTTGTTTTAAGTTTCTTAAACATTTTTGCAAAATTTTTTCGCCTATGAGTATGATGATTAATTAGGTTTCTACATTCCAAAATACAAACTTCATGGTTCTCTATAAGTCCTTTAAGAAAGCTACTTATCAGATGGTTATATTAAAACTTTTCACAGTTTTTAATGTATTTATTTCATGTATTTTGATGTTATTTATTATAAACTTCATATATGAGTTTTTTTTCTAAATTAAACTACTTAATATTTTTATTTTAAAAATGACCTGTTAGGGATACATAAAGAGTAAATGTGAATGTGGAGAAGAATGACATGGTAGGGAATTTATAAATAGTTGAAAATTTTGTGAACCCTTCTTACAATGAAAAATGTATATTTGATAACTGAAAACAATAGGCCTTCATCCCCTCAGTTGTGAGCAATGGATGTCAAGACTAAATCATGTTATTTTAGTAAAATCAATAACTCTCATAAAAATAGCAGTCTCCTCATGAACACATAACATTGTTTTTGAAAGAAGATATGATTTGTTGTTCCCTTCTATATGAATATTTGTATAAATCAATATCTGTCAAGTAAACAAATTCCATGAAAGTCTCTGACAAGTCATATTTTCTCCAATGTTTTTTTTTCTGTAATGAAACTATCAGAATAAATTTCCACTTCTCTAGCATCCCAGATGTGAGAAGAAAAACCCAAAATCTATATGTTCATCCTTATTTTCAGTCTGTCTTTTTGATCTGTTAGAAACAATACAGTTTCCAAATTATTAATTCTGTAGCACAAGTTACTTTCCTTCTAATGAGATAAAGGTAGTAGTTTATTAAGACTGCATGTGACAGTCACCTTCCAGCACCTTCTGTAAGATTTCTTATCTCAGTTATTCCAGCTTCCTAGATTTTTCACAAGGGAAAGGGTCAAGAAAAAATGTACTAGCAGATGGTGGATAAAGGGATATATGACTGATTAAGAACTAAAATAGCTTCATTATGTTAAATTACACATAAACATGTGAATGTAACGTGTAATCATGAAACTTTATACTTTTGTGAATCACTGTTAAAATCAGTAATAAAAGTTATTATTAAAGAAAGCCATCTTTGCTTTTATTCTAGCATTTTGTGATCATCATGTCTACTAGTTCAACAGAATTAGTTCAAAATATAAGATTGGGGTGATAGAAGGTAAATGATTCAGTAGGTTAAGGGCATGCCTTGCATGCACAGAGCCCTAGGTTTAATTTCCAGCAACATGTCTGACTGAGGATTCTCATTCTATCTGTCATTCTTTCTCATGGAAATGTTTAAGCTTTTGGAGCCAGTCTTTAGCATATCTGGTTGAGTGCACACATTACAGAGCACAAGAACCCAGTTTCATGTTCCCAGTCCCCACCGGCAATGAGGAAGCCTCATGAGTGGTAAAGCAGTGACTTGGGTATCACTCTTTCTCTCTCCCTCTCCTCTTAATTTATCTTTGTACTATTAAATAAATATTAAATAAGTATTAAATTAATTAGTTAAAAAAGAAAATAAATATTTATATCATTTGTTTCAGATAGACAAGTTTGAATTTCAATTCCACCACTGTGACCCCAGCAGGAGTTTGGGACTAGTAGCATACAAATGACTTCACCCTGAGGAGGTGCTTCAGAGAAGGAAATGTATAAAAGCAATGAACTTTTGGCAGGTGAGTTGGCTGCTGCTTCTTCTCCTGGTCAGAAGCATCTCAGTGGAGGTGCGCCATGGCTACTTCTCCTGGGAACTGAACACGGCTGACTCTGCTAGCTGGTAAACTTTTAGTCCCCCCTACAGCCATGAGCAACCTATACCTCAGCTGATAATTGTTTATCTTATGGGACTAAACTTTTGATAACTATACTTAGACTTTATGGACATAGCATACTCTTAATCCTTGATGTTAAGTGCTTATTTTGCCTTGTACCTATTTCACCCTAATAAGCCTTGTATTGTTTAAACTAGTTCCCAGCTCCCGCTGTGAATCCTTTTATGCTCAGCCTCAGCAGCCCCAACCACCAAACCCTTTTTAAGTTAAATTACAACACACCACATAGTCATTATGGGACCTTGGGCAAGCCATCTAATCTTTCAAGTTCTATTTGTTTATTCACCTTTAAGCTAACAATGATGCATGCGTAAATTTATCTTGATGATTACATAAACTATATGTAATAAAATACAATGCTCTATCCAAAATAAATAGTTTCTAAATGATAATTGTGGTGATTGTAGTGGAGTTTTCATGTTTCATTCTTTGGAAATAATCCAACAGATATTTTGTTTCACTTTAAAAAGTTGTTGGGTGGAGAATCAGGCAGTAGGTAGTGCAGCGGGTTAAGTGCACATGGCACAAAGCTCAAGAACCTGTGTAAGGCTCTCAGTTCAAGACTTAGGGTCCCCACCTGCAGAGGAGTTGCTTCGTAGGTGGTGAAGCAGGTCTGCAGGTGTCTCTCTTTCTCTCCCCCTCTCTGCCTTCCCCTCCACTCACCATTTCTCTCTGTCTTATCTACCATGGATGACATTACTAACAACAATAATAATAACTACAACAACAATGAAAAACCACAAGGGCAACAAAAGGGAAAATAAAAAAAAATTTTAAAGGTGTTGGGTGCATTGAATAAATAAAGGAGAATATTTTAATAGATTGACTTGGGAAAAAAGGGTTAAGCAATGCAGAGAAATGAAACATAACTACCAGCATCTCACTGTGTATAGGGTAACTCAGAATATTTCAAAGACTGGATAATAAACCAGAAAGTATAAAATAAATAGAAGATAATATGCAGGAAAGTCCATAATGACTAAATCAGAATGGCTTCATTCCTAGGCTTTATTCCAACAGCAAGGAAAATAAAGTGGATATGAACTAAAAAGACTACATTAATCAGAAATGCTTCTAAATAGCAAGAGGAAACAATTCCACAACAAAAGTACATCTACTGAATTGGAGATTTTTATATTACATATAGCAGACAAAGGGTTAATAGCCAAAAATTCATAAAGATCTCATAAAATTTAGCCACAAAAAACTGTTAAAATTGTGGTGAAGACATGAATAGACTCTTCAGTAAAGATGTTCAGTTGGCCAACAGATATATGACAAAATCCTCAAAATCACTGATTAAGAGAAAAATGCAAATCAAAAGAACTGTGAGATACCAACTCAAACCTGTGAGAATATCATACATCATGGGCAGAAACAGCAAGTTTTGACAAATATGCAATGAGAAAAAAAACCTTTACAATGTTGATTGGGATATAAATTTATCCAGCCTCCATGAATAGTCCTCAGAATATTGGAAAGCTATTATATCACACAGCAATTCAACAGGTAGAGATATATCTAAAAAAACAGAAATATATATTCAAAAAGATCTATTCATCTATGTTCACAGCAACATTATTTGCAGTAGCCAACAGATAAAAAATAATCCAAATGTCCAAGGATGAATGAGTGGTTAATAAATAAATATCATAAATATATATATATATATATATTCTTCTGTAAGAAGTTATCAAGTTTTCTATTTTGTGCTTCAAGATGCAAGATGGACTTCAAGTAATCTTGTTAACTGAATTAAGTCACATTAAATAATAAAAAAGGACTTTGACGGTATTATGGCAGTGTGGCTTGGGTTTAGAACAATTAAAGTTATTACATGACTATAATAACGGAGTTTTCAGGGGTGGGGTATGGTATGGGTTTCAGACAATCAAAGATTTATTACAATAGTACAGAACAGTATATTTTAGGTACAGCAAGATAGGTAATTATTGGCAGAGGTTAAGACTAGGTTAGGACCATGAGTTCATCAGTTATTTACCAAAGTTCAGCTCCATGTGTTCAGTCTCTCTGGTGGAAGAGCAGCATGGTCGGTCAGCAAGCATCCAGGAAAAACGGGGCCAAGAGAGTGGAGTGTTGGAACAGCACAAAGGAAGGCCAGACTTCTGGCTGCCTGCAAGTTAGGTATCTTGGTTTACATAAGTCCACCAGCCTGATGTCAGCCATAGCAGTCTGTTTCCTCATTGGAGCTCATCTACCCAAGATGTTAATCCAATGCTGGGTAGAAACTAGATCTAGCTAACAAAAAAGTAGAGAAGAAAATTTGCCATCCAGACCAAAGCTATCATATGCATGTTCTAGAACCAAATCATATCCTTTCCTCCATTTCAGTTTTTCCCTTATCTCTATTATGTCTGATATCTCTCTTATTACTCTTATATATTTTATTTATGTACATTTAATTTTTATTTATAAAATGTAAATATTGACAAAACCATAGGATAAGGAGGGTTACATTCCACACTATTCCCACCACTAGAACTCCGTATCCCCTCCACTTCCTTGATAGCTTTCCTATTATTTATCCCTCTGGGAGTTTGGAATCAGGATCATTATGGGGTGCAGAAGGCGGGAGGTCTGGTTTCTATAATTGCTTCCCTGCTGAACATGGGTATTGACAGGTGGATCCATATTCCCAGCCTGTCTTTCTCTCTTTCCCTAGTGGGGTAGGGAATATGGGAGGTGGGACTCCAGGACACATTGATGGGGCTATCTGTCCAGGGAAGTCTAGTTGGCATCATGTGGAACCTAATGGCTAAAAAAGCGTTAAAATATAAAGCAGAACAACTTGTTGACTAATCATGAACCCAAAGACACAAATATTTCCTATGAAGATTTAAGGTCTTCATTTTGGAAAAAGCTAATAGGCCTATTTTAGGTATATTCCAAGGGGTACATGACCCTACTAGTTTTTCCCTGAGCTTGACATCTAATATGCAGGTGACCTAAGTTATTGTCTGGGGAGATGGTGCAATAGTTGGAAAAAGGACTAGAAAGCTGATAAGTGAAGAGAGTAGCTCCAAAATATGGGGAAATTATATAAAAATTGTTAACTGAAAACCCCATCAGTTTGATCTGGTTCCCATAGTCAACACTGGAGCTTATGTAACCCAATTTTATCTTCAATTACTTATAATACCTCTGTTTTTCTCTCTTAATTATCAAATAATTATTAAGCTAAAATCTTAGTTATCTGTTTAAGCCTTCAGGGCAAGTTAAAAAATAACTCCCAACCAACTTCCCAACAGCAAAACAGGGGATTATCAACCCTCATGCTTCACCTCAACTGTGACCTTTTAAGTAACTCACTTAGGAAGAAGTGTTTCTAGGCAAGCATACACAGGTGACTGAAAACATGCTAGGAAAGTTCCCTCCAAGACTTAAGAAGCCATGCTCTGCTTCATTTCAGACTGTGTCCAGAGACGTCAAGCATGGAATGTCAACCCTTCACCCTCATTACTCGGGTGAGACCTTTCCTTTCATAGTTTTCTCAAATTCCATTCCAGGAGATTCACTTCCTAACAAAATTACAAAACCTAGATATATACCAGGTCCCATAAGATAGAGCATATGTTCACATATATCCATAAATTATGGCAAAATATATAACCGAAAGCAAAAATGCACAATAGTCTATAGTGAGTCAGTAAAAAGTTCATAATGAAATAGTGTCTACTTAGACTTAGATACCCTCCTCACCTCATTCCTATTACAGTTCTCCAACTCACTCCAAAGCTAACCTTATCAAAGCAAAGACTGCAAAAACTGAGTAAGGGCAGGAGATTGCCATACTTTAACCATGACTTTTTAGTCAATATGAGGCCATCCTATCAGCTGGGGCCCTATTCGGGGAGTCCTGAGATTCCCAACCAGACATTATGAGCTAGACCTCAAATAAATCCCTCTCTCCATTCTATCAGGAACAACACAATAGACCCCTTTGTGGGCCCCCATAGGACCTTGCCGTCAACTTGGATCAACAACGGTAGAGAATGTTACATCCTCCAAAGGGAGGCTGAATAATATACTCTATGCTACACCTGAGGAGGATGGGTCTTGATATTGGGTCAGCCTGGAAGGTTCCTACTTATGACCACAGAATGTGAGCTCAGATCTACAGGGATGCAGAGGTTACATAGGCTCCTAAGCTGAATATGGGCCCCAGATCACACCAAATAAGTGGGGTTTAGAGTCAGTAATATTTATACACCTTTCCCATATTTTGAGCTACTTTTTTCCCTGATCGAGCTTTCTAGTTCTTCTGAGAGCTGTGTTATCACCTCCCCCAGACAGTAATTAGGAGCCACATGCATATCACATTTCAGGCTTAGGAAAAAAAACAAACAACTAGTATAGCCACAGGCCCTTTGGAATATAAATAAAGTATGTTTACTAGCTATGTACAAAATGGAGAGCCCCCCAACACTTCTTCTACACTATTTCGGCCTTTTGATCCACAATTGTTCAACAATTTGTTTGGCTTTGTATGGTAACTTTCTTGTCAATCAACAATTTCCAGATGCTAGCATAACGGCTACCAAACTTCCCTGGACAGACAACCCCACCAATGTGTCCTGGAGCTCCTCTCCCCCAGAGCCCTTCCCCACTAGGGAAAGAGAGAGGCTGGGAGTATGGGTGGACCTGTCAATGCCCATTTTCAGCGGGGAAACATTTACAGAAGATGGATGTTCCACCTTATGCATCCCACAGTGACCATGGGTCCATACTATCATATGGTTAAAGAATAGGAAAGTTTTCCAGACTGCTCTCCACAGAGGTTGTACCAACTTACATTCTCACCAGCAATGTAAAAGGGTTCGTCTGTCCCCACAACCTCTCCAGCATTTGTTGCTGCTGTCCTTTTTGATGTATGCCATTCTTACAGGAGTGAGGTGGTATTTCAGTGTTGTCTTAATTTGCATTTCTCTGACAGTCAGTGACCTAGAGCAGTTTTTCATATTTTTTTTTAACCTTTTGGATCTCCTCTGTAGAGAATGTTTTGTTCATATCCTCTGCCCATTTTTGGATGGGGTAATTTGCTTTTTTGATACTAAGTTTGCTAAGCTCTTTATATATTTTGGTGATTAGTTTCTTATCTGATGTATGGCATGTGAAGATCTTGTCCCATTCTGTGAGGGGTCTCGTTGTTTGTGTGATAGTTTCTTTGGATGTTCAGAAGCTTTACAATTTGATGTAGTCCCATTGGTTTGTTTCTGCTTTAGTCTTCCATGGAACTGGGTTTGATTCATCAAAGATGTCCTGGAGGTGTAGGTGGGAAACTGTTTTACAAATGTTTTCCTCTAAGTATTTCATTGTTTCTGGCTGACATCCATGTCTTTGATCCATTTGGAGTTGATTTTTGGTTCTGGTGAGTTAAAGTGGTTTAATTTCATTCTTCTGCATGTTACAACCCAGTTTTCCCAGCACCATTTATTGAAGAGAGCCTCCTTTTTCCATTTAATCCTTGGGGCCCCTTATCAAAGATTAGATGTCCATATGTGTGGGGATTTATTTCTGTGCTTTCAATTCTGTTCCACTGGTCTGTGTGCCTATTTTGGTCCAGTTCCATGCTGTTTTGATGATGATGGCTTTATAAAATAGTTTAAGGTCTGGGAGAGTGATGCCTCCAAGATGGTTTTGGAAAATCCAGGTGTTTTCATGTTCCAGATAAATGACTGTAGTGTTTGTTCTATTCTCTTAAAGAAGCTTGGGTATTGCATTAAATTTGTATATGGCTTTGGGGAGAATATTCATTTGATGATATTTATTCTTCCAATCTTTCCATTTCTTTGTATCAGTTTCTTTTTTTAAAAATTTTTTATTTAAGAAAGCATTAATGAACAAAAACATAAGGTAGGAGGGGTACAACTCCACACAATTCGCAAAACCCAATCTCCATAACCCACCCCCTCCCATGATAGCCCTCCCATTCTCTAGCCCTCTGGGAGCATGGACCCAGGGTCATTGAGGGTTGCAGAAGGTAGAAGGTCTGGCCTCTGCAATTGCTTCCCTGCTGAACATGGGCGTTGACTGGTCGGTCCATACTCCCAGTCTGCCTATCTCTTTCCCTAGTAAGGTGTGTCTCTGGGAAGCTGAGCTCCAGGACACATTGGTGGGGTCTTCAATCCAGGGAAGCCTGGCCAGCATCCTGGTGGCATCTGGAACCTGGTGATTGAAAAGAGAGTCAACATACGAAGCCAAACAATTTGTTGAGCAATCATGGATCCCAAGCTTGGAATAGTGGAGAGGAAATGTTAGGTAGGTACTCACTGCAAACTCTAGTGTACTTCTGCTTTCAGGTATATATTTTGCAGTAGTTTATGGATATGTGTGCACATAAGCTCTCTCTAACAGATACTGGTGTATATCTAGGTTATGGGACTTTGTTAGAAAGTGAAATACCTGAGATGAAATTAGAGTGTACTATAAAAGGAAAGGTCTCACCCGAGTAATGAAGCTGAAGAGTTGTCATTCCACACATGAAGTCTCTGGGCACAGTCTGAGGTGAAGCATGTTGAGGTGGCAATCGTTGCATTGGTTAGGTTGTGATCGGCGGATGCAATATTATTTGGTTTGGATTGGGAGATGCATACGGGAAAGTGGGCCCTATCCAAGGACTGGGGGAAGTAGGGGCTCTATAGTGGAGATGTGAGGTTCCTGCTGTCTTAGGGTTCAAAAAGACACTCGATAGTTAATGTTATCATCACATTATTTGGTAATTGGGTTAACTTTGAAAAGTCCTTTTGTTATGGTTTGCTGTACAGTATCCAGTGCCTTGTATATAGCTGTGCTATTGGATGCTTCTAATCTACTTGTTCTAGGCTGTTGAGAGAGTCTGCATATCAAATACACAGCCTATATATTAAAAGGATTCAGTTTGGGTTTTAAGAAACTTTGAAACATACAATTGATTTCCCCCATCTCATATTAATTAACTACTGATTTATATGTCTACATTTTGCTAGGAGTGTACATAAACACCATTCCCACCACCAAAGGACTGTGACCCATCCCTCCCGCCCACTCCCTCCCCCCACTGGCCCAGGAAGCTGCATGTCTACCCCTCACCACAGGGTTTTTGGTGCCCTACTTACAATTTGATCAGGTCCTGCTTTTAGTTTCCCTTTCAGATCTTCTTAATCAACTTCTGTTGATGAGTGGGATCATCCCATACTCATATTTATCTTTCTGACTTAGTTCACTTAACATAATTCCTTCTAGCTCTGTCCAAGATGGGTCAGAGAAGGTGGGTTCATTGTTTTTGATAGCTGCGTAGTATTCCATTGTGTATATATACCCCAGATTTCTCAGCCACTCATCTGTTGTTGGGCACCTGGGTTGCTTCCAGATTTTAGCTATTATGAATTGTGCTGCTATGAACATAGGAGTACACACCTCTTTTTGGTTGGGTGTTATGGAGTCCTTGGGGTATAACCCCAGGAGAGGAATTACTGGATCATATGGAAGGTCCATGTCTAGCCTTGTGAGAGTTTTCCAGACTGCTCTCCACAGAGGCTGTACCAATTTACATTACCACCAGCAATGTAAAAGGGTTCCTCTGTCCCCACATCCTCTCCAGCATTAGTTGCTGCTGTCCTTTCTGATGTATGCTATTCTTACAGGAGTGAGGTGGTATCTTAGTGTTGTCTTAATTTGCATTTCTCTGACAATCAGTGACCTAGAGCAGTTTTTCTTTTTCTTTTTTTTTTCTTTTTCTTTTTTTTTTTTTTTGACTTTTTTTTTTTTTAATTTTTTATTTAAGAAAGGATTAGTGAACAAAAGCATAAGGTAGGAGGGGTACAACTCCACACAATTCCCAACACCCAATCCCCATAACCCACCCCCTCCCCTGATAGCTTTCCCATTCTCTATCCCTCTGGGAGCATGGACTCAGGGTCGTTGAGGGATGCAGAAGGTAGAAGGTCTGGCTTCTGTAATTGCTTCCCCGCTGAACATGGGCGTTGACTGGTCGGTCCATACCCCCAGTCTGCCTCTCTCTTTCCCTAGTAGGGTGTGACTCTGGGGAAGCTGAGCTCCAGGACACATTGGTGGGGTCTTCAATCCAGGGAAGCCTAGCCAGCATCCTGGTGGCATCTGGAACCCGAGTAATGAAGCTGAAGGGTTGTCATCCCACACGTGAAGTCTCTGGATACATTCTGGGGTGAAGCATGTTGAGGTAGCAATCGTTGCTTTGGTTAGTTTGTGATCGGCAGATGCAATGTTGTTTGGTTTGGATTGGGAGATGCATACGGGAAAGTGGGCCCTATCCAAGGGTTCCAGGACTGGGGGAAGTAGGGGCTCTATAGTGAAGATGTGAGGTTCCTGCTGTCTTAGGGTTCAAAAAGACAATCGATAGTTAATATTATCATCACATTATTTGTTAATTGGGTTAACTTTGAAAAGTCCCTTTGTTATGGTTTCCTGGACAGTACCCAGTATCTTGTATATAGCTGTGCTATTGGAAGCTTCAAATCTACTTGGTCTAGGCTTTTGAGAGAGTCCGCATATCAAATACATAGCCTATATATTAAAAAGATTCAGTTTGTCTTTTGAGAAACTTTGAGACATACAATTGATTTCCCCCTCTCATATTAATTAACTACTGATTTATATGTCTACATTTTGCTAGGAGTGTACATAAACACCATTCCCACCACCAAAGGACTGTGACCCATCCCTCCCGCCCACTTCCACCCCCCACTGGCCCAGGAAGCTACATGCCTACCCCTCACCACTGGGTTTTTACTTTGGTGCCCTACTTACAATTTGATCAGGTCCTGCTTTTAGTTTCCCTTTCAGATCTTCTTAGTCAGCTTCTGTTGATGAGTGGGATCATCCCATACTCATCTTTATCTTTCTGACTTAATTCACTTAACATAATTCCTTCTAGCTCTGTCCAAGATGGGTCAGAGAAGGTGGGTTCATTGTTCTTGATAGCTGCATAGTATTCCATTGTGTATATATACCACAGCTTTCTCAGCCACTCATCTGTTGTTGGGCACCTGGGTTGCTTCCAGGTTTTAGCTATTATGAATTGTGCTGCTATGAACATAGGAGTACACACCTCTTTTTGGTTGGGTGTTATGGAGTCCTTGGGGTATAACCCCAGGAGAGGAATTATTGGGTCATATGGAAGGTCCATGTCTAGCCTTCTGAGAGTTTTCCAGACTGCTCTCCACAGAGGCTGTACCAATTTACATTCCCACCAGCAATGTAAAAGGGTTCCTCTGTCCCCACATCCTCTCCAGCATTTGTTGCTGCTGTCCTTTTTGATGTATGCCATTCTTACAGGAGTGAGGTGGTATCTTAGTGTTGTCTTGATTTGCATTTCTCTGATAATCAGTGACCTAGAGCAGTTTTTCATATGTTTGTTAGCCTTTTGGATCTCCTCTGTGGTGAATGTTTTGTTCATTTCCTCTGCCCATTTTTGGATGGGGTCATTTGCTTTTTTGCGGCTAAGTTTGCTGAGCTCTTTATATATTTTGGTGATTAGTTTCTTGTCTGATGTCTGGCATGTGAAGATCTTCTCCCATTCTGTGAGGGGTCTCTCTGTTTGTTTAATAGTTTCTTTGGATGTGCAGAAGCTTTTCAATTTGATGTAGTCCCATTGGTTTGTTTCTGCTTTGGTCTTCCTTGCAATTGGGTTTGATTCATCAAAGATGTCCTTGAGGTGTATGTGGGAAAGTGTTTTACCAATGTTTTCCTCTAAGTATTTGATTGTTTCTGGTCTGACATCTAGGTCTTTGATCCATTTGGAGTTGATTTTTGTTTCTGGTGAGATAAAGTGGTTCAATTTCATTCTTCTGCATGTTTCAACCCAGTTTTCCCAGCACCATTTATTGAAGAGAGCCTCCTTTTTCCATTTAATCCTTTGGGCCCCCTTATCAAAGATTAGATGCCCATAGGTGTTGGGATTTACTTCTGGGCTTTCAATTCTGTTCCACTGGTCTGTATGCCTATTTTTGTTCCAGTACCATGCTGTTTTGATGATGATGGCTTTATAATATAGTTTAAGGTCTGGGAGTGTGATGCCTCCATTTCTGTTTCTTTTCCTTAAGATGGTTTTGGCAATTCTAGGTGTTTTCAGGTTCCAGATAAATGATTGTAGCGTTTGTTCTATTCTCTTAAAGAAGCCTGGTGGAACTTTGATGGGTATTGCATTAAATTTGTATATGGCTCTGGGGAGAATATTCATTTTGATGATATTTATTCTTCCAATCCATGAGCATGGGATATCTTTCCATTTCTTGGTATCAGTTTCTATCTCCTTGAGTAGCGACTCATAGTTTTCAGTATACAAGTCTTTCACTTCTTTGGTCAACTTTATTCCTAGGTATTTGATTGATTTTGCTGAAACAGTAAATGGGAGTGATTTCTGGATGTCTTCTTCTTCAGATTTAGTGTTTGCATAAAGAAATGCCACTGATTTTTGTACATTGATTTTGTAGCCTGATACCTTGCTATATTGCCTAACAACTTCCAGTAATTTTCTACTGGATTCTTTAGGTCTTTCTATGTATACTATCATATCATCTGCAAATAGTGAGAGCTTGACTTCTTCCCTTCCAATCTGTATCCCTTTGATTTCTTTCTCTTGCCTGATTGCTATGGCAAGAACTTCCAATACTATGTTGAAGAGTAACGGTGACAGTGGACAGCCCTGTCTAGTCCCCGATCTGAGGGGGAATGCTTTCAGCTTCTCTCCATTGAGTATGATGTTGGCTGTAGGTTTGCTATATATAGACTCCACTATCTTGAGGAATTTCCCATCTATTCCCATTTTCTGTAGAGTTTTGAGCATGAATGGGTGTTGGATTTTGTCAAAGGCTTTCTCTGCATCTATTGAGATAATCATGTGGTTTTTGGCTTTGCTTTTATTGATGTGATGAATGACATTGATTGATTTACGGATGTTGAACCAGCCTTGCATTCCTGGGATGAATCCCACTTGGTCATGATGAACAATCTTTTTGATGTGTTGCTGTATCCGGTTGGCCAAGATCTTGTTTAATATTTTGGCATCTATGTTCATCAGAGATATTGGTCTGTAGTTTTCCTTTTTTTGTTCTGTCCCTATCAGCTTTTGGTATCAGGGTGATGTTGGCTTCATAAAAGGTGGAAGGGAGTATTCCTGTTTCTTCAATCTTATGGAATAGCTTAAGAAGTATGGGTATTAACTGTTTCCTGAAAGTTTTGTAGAATTCATTTGTGAAGCCATCTGGTCCAGGACTTTTGTTGTTGGGGAGATTCTTAATAACGGTTTCAATTTCTTTGTCTGTGATTGGTGCATTTAGATTTTGTAGTTCTTCTTGGTTCAGTTTTGGAAGTGCATAGGTTTCTAGGAATTGTTCCATTTCTTCCAGATTCTCTAGCTTGGTGGCATATAGTTCTTTATAGAAGTTTCGCAGAATTCTCTGGATTTCTGTGGTGTCCTAGAGCAGTTTTTCATATGTTTGTTAGCCTTTTGGATCTCCTCTGAGTTGAATGTTTTCTTCATATCCTCTGCCCATATCTGGATGGGGTCATTTGCTTTTTTGGTGCTAAGTTTGCTGAGCTCTTTATATATTTTGGTTATTACTTTCTTGTCTGATGTCTGGCATGTGAAGATCTCCTATTCTGTGAGGGGTCTCTCTGTTTTTTTAATAGTTTCTTTGGATGTGCAGAAGCTTCTCAATTTGATGTAGTCTCATTGGTTTGTTTCTGCTTTAGTCTTCCTTGCAATTGGGTTTGATTCATCAATGATGTCCTTGAGGTGTAGGTGGGAAAGCGTTTTACAAATGTTTTCTTCTAAGTATTTGATTGTTTCTTGTCTAACATCCAGATCTTTGATCCATTTGGAGTTTATTTTTGTTTCTGGTGAGATAAACTGGTTCAATTTCATTCTTCTGTGTGTTACAACCTAGTTTTCCCAGCACCATTTATTGAAGAGAGCCTCCTTTTTCCATTTAATCCTTTGGGCCCCCTTATCAAAGATTAGATGTCCATAGGTGTTGGGATTTACTTCTGGGCTTTCAATTCTGTTCCACTGGTCTGTGTGCCTATTTTTGTTCCAGTACCATGCTGTTTTGATGATGATGGCTTTATAATATAGTCTAAGGTCTGGGAGTGTGATGCCTCCATTTCTGTTTCTTTTCCTTAAGATGGTTTTGGCAATTCTAGTTTCCAGGTTTTTTCAGGTTCCAGATAAATGATTGTATTGTTTGTTCTATTATCTTAAATAAGCTTGGTGGAACTTTGATGGGTATTGCATTAAATTTGTATATGGCTCTGGGGAGAATATTCATTTTGATGATATTTATTCTTCCAATCCATGAGCATAGGCTTTATAATATAGTTTAAGGTCTGAGAGTGTGATGCCTCTATTTCTGTTTCTTTTCCATAAGATGGTCTTGGCAACTCTAGGTGTTTTTATGCTCCAGATAAGTGATTGTAGTGTTTGTTCTATTCTCTTAAAGAAGGTTGGTGGAACTTTGATGTGTCTTGCATTAAATTTGTATATGGCTGTGGGGAGAATATTCATTTTGATGATATTTATTCTTCAAATCCATGAGCATAGGATATATTTCCATTTCTTGGTATCAGTTTCTATTTCCTTGCATAGTGACTCATAGTTTTCAGCATACAAGTCTTTCACTTCTTTGGTCAACTTTATTCCTAGGTATTTGATTGATTTTGCTGAAACAGTAAATGGAAGTGATTTCTGGATGTCTTCTTCTTCAGATTTAGTGTTTGCATAAAGAAATGCCACTGATTTTTGTACATTGATTTTGTAGCCTGATACCTTGCTATATTGCCTAATAACTTCCAGTAATTTTCTGCTGGATTCTTTAGGTTTTTCTATGTATACTATGATATCATCTGTAAATAGTGAGAGCTTGACTTCTTCCCTTCCAATCTGTATTCCTTTGATTTATTTCTCTTACCTGATTGCTATGGTAAGTTCTTCCAATTCTATGTTGAAGAGTAATGGCGACAGTGGACTGCCCTGTCTAGTCCCAGATCTGAGGGGGAATGCTTTCAGCTTCTGTCCATTGAGTATGATGTTTACTGTAGGTTTGCTATATATAGAATCCACTATCTTGAGGAATTTCCCATCTATTCCATTTTTTGTAGAGTTTTGAGCATGAATGCGTGTTGGATTTTGTCAAAGGCTTTCTCTGCATCTATTGAGATAATTATGTGGTTTTTGGCTCTGCTTTGATTGATGTGGTGAATGACATTGATTGACTTATGGATGTTGAACCAGCCTTGCATTCCTGGGATGAATCCCACTTGGAAGTATTGAACAATCTTTTCGATATGCTGCTGTATCTGGTTGGCCAAGATCTTGTTTAATATTTTGGCACCTATGTTCATCAGAGATATTGGTCTGTTGTTTCCATTTTTGTTCTGTCCCCATCAGCTTTTGGTATCAGGGTGATATTGGTTTCATAGAAGGTGGAAGGGAGTATTCCTGTTTCTTCAATCTTATGGAAAAGCTTAAGAAGTATGGGTACTAACTGTTTCCTGAAAGTTTTGTAGAATTCGTTTGTGAAGCCATCTGGTCCAGGACTTTTGTTGTTAGGGAGAATCTTAGTAACGGTTTCAATTTTTTGTCTGTTATTGGTGCATTTAGATTTTGAAGTTCTTCTTGGTTCAGTTTTGGAAGGGCATATGCTTCTAGGAATTGGTCTATTTTTTCTAGATTCTCTAGCTTGGTGGCGTATAGTTCTTTATAGAAGTTTCGCAGGATTCTCTGGATTTCTGTGGTGTCAGTTATGATATCTCCTCCATCGTTTGCAATTCTATTAATTTGAATCTTCTCTCTTTTTTGTTTGGTGAGTCTGGCTAGGGGTTTGTCAATATTGTTTAATCTTTCAAAGAGTCAACATTTGGCTTCATTGATCTTTTGTATGGTTCTTTTATTTTCAATGTTGTTTATTTCTGCTCTAACTTTAGTGATTTCTTTCCTTCTGGTTTTTAGGGTTTCTTTGTTCCTCTTCCTCTAAGTCCTTGAGGTGTTCAGTAAGGTCGTTCATTTGAGCTTCTTCTTGGTGTTTAATATGTGATTGTATGGCTATAAGTTTCCCTCTCAGTACTGCTTTAGCTGTGACCCAAATGTTTTTATAGGTTGTGTCTTCATTTTCATTTGTTTCCAGGAACATTTGAATTTCCTGCTTGAATTAATCTCTGACCCAGTGGTTCTTAAGGAGTATGTTGTTTATTTTCCAAATTCTGTGACTTTTAATAATTGTCTGTTTGTTGTTAAATATTAGTTTTACTCCACTGTGGTCTGAGAAGATACTTGGATGATTTCGATGTTTTTGAATTTATTGATTCTGTCTTTGTGGCCTAATATGTAGTCCCTCCTTGAGTAAGTGTTATGTGGATTTGAAAAGAAGGTGTATTCCAGTTTTTTGGGGTGAAGGACTGTGAAAATGTCCAAGAGGTCTAGTCTGTCAATCTCTTCATTCAATTATCTTGTATCTTTGTTGGTTCTCTGCTTTGTTGATCTGTCTATGTGTGACAGTGGGATATTGAAGTCTCCCACTATGATTGTATTACTATTGATCTATTTTTGAAATTCCTTCAGTAAGTGCTTGACATATTTAGATGGTCCCTCATTGGGTGCATAGATTTTAATAATTGTTAAGTTTTCTTGGCTTATTGATCCTCTAATCATTATGTAATGTCCTTTCCTATCTTTTATTTCTTTATTTAATTTAAAATCTATTGTGTCTGTGATGAGAATGGCTGTTCCTGACCCCTTTTGTGGTCAGTTAGCCTGTATGATAGTTTTCCATCCTTCCACTTTAAGTCTGTGTTTATCTTGTGATAGGCGGGATTCTTGCAAGCAGCATGTTTGGGTTATGTTTTCTGATCTATCCCCCCACTCTGTGCCTTTTGATGGGTGAGTTTAAGCCATTGACATTTATTGATTTTATGGATTTAATGTATTGTAGTGCCATTGTTCAAAAAAATTTTTTTGTTTGCTCTGATATATTGCAAGTATTATAGTGATGTTCTTGTTTATAAGAGGTCTTTTAGAACCTCTTTCAGGGCCTGTTTGGTTATGTTTGCCTCCTTTAACTGTTGTTTGTCTAAGAAGGTTTTGATCCCTCCATCTAGTTTGAATGAAAGTCTAGCAGGATATATTATCCTTGGTTGAAACCCTTTTTCATTCAGGGCTCGATAGATATCTTGCCATTCTCTTCTAGCGTTTAGAGTTTGAGTGTAGAAGTCTGCAGATAATCTTATGGGTTTTCCCTTGTATGTGACCTTTTGTTTCTCTCTTGCAGCCTTTAGGATCCTTTCTTTATCCTTATTTATTCTCATTGTGACTATGATGTTTTTTGGTGTCTTCAGGTCTGGGTTGATTCTGTTTGGTACTGTGTGGGCCTCTTGAATCTTGATGTCCTTTCTGTTATTCACGTCTGGGAAGTTTTCTTCTATGATTTCCTCTAGAATGTTTCCTTCCCCTTCCTCTCTTTCTTCCTCTGGCAGGCCAATTATGCGAATGTTACTTCTTTTGAGATCATCCCATATGTCTCTGTTGTTGTTTTCAGTGTCTCTCAATCTCTTTTTAAGCTCTTTCACCTCTTTCTTCGTTTTCTCTAACTCATCCTCTGTCTGACTAATTCTGTTTTCTGCTTCTGTTAGTCTGCTTTCCCTTGCCTCAGCTTCTTTCTTCATTACAGCTATTTCAGCTTTCCATTCTCTAATTGCCTCAAGTTAATCAGTATTTTCCTTGGGGGGGGTCTCAACTTTTATTTCCCTAATAGTGCCATTCCTTTCCTCCAATGTTGTTTTCATTTCTGTGATTAATAAGTTTATTATTGTGCATACTTTTCTTATCTATGGTTACTTCTGGCTGATTTGTAGTTTTTTCTGGGCTCTTGTCTTCATTCATTGGAGTAGCAGTTTTATTTGTTTTTGATCTACCCTTTTTTTTGATTTATATGTTTCTTTTTTTATGCTCTGTTGTTCCTCAGTTGTTTTGTCTTGAGTACAAGTAACACTGTACTAAATACCTTTATGACAATTGCATTCACCAACTTCAGAAATTACAGTAACAACTGAAGCAAGTATTGAAGCAGTTTAATCACTACCAGTTAGCCAATTTCTCCCGTCCATGAAAAAATAGTAACCAAATCCCAGAGAAGTAGAAAGAGAAAAGAAAGAAGGGATAGCAAGAATAGACAGTTATGCAAATCTACTAACCACTATATTTTCTAGGAGTAACAAGAGGGGAAAGGTAAGTAGAGCAAAGATAAACACATAGAGATTCCACTCTGAGTCATATTTCTTCCCCAAAATAATTCACAAATTCAGAAAGGCAATGAAGAAGGAAGAAATGTATGACAAGATTTAAAAAAAGAAAAAAGAGAAAAGATAGAGAAAAGAGAAAAGATGAGAAAAAGAGCTGTAATTAAAGAGCAGTGAAAGGAAAGTTTTTTTGATAACTTTATTTTTAATTTAATTTAATTTAATTTTTTTAATTAGCTCAGAGTAGGAGGGAGGGGAGAGTCTGTAGAGGAGATAGGAGTAACCAGACAAGTTCCTCCCACAATAGATAAGATGCCCACTAGCCTAGCAATGAAATATACCCTAAGACTTAATTCTGATCAACCTAAAGGGGAGGAAAGATATATGCCTTTATATAATATTAATAATCAAATAGAGCAGGATAAAAAAAACCCTCTCTCAGATTACCTCAAACCTCGTGATCAGAGGTCACTGATTATTAAGAAAGAGAAAAAAAAAAAACCTCTGGACTAGAGAAGGATAGCTGAAATAGACAGTTATGCAAATCTACTATCCACTGTATATTCTAGGGGTAGCTAAAGGAGGAAGTTGAGCAGAAATACTCGCAGTGAGAGTCTACCCTGAGTCAGAATTCTTCCCCAAAATAATTCGCAAATTTGTATCAGTGAATTCAAAAAAGCACACTGTTTTGTGGTGTGGGGGATGGGGCCTGTGGCTTTGGAAGCTGTAGGATTAGGGAAGAAAGGATGACAAGAATGAGAAAAAGAAAGAGAGAGAGAAAAATGAAAAAGATAAGAAAAAGAACAGTCATAAAAGAGCGGTGAAAGGAAAAAGTTTATTTATTTATTTATTTTTAATTATTTAATTAGCTATGCGGGGTGAGGTGGGGGGGTTGGCTACTTAGAAAGAAAAAAGGCCAGAGGTTTCAGAAGGGTATAGACTTAGAATGAATGATACTCCCTGGTGGGAAAGGAATCTTGGTAAAGAAAAAGCTCAGAAGAGGAGCCTGCTAGGAGCTGGTCCCCAGGGACTGGTTATGGTGGGGGGGTGAAGGGGGAGTTGGTGTGCTTAATAATTTTAAAAGATAAAAATTTTTCCCTTTTTTTCTACTCTATTTTTTTAACCAAATTAAGTTATACTCACCTCCCTGGTGTCATCACTAGGACCCCTTATTGACTGGCCTACTAAAGGCAGAAAATCCTACCGTTTCCAGAAGATGTGGCCAGATCTCAAGCCACTAGCAGCTTCTCAGTCCGCCATCTTCTGGGAACCCCCCAGGATTCTTTTTGTTTGTTTGTTTTGCCTGTTTCTCATGATATTTTTTTGGAGAATGTATTAATTGCAAACCCAACTTCATTGCTTCCCTCCAAGAGAAGTCTATTCAACTTCTCACAACTCAGTTAATCCAGTTGCATGAAGAAAATAATATTTTATATGATTTTAATAATCATCTCCTTTCTCATATCCTAAAGTGATCTTGACAAAAATTTTCCCTTGCATTCTATGCATACCTATTCTTCAAGCCTTAAGTAATATGAGATTTTTCCCCCAAATATCTTATTTAAAATACATTCTTTTGGTCTACCCCTGTGATCATTACTGAATTCTAGGATAGATTTTCTAAAAACTAGATTATTGAAATATATCTGGTTTATCCTAATTTCATTTTACTGTCATCACTTTGGTCAATTTTTTCTTAAGAAAACATAACTCTCTACATCTTGTGTCCTTTCTATGACCCTCCTTTAGAATAAAATATAAATTTCCCATCCTTGCATAGCAAGGTCACACTAGAGATGGGTTATTATTTCTTTAGTATTTGTGAGGGCATGTGTTACAATGGCTTCCTTCCTCCCTCCCTTCCTTCCTTCCTTCCTTCCTTCCTCCTTCCTCCCTCCCTCCCTTCCTTCCTTCTTTCCTTATTCCTTCCTTCCTTGATTGCTTCTTTCCTTCCTTCCTTTCTTTCTTAATTTCTTTATTGGGAAATTAATGGTTTGCAGTAAACAGTAAAATAAATACAATAGTTTGTACATATGTAACATTTCTCAGTTTTCCACGTAACACTTCAAACCCCACTATGTCCTCCTCTGTCTTTCAGGACATGAAAACTTCCCCACTACCCCAAAGTCTTTGACTTTATTGCAATACACCAACATATTTCTCTTTTCAACTTCAGTGTTTATCATCTCCATTTTTATGCCTATACTTAGCATTGTCCTGATTGCATGATGATCTTTCATATCTTTAGCCCCTTGCCTTCCATTTCCTTCATCTAAGACACTCTTTGAATTTGCTAGATAATACCTCCTACTCACCTCTCAGACTCAGCATAGACATCTTTTTTTTTCCTAGGAAGCTGTTTACTCCAAATCGGTTTAGTCCTTTGTTATTGTTTGGTATTTAAATTGTGTTGTCCTTTACCTTTCTCTTCTTCATTTACTAGCACTTAACACACTCTAAGAACTGTTTATCTACATGTTTATCAATACCCTACCACTAACCCAGGATCAATTCCTTCACCATCATAAGTCAGAGCCAAGCAGTGCTCTGGAGTAAAAAAGAAAGAAAGAAAGGAATATAACTGAATGAGTGTTGTATTCTTTAATGGACTTTATATTTAAATTAACTTACCTACATATGTGTAAGTAAAATAATGTAAGCACTTGGCATCCTTTTGATGTAGTCCATACCTGAGACCAGTTTTTCTACCTATCTCCTTCAAGGTAGAAATCTATCTAAAATGACTCAAGGAGTGACTAATAGTGGAAACAGATGGGGGCTGGATGGTGGTGCACCTGGTTGAGGGCATGTGTTACAATGTGCAAGGGCCTGGGTTCAAACCCCTGGTCCCCACCTGCAGGGGGGAAGCTTCACAAGCGGTGAAACAGTGCTACAGGTCTCTCTCTCTCTCTCTTTCTCCATATATATATTCTCCTAAACTGTGTATCAGATTTAAGAACACATAAGATAGAAGCCAGGAATAAGTCTAGATTAGCTTGAAGTAAAATTAGAATTATATTCTTTCTTGTCCAGAAGATGGAGGGGAAAACATCTGATCAGTAGTCTTTGAAATAGCAGATAAACACAGTGCTAGGAATAACTAGGTAAAAAGCCACTGTGAGTTTTCTAGTTAATAAACTTCGAAATAAATTTCAATAAGGAGCAAGCAAAAACAACATTGTCAATGTGTTTATTGAATGTACAACAAATATTAGTCTCTTCTCAGGATTTTTGATGAACACAATTTTCTGTATCATCTATAAGGGACTAGAGAATACTTCCCACTGTATTTTTATGCCAATCATCCAGTCAGAACACACAATGAACACTAACTAATATTCTGTAGCATATTGAGGAAGTGGTATGCAATAATGTGCAAGCATCCTAAACGAGTATCCCCCACACCCATGGGGAGTCTACCTAAAAAATCTGTAAAACTGGAAAAAAATAGAAATAGGAGAACAAAAGAAGTTGAAGTACTTTCTTGTAAAGTACACAGAAATGATATCAGTGGCACTTCACTTTTTAATGTAACAACAAAAATCAAGTGAATGGACCCTCTCCATTACTTGGAACCTCCCTGTACAGTGTTCTTATCCATCAATTAAGCACTGGTTTAAGTGGTTGGTAAAAGTTATAAAACTCTGTAATGATGCCTTATTATTCAATTGGCTTTTAAGTGAGGGTTTTTTTTTCTTATCTCATGTAAAAGAGCACATAGGGATCTGTGAACAAATGAATATTCAACTTCTAAGTAACCATTTTAGATAATCATTGTTCTTAATGAGTTTGTAAATAACTGCTGATGCACTAGTTTATACAAAAGTAGAAATAAATGATGAATTTAAAAAATCATATGAAGATGCTACTGTGATTCCAACCTGACCTCTCTGGGCAGATAGCCTCATCAATGTATTTTGGAACCTCACCTCTCTAGAATCCTACCCTACTAGGGAAAAATAGAAACTGGCTGGAGGTATGGAACAATGTGTTAATGCCCATGTTCAGCAGAGAAGCAATTACAGAAGCCAAAACTCCCACCTTCGGAATGCTATAAAGAGTTCTGGTCCATTCTCAAATTGGGGGGGGGGCTGTTAGAGGAAGGTAACAAGAGGGCTATAAACTCTGACTATTCAGGACCAAGAGAGAGAGACAAGGAAAAAAAAGATATTTGGAAATACTAATGTGTGTATATATGACTTAGAAAATAAAATAAGGCAGGACCATGGAAAAAAAGGGGGGCCAGGTGGTGGCACAGCTGGTTGAGTGCACATGTTACAATGCACTAGGATCCAGTTTCAACCCCCCAGACCCTACTTGAAGAGAGAAATCTTCACAAGTGTTGAAGCACTGCTGCAGGTGTCTCTCTCCCTCTCTATCTCCTCTCTCAATTTCTCTCTATCTCTATAAATAAATAAATCTCTATAAATAAATAAACTACAGAAAAATAAAAATGGGTGAATATATATAAATATAGACAGATAGTTATAGAAATAGTAGTCCACATCTGTGACCTTGGAAGAGCTACTTCAGTTTCCAACAGAGGGAAGAGAAACACAGAACTCTGATGGTAGGAATGGTGCGGAATTATACCCCTGTCATTCCATAATTTCGTAAATCACTAATAAAAATTTTAAAAATCATGCAAAATAGGTTACACTACTGGAAAAATGTGTGTCAACTAGCTTATTCTTATTCTATTTTCAAAGTTTACTTTCCTTCTCCCAACACTTCTGCCAATGTTTAAGATTTAAGATCCAGCACCGTAGCATAGGAATTGGTGCCCCTCATGATGCTCTCCACCAATATAACAGGCTTGGGGTTTCTTCCAGCAAAGCAAGAGAGCCAAGTACAAATCAACATGGTTGCAGCTGCTCCACCTCCAGCACAGTAATAGGCCCAGCCAAGCTGACAGGTACCTGTAGAATCAGGAACAGAGACAAGATAAATGGACTATCTTCTTATACACTGCATTTTATATGTTAATGTAACAGTAGAAAGAAGTAAATACACCTTGGCTTCTAGATTTCTTCTTTCCTGCTTTGATGATGGTTGGCCCTTGCCTTCATAAGATTACAGGTTTATTGCATTATAGGATTAACCTGGAGGGTCTTGTGATTGATGGCAGTGATGAAAACACCTTCATTATGTGTCAGATGCAAAGCTGTTCTTTATTCATTGCAGTCACTTTACGAGATAGATAATTTTATTACACCTGTTTTATATGAGATGAAGCAACCAGTTCACAGATTAAATTAATTGTAAATGGGTCAGAGGGTAAAGAGTATTCCTTGTATTTACGGAGTCCCACATTCAGTTCTCAGAATCTTATATAAAGGATCAGTGACGTGTTCAGAACTCATCCTCTCTCTCTCTCTCTCTGAAAAATTAACATATTAGAAAATAAATTGTGAAAAGATGCATAGCTATAAATTAGTTAGAACCAAGTTATGAACTCTGCATCATCTGGACTCTAAATATCCAGACATTCAATCACAAAAATATACTACTAGTACATGAGCTGTATTGATTTCATTTGTTTATCCTAGCCCTAAACCTATATTTGTTTTCAAATAACTATGTCCTGTATCATCGGGAGATTTGTCAGGCAAAATCTCTATCCTAACCTAGACTTTCAACAGTCAAGGAGAAACTATAGTTTGGAATGAATATTAATTTCTAAATGAGGCAATTTCAGCTCAAAGAATGCAAATGGATACCTGCTCAAGAAATCCACTTCCTCACGCATCAGAGGTGGATTTATTCCTTTCAAGTATTTGTATTTTTCTTCAAAAACCTCTCAAAGAAAGATAATGCCTAAAGAAAGAGCAACTATTATTTTATGAGGGATCAAAGTAACAACTAACTGATAAAGTGATTAAGCTAACAGAACTCTGGAAATTATGGTAGATAAGCAGCAGCAAAATTTACAGATGTTTCATGAGAAAAGAGGTAGACAATGACCTTCACCTACCTCACAATCTTGCAGAAAGTTAATCCCAACCACAGTCTGTCAGACAGGATGTCAAGAATTACCTTCATTATATTTTTCTTTTTAATAATAAATTGTTTCTCTGCACTTGGTGTCCAGTGAATATTGTTTTCAACTTTCTAATTGACTCCTTAACACATCATATTAGGAACTCAACATAACTCCTTGCCAGGATGCTTTGAATTCTCATTTATATCAAACTAATTTATTACACATGTTACCACTTCATAATTTTATTACTACTAAATCATCATTCATGTACATTATTTGATCATAAAATGCTTCCTTTCTCTTACTGAACAGTTCATATCTTCCTCAGAACACTCTTTTTTTTCTAAGCATTTCACGTATTTTATTTCTTTTTGTAAGTTTTTATTTATACAATGGAAACACTGACAAAAAACATAGGATAAGAGGGGTACAACTCCACACAATTCCCACCACTGGAACTCCATATCCCATTCCCTCTCCCGATAGCTTTCCTAATTTTTTTTATATTTATTTCATTTATTTATTCCCTTTTGTTGCCCTTGTTGTTTTATTGTTGTAGTTATTATTGTTGTTGTTGTTGTTGGATAGGACAAAGAGAAATGGAGAGAGGGAGGGGAAGACAGAGAGGAGGAGAGAAAGATAGACACCTGCAGACCTGCTTCACTGCCTGTGAAGCGACTCCCCTGCAGGTGGGGAGCCGGGGTTCGAACCGGGATCCTTATGCAGGTCCTTGTGCTTTGCGCCACCTGCACTTAGCCCGCTGCACTACAGCCCGACTCCCCAGCTTTCCTATTTTTTAAACCACTCGGAGCATGGACCAAGGGTCATTATAAGATGCATATGGTGGAAGGACTGGCTTCTATAATTGCCTGAGAACACTCTTAAGAATGTAAAGGGGGGCGGAGCCAAGATGGTGACTTTGGAGCCACAGCTGCCATGAGCTCCAAGAGGTAGCAGCTTGCAACCTGGAATCCCCTGCAAAGGGTAGGATACTGGGATGTCTATAGGAGGATGAACATGGCCTGGTCAGAGTAACACCAAAATACAGTCATATAAATATAACTCTCTTATATTATATATATATAATATTATATATTATCTCTTATATTATATTATATATAAATATATATTCATATTTATATTTTATAAAAATATAACTCTCTCTTGGGGTGACAAACAGAGGTCAGGGGGACAAAGGAAAATCTTATGACTATTTCTGAGCTCCCCCCACACTAGTACCAACATGCAGGGGAGCCCAGCTGCTCCTAGAAGGCTCCCCACTGAGCTTTTGGTTTTTTTTTTACCAAGATTCCTGCCTCATCAGGGGTGTCATTCCAACCCTCTTCCTTTAACTTCTCTCTCTCTCTGTCTCTCTGTCTGTCTCTGTCTCTCTCTTTAAGTGGCTGGAGCTCTATTTGAGTGACAAAATACCTGACCAATCAGAGTCTCATCCCTGCCTGGGAAAGACTACCTGGGGGGGGGGTTATATATATTTCTCACAATTGACTGTCTTTGCTCAGGCTGCTTGCAGCCAATCGAGCAGCCCAAGCTGTAGACTTACTGTCAGGGATTTTCTACTCTACTTTATTTTATTACTACTATTATTATGTACACGTATCCCTTTTCCATCCACCTTCTTTAGGTTGACCAAAATTAACCATTGCTATTTTTTCCATTGCTAGGTGACTGGGTGTCCTATAAATTGTGATAGGAACTTGTTTCTCTCTACCTCTTCTCTCTACTCTCCTTTTTCCCTCCTCCTAGCTAATTAAAAAAAAACTCTCTTCACTGCTATTCCTATTTTCTTCTTTCTTTTTTCTTTCTTTCTTTCTTTCTTTTTTTTTTAATTCTTTTCTTCCTTCCTCCTTATTTTGTTTTCTGAATTCATTGATACTTGCTTGTGAATTATTTTGGGGAAGAAATCTGACTCAGAGTGGACTCTATATGTGTGGGTCTTCTCTACTTACCTTTCTCCCCTTTCTATACCTAGAATTTATAGTGGACAGTAGATTTGCATAATTGTCTATTATTGCTTTCAATTTTTTCCTGTCTCTTTCTTTTTCTTTTGTTTGGTTGCTATTCTTGGACTGTAGGTTTTGTTTGGCTAAATGGTTTTGGTTGAACTGCATCAATCCTTGCCTCAGTTACTATTGTTGTGATTTATGCACTTGTCATAAAGTTCTTTAGGTTTGCACTCAAAACATAACTGAAGAATAACAACAGAAAAATAAAAATCACATCAATAAAAAAAGTTAAATCAAGAGCAAATAAAACTGATACCACAATGAATCAAGACAGGAGATCTGAAAAAAAACTCCAAATCAGTCAGAAGTAATGATAGATAAGAAAAGAACGCAAGCAGTAGTAAACTTAATAATCACAGAAATGAAAACAACTATGGAGTAAAGGGCTACCAGAATTAGGGAAACAACAGAGGAGAACCACAATGAAAATACAAGCAACCTAGAGGTAATTAGAGAAATGAAAGCTAAAATATCTGAGCTAAAAGGCCAATCAATAGAACAAACTAATACTATAACTGAACTGAAGAAAGAAGCTGAGGGAAGGGAAGCAGATTAACAGAAGCAAAAACCAGAATTAGCTAGAAGAAAACAGAAAATGAGCTAGAGAAAACAAAGAAAGAGGTAAAAGAGCTCAAAAAGAGATTGAGAGTCACTGAAAACAAGAACACAAACATATAGGATGATCTCAAAAGAAGTAACATTCATATAATTGGAATACCAGAGGAAGAAAGAGAGGAAGGGTAAGTAAATATTCTAGAGGAAATAATGAATGAAAACTTTCCAGACCTGAACAACAGAAAGGACATTAATATTCAAGAGACCCAGAGAGTCCCAAACAGAATCAAACCAGACCTGAAGACACTAACATATCATAGTTACAATTAAAAGAATCAAGGATAAAGAGAGGATCCTAATGGCTGCAAGAAAAAAAAAGTCACATACAGGGCAAAACCCATAAGACTGTAAGCAGACTTCTCCACTCAAACTCTAAAAGCCAGAAGGGAGTGGCAAGATATCTATCAAGCCCTGAATGACAAAGGGTTTCAGCCAAATATAATGTATCCTGCTAGACTTTCATTCAAACTAGATGGAGGGATCAAATACTTCTCAGACATACAACAGTTAGAGGAGGCAACCATCACCAAGTCTGCCCTGAAAGAGGTAGTAAAAGACCTCTTATAAAAAAGAACATCACCATAATACTTGCCGTATATCAGATCAAAAAAATTGTTGAATTGTTGACAGTACAATACATTCAATTCATAATATCAATAAATGTCAATTGATTAAATTCACCCCTTAAAAGGCATAGAGTGGGAGGATGGATCAGAAAATACAACCCAACCATGTGCTGGTAGTTGCAAGAATCCCACCTTACCAAAGAAGACAGACACAGACTTAAGTGAAAGGAAGGAAAACTATCCGACAGGCCAATGGACCAAAAAAAAAAAAAAAAAAAAAAAAAAAGGCAGGAACAGCCATTCTCATCTCTGACTCCATAAACTTTTAAAAAAGTAATAAATATAGGAAAGGCCATTACATAATTATTAGAGGAACAATGAACCAAGAAGATTTAACAATTATTAGCATCTATACATCCAATGAGGGACCATCTAAATACAACAAACGCCTACTGAAAGAACTGCAAAATACATCAACAGTGATACCATAATAGTGGGAGACTTCAACACACCACTCTCACACTTAGACAGAATAATAAACCAGAAAATCAACAAAAAATCAAGAGAATTTAATGAAGAGATGGACAAGACTAGGCCTCCTGGACATTTTCAGAGTCTTTCACCCCCAAAACTGGAATACACATTCTTTTCAAATCCACACAGCACATCCTCAAAGATAGACAATATTTATGGCCCCAAAGACAGTATCACAAATTCAAGAGCATTGAAATAACCCCAAGCATCTTCTCAGACCACAGTGGAGTAAAGCTAACATTCAACAACAAACATAAAATTACTAAAAGTCACAATATTTGGAAACCCAACAACATACTGCTTAAGAACTACTGGGTCAGAGAGGCATTCAAGCAAGAAATTTTATGTTCTGGGAAACAAATGAAAATGAAGACACAGGTTATGAAAATATTTGGGACACAGATAAAGCACTATTGAGAGGGAAACTCATAGCCATACAATCACATATTAGAGAACACGAAAAAGCTCAAATAAATGACCTTACTGCACACTTTAAAGACTTAGAGGAAGAAGAACAGAGGGACCCTAAAGCAAACAGAAGGACAGAAATCACTAAAATTAGAGCAGAAATAAACAACGTCAAAAATAAGAGAACCATACAAAAGATCAATGAAGCCAAATGTTGGTTCTTTGAAAAATTAGACAAGATTGACAAACCCCTAGCCAAACTCAGTAAAAAAAAAAAAAAAGAAGAAGACCACATATATAGAATTCTAAACGAGAGAGGAGATATCACAACTGACACCACAGAAATCCAGAAAATCATGTGAAACTTCAATGAAGAATAATACACCACCAAGTTAGAGAATCTGGAAGAAATGGAAGAATTCCTGGAAACATATACCCTTCCAAAACTGAACCAAAAAGAACTACAAAACCTAAATGCACCAATCACAGACAATGAAATCAAAACAATTATTAAGAATCTTCCCAACAACAAAAGTCCTGGACCAGACGGCTTCACAATTGAATTCTACAAAACTTCAAGGAAACAGCTAGTACCTATACTTCTAAAGCTCTTCCACAAAAATCGAAGAAACAGGAACACTCCCTTCCACCTTCAATGAAGTCAACATCACCCTGATACCAAAAGCAAATACTGACACAACAAAAAAGGAAAACTACAGACCAATAACTCTGATGGACATAGATGCCAAATTATTAAACAAGATCCTGGCCAACCGGATACAGCAGTATATATAAAAAAAGTTCATCATGACCAAGTAGGATTTATCCCAGCAACGCAAGGCTGGTTCAGCATACATAAGTAAATCAATGTCATTGACCACATCAATACAAGCAAAACCAAGCACCACTTAATTATCTCAGTAGGTGCACAGAAAGACTTTGACAAAATCCAACACCTATTCATGCTCAAAACACTACAAAAATGGGAATAGATGGGAAATTCCTCAAGACAGTAGAGGCCATATATAGTAAACCTACAGCCAACATCATACTCAATGAACAGAAGTGGAAAGCATTCCCCTCAGGTTGGGGACTAGACAGGGCTGTCCATTATCAGCATTACTCTTCCACATTGTATTGGAAGTTCTTGCCATAGCAATCAGGCAAAAGAAAGAAATCAAAGGAATACAGATTGTAAGGAAAGAATTCAAGCTCTCATTATTTACAGATGATATGGTAATATAGATAGAAAAACCTAAAAAATCCAGCAAAAAAATACTGGAAGTTATCAGGCAATATAGCAAGGTGTCAAGCTACAAAATCAATGTACAAAAATCAGTGGCATTTCTTTATGCAAACACTAAACCCGAAGAAGAGGATATCCAGAAATCACTCCCATTTACTGTTGTAGCAAAATCAATAAAATACCTAGGAATAATGCTGACCAAAGCAGTGAAAGACTTGTGTGCTGAAAACTATGAGGACATAGGAAATAGAAAATGAGACCAAGAAATGGAAAGGCATCCCATGCTCATGGATTGGAAGAATTAATATCATCAAAATGAATATTCCCCCAGATCCATATACAAATTTAATGCTACACCCATCAAAGATCCACCAAGTTTCTATAAGAGAATAGAACATAAACTGCAATCATTTATCTAGAACCAGAAAACACCCAGAATTGCCAAAACCATCTTGAGGAAAAGAAACAGAAATGGAGGCATCACACTCCCAGATCTCAAACTATATTATAAGGCCATCATCATCAAAAGAGCCTGGTACCAGAACAAAAATAGGCACACAGACCAGGGGAACAGAACTGAAAGCTCAGTACTAAACTCCCACACCTATGGATATCTAATCTTTGATAAGGGGGCCCAAAGTATTAAATGGAGGAAGGAGGCTCTCTTCAATAAATGGTGCTGGGAAAACTGGGTTAAAACATGCAGAAGATTGAAAGTGAACCACCTTATCTTACCAGAGACAAAAATCAACTCCAAAGGGGTCAAGGACATGGATATCAGGCCAGAAACTATCAAATACTTAGAGGAAAACATTGGTGGAACACTTTCCCAATTAAACCTCAAGGACAACTTTGATGATATAAACCTAATTGCAAGGAAGACGGAAGAAGAAACAAATCAATGGGATTACATAAAATTGAAAAGATTCTGCACAGCCAAGAAAACTATCACACAAACAAAGAGACCCCTCACAGAATGGGAGAAGATCTTCACATGTCATACATCAGACAAGAGAGTAATCACCAAAATATGCAAAGAGCTCAGCAAACTTAGCACCAAAAAAGCAAATGACCCCATCCAAAAATGGACAGAGGATATGAACAAAACATTCACTACAGAAGAGATCCAACAGGCTAACAAACACATGAAAAATTGTTCCAGGTCTCTGATTGTCAGAGAAATGCAAATAAAGACAACACTGAGATACAACCACACCCCTGTGAGAATGGCATATGTCAAAAAGGACAGCAGCAACAAATGCTGGAAAGGCTATGGGGACAGAGGAACACTTCTGAACTACTGGTGGGAATGTACGTTAGTCCATTCTCTGTGGAGAGGAGTCTGCAGAACTCCCACAAACCTAGACATGGACCTTCTATAGGACCCAGTAATTCCTCTCTTGGGGATATACTCCAAGGACATCATTACACACAACCAAAAAGATATTTGTACACCTATGTTCATAGCAGCACAATTTGTGATAGCTAAAACCTGGAAGCAACCCAGGTGTCCAACAACAGATGAGTGGCTGAGAAAGCTGTGGTATATATACACAATGGAATACTATGCAGCTATTTAGAACAATGAACCCATCTTCTCTGACCCATCTTGGACAGAGCTAGAAGGAATTATGTTAAGTGAGCTAAATCAGAAAGATAAAGATGAGTATGGGATGATCCCACTAATCAAAAGAGGTTGAGAAGGAAGAACAGAAAGGGAAACTAAAAGCAGGATTTGACAAACTCTGGAGTAGGGAACCAAAGTAAAAACCCTGGAGGGAGGGTGAGGCTTGATATTCAGCTTCCTGGGATAGCAGGGCAGGCGTTTGTGTGGGTGGGTGAGGTAGGACAGTCTTTTGGTAGTGGGTATGGTGTTTAGGTACACTCCTATTAATTTTTAGTTATATAAATCACAGTTTAATTAATATGATAGGGGAAATATTGATTGTATGTCTCAAACTTTTTAAAGCACAGAGTCTTTTTAATACATAGGCTGAGTCTTTGATATGTTGACTCTTTCAAAAGCCTAGACCAGGAGAACAGAAGCAACTGATGGCACAGATATATACAAATAATGTCGAAGGACATAAATTATGGTGATGTTGGGTATTATACAGCAAATCCTAACAAAGGGATTTTTCAAAGTTAACTCAATTACCAAATAATGTGATTATAACAATAACAGTCTATTGTCTTCTTGAACACTAAGAGAGCAGGAACCTCACATTTCCACTATAGAGCCTATATTTCCCTCAGTCCAGGAACCTTAGAGTGGGGTTCACTTTCCAAATAAATTGTTGAGAAATCATGGACCCAAAGCTTGGAATAGTGGAGAGGAAGTGTTAGGGGGGTACTCACTGCAAACTCTAGTGTACTTCTGCTTTCAGGTATATATTTTGTAGTAGTTTATGGATACGTGTGAACATATGCTCAAGTGAGAATTTTCTATATATACATGTGGTTATTACATATAAGGGGGAAATTATTGAATTTATCTTTCTGTATTGCCATATCTGTTTGTATAGACTGAAGACAGATTTAATAGAAAGCTCACACATAATATAATTATCTTGGGTAACTGAGACTACACAATGATTTATAGTTTTCGCTATTCTCATGGTTAATATAAAAAAAAAAGAGATACACCTGGAGTCCTGCTTTACCACTTGTATAGCTTTCCCCTGACAGGTGAGGACCAGGGACTTGAACCTGGGTCCTTGTGCACTGTAACATGTGTGGGCAATCAGGTGCACCACTCATCAGCTCCAGAATTTTCTCTTTTAAGAACAACTGTGTATTTCTTGTTGACCTACAAAAATGACTGGTATTGGACTTGGTCTTAAACATTCCAGTATTCTATTTCAGAGAAATTGGGGATTGTCAAGGAGAGTCTCAGAATGAATTGAAGAAAACATTTAATCCCTCTGAGTCAAGAAACTAGAGTCTTTAAATGAATTGCTTCACCTACTGGATTTCAATTATTTCACTCATTAAAAGGGAGAAGATAATTAACAACATGCCTAAAGACAAAGCAAGATGGCTGAATAAATTCTTGAAAACTCCTTGAGAAAAAACAAGACTCATGACTATCTTGACTTTCAGAGTAAATTAACTAATTTGAGTCTCCATGCTAGAAGTGATCAAGGGACTCACTATGTCTTCAAAAACTACTGCAGTGAGCTGACTTCAATCTAGAGGACTGCCAGTACATGTGTGCATGGGTATTCTTGAATATAAGGATTGGATGGCAAAAAAAGGAAGAGAATAGATCCTAACTTCAAATTAGCTTTATGCTAAAGTTTCTGGATGACTCCAGAAATAAGCCCATTGCTTTTTGTGTTCTTCTGCACTGTTCCTAACACTCTGTGAATCTTTCTACTTCAGCATTGAATTTACGATGACATGATCTGTCATATGAGTTATTAAATCATCATTCAGCAGTGGGCCTGACATTTAAATCATGTCATATTTAATCCCAAATTGCAAATCAATTGGTTTGGAGTTTGACTCTACTTTCTTTGATTTACTATTAAGTTATGATAGTTCAGCTCTGCTGTTTAAAAAACAGATAATTCAGTCTGATACTCAAGCTGACAGCTCCCCAGAGCAATAATTCTGTGCAATTCAGGGACATGCTGTCTGGAAAGTTGTCAATAGATCATTAAGAATTACAGGGCAGGGATCAAGCGATAGCACAGTGGGTTAAGTGCACATGATGCCAAGTGCAAGGACTGATGCAAGGACCAACATAAGGATCCCAGTTCGAACCCCTGGCTCCCCACCTGAAGGCAGGTCGCTTCACAAGTGGTGAAGCAGGTCTACAGATGTTTATCTTTCTCTCCCCCTCTTTGTCTTCCCCTCCTCTCTCCATTTCTTTTTTTTTTTAAATTTTTTATTTAAGAAAGGATTAGTGAACAAAAGCATAAGGTAGGAGGGGTACAACTCCACACAATTCCCAACACCCAATCCCCATAACCCACCCCCTCCCATGGTAGCTTTCCCATTCTCTATCCCTCTGGGAGCATGGACCCAGGGTCGTTGAGGGTTGCAGAAGGTAGAAGGTCTGGCTTCTGTAATTGCTTCCCCGCTGAACATGGGCGTTGACTGGTCGGTCCATACCCCCAGTCTGCCTCTCTCTTTCCCTAGTAGGGTGTGACTCTGGGGAAGCTGAGCTCCAGGACACATTGGTGGGGTCTTCAATCCAGGGAAGCCTAGCTAGCATCCTGGTGGCATCTGGAACCTGGTGATTGAAAAGAGAGTTAACATATGAAGCCAAACAATTTGTTGAGCGATCATGGATCCCAAGCTTGGAATAGTGGAGAGGAAGTGTTAGGGAGGTACTCACTGCAAACTCTAGTGTAGTCCTGCTTTCAGGTATATATTTTGCAGTAGTTTATGGATACGTGTGCACATAAGCTCTCTCTCACAGAAACTGGTGTATATCTAGGTTATGGGACTTTGTTGGAAAGTGAACTACCTGAGATGAAATTAGAGTGTACTATTAAAGGAAAGGTCTCACCCGAGTAATGAAGCTGAAGGGTTGTCATTCCAGACGTGAAGTCTCTGGATACATTCTGAGGTGAAGCATGTTGAGGTAGCAATCGTTGCTTTGGTTAGGTTGTGATCGGCAGATGCAATGTTATTTGGTTTGGATTGGGAGATGCATACAGGAAAGTGGGCCCTATCCAAGGGTTCCAGGACTGGGGGAAGTAGGGGCTCTATAGTGAAGATGTGAGGTTCCTGCTGTCTTAGGGTTCAAAAAGACAATCAATAGTTAATATTATCATCACATTATTTGTTAATTGGGTTAACTTTGAAAAGTCCCTTTGTTATGGTTTGCTGGACAGTACCCAGTATCTTGTATATAGCTGTGCTATTGGAAGCTTCTAATCTACTTGGTCTAGGCTTTTGAGAGAGTCCGCATATCAAATACATAGCCTATATATTAAAAAGATTCAGTTTGTCTTTTGAGAAACTTTGAGACATACAATTGATTTCCCCCTCTCATATTAATTAACTACTGATTTATATGTCTACATTTTGCTAGGAGTGTACATAAACACCATTCCCACCACCAAAGGACTGTGACCCATCCCTCCCGCCCACTCCCACCCCCCCCTGGCCCAGGAAGCTACATGCCTACCCCTCACCACTGGGTTTTTACTTTGGTGCCCTACTTCCTCTCTCCATTTCTCTCTTTCCTATCCAACAACAACAGCAATGACAACAACAACAATAAACTACAATGGCAACAAAAGGAAAAAAATAGCCTCCTGGAGCAATAGATTCATAGTGGAGACAAAAAAAAAAAAAAAAAAAAGAATTACAGGGCAATGTTAGCCTGAAACAATTGTTTTTGGTTTGGGCATCATAATTTGGAAGTAGACAAAGTCTAAAAAAGACTATGAGTTGGGGGGGGGGGGATATTTTAAATGTCTGCTTAGGAATCAACACTAAAAAATGTGTCTGAAGAATAGTCTCTCTGGTAGAAAGAGGAAATGTTACTTAAAAATAATAATTTCTCAGATTGTGTTTGAATGTTTATTGTAAAACTAAACATATGCTTACCATGTAATCCAAAGATCCTATTATTTGGTATTTATTCAAAGGAATTGAAAATGTATATCCACACAAAATCCTGTACAAAGATGTTCATACCAGATTTATTCTTAATTCTCAAAACTTTGATGCAATCAAGATGTTTTTCAATGAATTATGAGTAAATAAATTGTAGTAAACTCATTCAATGGAATACTTTTAGCTCTTAAGAGAAAGTTAAAATTATGAAAATGTATATTAGAATCTTAAATTCATATTATTAAGTCCAAGCCTTTCTGAAAACCTAAACTGTATAATTGCAACAATGTGTTCTTATTAAGAAAAGCCTACAGAAATACTGAAATGATTGATTCCATGAGTGAGTTAGGATATGGGGAAGAAGAATAGGCAAAGCACAGATATTTTTACAGTACTTAAAATGGTCCAGGTGATACTGTAATGATGGATATATGCATATATATTTGTAAGCCAAAAGTCAACCTTAGGAAAATTATAGATTTGAAATACCATTCATTATGTATCAATATGGTTTTGTCATTTCAAAGAAATGCACCACACTGGTGGTGAATGTTGGTAACTGGAAAAGCTATACCTATATGACACGGCACAGACCAAATCCCTGTAAATACCTTAGCTCGCCTCCCTACACACACACACACACACACACACACACACACACACACACACACACACACAATGCAAGTTAGGGAAATAATCCCCAGCCAACTTCCAGAGGCACAGCCAGTTAGCAACTGCTACACTTTGTTCCACTGACCAAATAGTTAAAGCAACAAAAACACCTGAAAACTCATCAATTTACAAATGTAAATTTTTAAGAAACTCACTTAGGCATAAGTGGTACAGCCACATGTGATCAGTAGAAGGAAAAAAAAAATATCCTGGTAAGGGAGAGATTCCCAGGACCTAGGTAGCTGTGCTTAGCTGCAACTGGCACCATTTTGGTAGTTAAACTACCAAATAATAAAATATGATATTTTCTGAAGTGAAGCATGCTGGGGTGGCATTCGTTGTGTTGATTGAGGTGCAATCCGCGGATGCAATATTATTTTATTTGGATTGAGAGAAGCATGCAGGAAAGTGGGCCCCACCCTAAGGTTCCAGGACTGGGGGAAAATATAGGCTTTATAGTGGAAATGTGAGGTTCATGCTGTCTTAGGGTTCAAGAAGACAAGGGATAGTTATTGTTATCATCACATTATTTGGTGATTGGGTTAACTTTGAAAAGTCCCTTTGTTAGGGTTTGGGGTATAATACCCAGCATCTTGTATATAGCTGTGCTACCAGTTACTTCTGTTCTCCCTGGTCTAGGCTTTTGAGAGAGTCAACTTATCAAAGACAACCTATGTATTAAAAAGACTCAGTCTGTGTTTTAAGAAGTTCTAGACATATGATCAATTTTTGCCCTCTCATATTAATTAAATAGTGGTTTATATGTCTACAATTTGATAGGAGTGTACATAAACACCATTCCCACCACCAAAAAATGGTGTCCCATCCCAACCACCCCCCACCCCTCACCCCCCTTCTACACCAGGAATCCCAATGGCCACCCTCCCCTTCACCACAGGGTTTTTACTTTGGTGCCCTGCTCTAGATTTAATCAGATCCTGCTTTTAGTTTCCCTTTCTGTTCTTCTTTCTCAACTTCTGTTGATGAATGGGGACATCCCATACTTATCTTTATTCTTTCTGGCTTAGCTGACTTAACATAATTCCTTCTAGCTCTGTCCAAGATGGGTCAGAGAAGGTGGGTTCATTGTTCTTAATAGCTGCATAGTATTCCGTTGTGTATATGTACCACAACTTTCTCAGCCACTCATATGCTGTTGGGCACCTGGGTTCCTTCCAGGTTTCAGCTATTATGAATTGTGCTGCTATGAACATAGGTGTAAACATATCTTTTTGATTGGGCATTATGGAATCCTTGGGGTATATCCCTAGGAGAGGAATTACTGGGTCATATGAAGGTCTATGTCTAGCCTTGTGAGAGTTCTCCAGACTCCTCTCCAGAGAGGCTGGACCAATTTACATTCCCACCAGCAGTGAAGAAGGGTTCCTCTGTCCCCACAGTCTCTCCAACATTTGTTGCTGCTGTCCTTTTTGATGTATGCCATTCTCACAGAAGTGAGGTGGTATCTCAATGTTGTCTTTATTTACATTTCTCTGACAATCAGCGACCTGGAGCAGTTTTTCATATGTTTGTTAGCCTTTTGGATCTCCTCTGAAGTGAATGCTTTGTTCATATCCTCTACCCATTTTTGGATGGAGTCATTTGCTTTTTTGGTGATAAGTTTGCTGAGCTCTTTGCATATTTTGGCGATTACTCTCTTGTCTGATGTATGGCATGTGAAGATCTTCTCCCATTCTGTGAGGGGTCTCTTTGTTTTGTGTGATAGTTTCTTTGGCTGTGCAGAAGCTTTTCAATTTGATGTACTCCCATTGGTTTGTTTCTGCTTTAGTCTTCCTTGCAATTGGGTTTGTTTCATCAAAGATGCCCTTGAGGTTTAGGTGGAAAAGTCTTCAACCAATATTTTCCTCGAAGTATTTGACAGTTTCCCGTCTGACATCCAGGTCCTTGATCCATTTGGAGTTGATTTTTGTTTCTGGTGAGATAAAGTGGTTCAAATTCATTCTTCTGCATGTTTCAACCCAGTTTTTCCAGCACCATTTACTGAAGAGAACCTCCTTTTTCCATTTAATACTTTGGGCCCCCTTATCAAAGATTAGATGTCCATAGGTGTAGGGGTTTAGGTCTGGGCTTGCAATTCTGTTCCCCTGGTTTGTGTGCCTATTTCTGTTCTGGTACCAGGCTCTTTTGATGATGATGGCCTTATAATATAGTTTGAGATCTGGGAGTGTGATGCCTCCATTTCTGTTTCTTTTCCTCAAGATGGTTTTGGCATTTCTAGGTGTTTTCTGATTCCGGATAAATGATTGTAGGTTTTGTTCTATTTTCTTAAAGAAGATTGTTGGAACTTTGATGGGTGTAGCATTAAATTTGTATATGGCTCTGGGGAGAATATTCATTTTGATGATATTTATTCATCTGATCCATGACCATGGAATGTCTTTCCATTTCTTGGTATCAGTTTCTATTTCCTTAAATAGTGACTCTTAGTTTTTAGTATAGAAGTCTTTCACTTCTTTGATCAGTTTTATTTCTAGGTATTTTATTGATTTTGCTGTGACAGTGAATGGGAGTGATTTCTGGATGTCTTCTTCTTCAGTTTTAGTGTTTGCATAGAGAAATGCCACTGTGTCCAGAGACTTCAGGTGTTGAATTACAACCTTTCAGCTTCATCACTCGGGTGAGCTCTTTCCTTTCATAGTATTCTCTACTTCCATTTCAGGTGTTCCACTCCCCAGTAAAGTCCCCAAACCTAGATATATTCCAGGTCCCCTGAGATAGAGCATATGTTCACACGTGCCCATAAGCTAAGGAAAATATATATACCTGAAAGCTGAAGTACATAAGAGTCTGCAGGGAATACTTCCCAACACTTCATCTGCACTATTCCAGTGTTTAGGTCCATGGTCGTTCAACAATTTGTTTGGCTTTGTATGTTAACTCTCTTTTCAGCCACCAGGTTCCGGATGCCAGCATGATGCCTACCAGACTTCCCTGGACAGACGACCCCACCAGTGTGTACTGGAGCTCTGCTTCCCCAGAGACCCACTCTACTAGGGAAAGAGAGAGGCAGACTGGGAGTATGGACCAACCAGTCAACGCTCATGTTCAGCGGGGAAGCAATTACAGAAGTCAGACCTTCCACCTTCTGCAACCAAATGACCCTGGGTCCATAATCCCAGAGGGATAGAGAATGGGAAAGCTATCAGGAGACGGGGTGGGATATGGAGATCGGGTGGTGGGAATTGTGTGGAACTGTACCCCTCTTATCCTATGGTTTTGTTAATGTCTCCTTTCTTAAATAAAAAAAAAAGAAAAAATATGATATTGTGCTCTTTGGGACAAAATAGATGGAACAGGAGGTGATTATGCTTAGTGAAATAAGTAAAGAAATAGAAGACAGGGAGTCGGGTGGTAGCACAGCGGGTTAAGCGCACGTGGCGCAAAGCACAAGGACCGGTGTAAAGATCCCGTTCGAGCCCCCAGCTCCCCACCTGCAGGGGAGTCTCTTCACAGGCGGTGAAGCAGGTCTGCAGGTGTCTGTCTTTCTCTCCCCCCTGTCTTCCCCTGCTCCCTCCATTTCTCTCTGTCCTATCCAACAATGACAATAAAACAACAAGGGCAACAAAAGGGAATAAATAAATAAATTAAATTAAAAAAAAGAAATAGAAGACAACTAGCAGATGGCTATACTCAGATGTGGAAGCAAAGAACATGTTTTGAAGATTTTGTGAGAAATACTGTGGTTATCTTCGGGAGATAAGTGGGGAGGGACACAGAAATCTGTTGTTGGATGTGGTGTGGGACTACACACTTTAATATTATCCTATGGTCTTGTCAATATTTCCATTTTATAAATAACTAAAAAATAAAATATATTGTGACACATAATTGATTATGGGCCTTTTGGAATATAACTAAAATAGGCCTACTAGCTATCTACAAAATGGAGACACCCCCAACTCTTCATCTGTAGTATTCCAGCCTTTAGGTTCATGGTTAATCAACAATTTGTTTGGCTTTATATGTTAACTCTCTTTTCTGTCACCAGCTTCCAGACTCTACCATAATGCCAATGGTACTTCCCTGGACAGACAATCCCACCAATATGTCCTGGATCTCCACTTCCCCAGAACCCTGGCCCACTAAGGAAAGAGAGAGAGATAGGCTGGTAGTATGGATTGACTGTCAACACCCATGTTTAGTGGGGAAACAATTATAGATGCCAGACCTTCCACCTTCTGCATCCCACAATGACCCTGGGTTCATACTCCCAGAGAGATAAAGAATAGGAAAGCTGTCAGGGGAGAGGATGGGATATGGAGTTCTAATGGTGGTAACTGTGTGGAGTTGTACCCCTCTTATGCTATGGTTTTGTCAGTGTTTCCTTTTTATAAATAAAAAATTCTAAACCATAGGATAAGAGGGGTATAACTCCACAGAATTTCCGCCACCAGAACTATGAATCCCATCCCTTCCCCTAATATCTTTCCTATTCTTTAGCCCTCTGAGAGTATGGAGCCAAGGTCATTGTGGGATGTAGAAGGTGGAAGGTCTGGCTTCTGTAATTGCTTCCCTGATGAACATGGGCATTGACAAGTTGATCCATACTCCCAGCCTGTTTCTCTCTTTCCCTAGGGGGGAAGGGCTCTGGGGAAGCAGAGATCCAGGACACATTGGTGGGGTTGTCTGTCCAGGGAAGTCTGGTCGGCATCATGCTAGCATCTGGAACCTGGTGGTTGAAAAGAGAGTTAACATGTAAAGCCAAACAAATTGTTGAGCAATCATGGACCTAATGGCTGGAATAGTGCAGATGAAAAGTTGGTGGTGGGAGGTCTCCTTTTTATAGAGAGCTAGTAGTCATATTTTAGTTATATTCCATGTGGCTATACTAATTTTTGTTTATTTGTTTTTTTCTGAGCCTGAAATCTGATATGCAGGTGGAACCTAATTATTGTCATGGCTGGAAGAAGGACCAGAAAGCTGGATCAGGGAAGAGAGTGGCTCCCAAATGTGGAAAGGTGTATAAATATTGTTCATTGTAAACCCCATCAATTTGATGTGATCTGGGGCCCATATTCAGCTTAGGAGCCTATGTGACCTCTGAATCCCTGTAGATATGAGCTCACATTCTGTGGTCATAAGTAGAAACATTCTTTTTTTTAAAAAAAAATTTTCTTCTTAACCAGAGCACTGCTCAGCTCTGGCTTATGGTGGTGCAGATGATTGAACCTGGGACTTTGGATCCTCAGGCATGAGAGTCTGTTTGCATAACCATTATGCTATCTATTCTCCACCCAAGTAGGAATGTTCTAAGCTGCCCCAATATCAGGATCCATCTTCCTCAGGTGTAGCATAGAGTATATTGTCCGGCTTCACTTCGGAGGATGGAACATTCTCTACCATTGTTGATCTAAGTTAAGGGCAAGTCCTATGGGGCCCACAAAGGGGTCTATTGTATTGTTCCTGCTAGAAATGACTGGTAACAATGGAGAGAGGGATTTATTCAAGGTCTAGGCCCATCATGTCTGTTTGGGAATCTCAGGACTCCCCGACTAGGGCCACAGCTGATGGGGTGGCCTGATAGTGACTAAAGAATCATCATTAAAGTAAAAAAAAAAACAAACTATGCTTGTGTAGCTACCAGGGGAAAATTGGAAATCTCTACTTTCTCCTTATTATTGTTGTTGTAAATTTTAAACTGCTTTGTTAAATTTATTATAATTTTAAACACAGAAGGACAGAAATCTCTTTTGGGTTTCTTACATCTTTACTTGCCAAGTACCATCTGATGGAATTCTAGGTCCTTCAAAGTTTGAATGAAGAGAGAGTGAATCACAAATGATCTCTAACACCTGCAAAATTGACAGGGTAGACACTACTAGACATATACCCATAAGACAGGGAAAAAAAAAACTGATTCAAAGCTAAATATGTACTTCTGTGTTCATAACTGTTTTATTCACAGTGTCCAAGGAATGGAAGCAAACTAAATACCAATAAGCAGATGGCTGAATAAAGTAAGCTCCTGGAAATTATCAGCCATTAGTAAGGTTTCAAGCTACAAAATTAATACAGAAAAACCAGCTGCATCAGTCCTATTCACTATAGCAACAAGAAGATATCCAGAAACCATTCCCATTCACTATAGCAACAATATACATATATTGCATATATATATATATATATATATCAAAATAAGTGAAAGACTTAAAGAGAATCAGGTGGTGGCACATCTGGTTAAGTGCATACGTTACAGTGTTCAAAGAAGCCCCTGGTCCCCACCTGCAGGGGGAAACCTTTGCAAGTGGTGACGCAGGGCTGCCTGTGTCTCTCTGTTTCTTTTCCTCTGTATCTATACTTCCCCTCTCAATCTCTATCTATATCCAATAATAAGTAAATAAAAATATTAAAAATAATAACAATAGCTTTAAAAAGGAGATAGAGAAGGAGTCAGTTGGGTGGTAGCACAGTGAGTTAAGCCCACAAGGCAAGAAGTGCAAGGACCAGTGTAAGGATCGTGGTTCCAGCCCCCAGCTCCCCACCTGCAGGGGGGTTGCTTCATGAGTGGTGAAGTAGGTCTGCAGCTGTCTATCTTTCTCTCCTCCTCTCTGTCTTCCCCTCCTCTCTCCATTTCTCTCTGTCCTATCCAACAACAATAACAACAGTAACAATAACCACAACAGAGATAAAACAACAAGGGCAACAAAAGGAAAAAAAATAGCTTCCAGGAGCATTGGTTTAATGGTGCAGGCACCAAACCCCCCAGCAATAACCCTGGAGGCAAAACAAAAAAGATAGAGATAAAGATTGTATGTATCTTCCTTGCATGGTTTTAGACTTTACATGAATTGTACCCCTATATTATTTTTATATGTAAGAGAATACTTAACAGTTATTAAAATTACTGCACCATATCTTTGACCTAGGAACTAGATGCTGGATTGAGAAAAGCGGTACCAAATAAAACGAATTTGCCTGACTTTACCGCCCTCATGTGGAAGTCTGTTGTATACACAAGTGGTTCACAATTCTGCATTCATTGTTTTAGTCATTTAATCTACTGGGATTTCAAAGAGTTTAGTGAGGAAATCAAGTAAAATGTAGCAGAGAATTGACCTTCTAGGTTTATATAGAGTCTTGCTTCCTCTGGAGTCACCAAGCTGGGGGTTCTTAGTGATTGATTACAACATAGGTGAATGTACTTGTCTCATGTGGGCTATTTTAAGAAAGGCAGAAATGTATGAATAACATCATGTGTATTATTAAAAATAAGATATTAGTGCCACCCATAAAATGCATATAAATTCATTATTTTAATTTCTCCATTATTTTGAGTAGAACATGGTTAAAGATAAAAGTTTCACTAAAATGTAATGAAGGAGGAATGCATAGTAGGCCATTTTTTAAAATTTTTTATCCCTTCCATCCTTATGACATATTTTCATTAAAAAGACTTATATGCACTTGGCTATTTCATGGCCAAAATAGCCATGAAGGTAAATAAAAATCATTGTAATGTTAATCATCAGGAAATAGATTTTAAAAGCTGAAATTCCTTGGTTAAAGTCACACATAATAAAATATGAACAGAACTACCATAAAATTGTTCATTTCACTAAGTGCAACATTGAGAGAACACTGAATAGTGTACCAAGTACCAGAGAAACATAGTTGAATTAAGTTTCTCCTGAATCATTGATTCCTTCCTGCCTCTTTCAGTTTAACTTAACTTTTCCGGATTGAGACTCCTCTCAATATGGGCTAAGCAAGCAACTGAAAAACCTCAAACAACTAAACAATGCTTTCCAGAACTGACCACCCAAGGCATTCTATCTGAAAATGCCAGAACAAATGAATTGCTATAGTCTATTCCCTTGTCCAATTCCTACCCTTCTCTTCATGGATCCTTTCCTCTAGGAAATCTGCCTTAAAGAGATTGGCTTGCACTTTCATTATTCATCTGATTTTTAAAGAACAAAAGTAATATGTACACATATATATGAAATGAGATAAAAGGCCTCACCTGAATGACTACAACAGAGAACTAGGCAGGTATATAGGGATCCTAGTTACTCACTGGTCTATTCCAATGTTCTTTCTGTGAAAGCAGATAAGTCAAATCAAAGCAAACCTGGGAAAAATAAAACCCAGCTTTCTTGATGCCGGGGTCAGGGTTATTTCAAACACATTCTGTTACCCCTCTGTGGATATAAGAGTGTATTAAGCTGCTTCATTGTATTCTGGTGTGTGCAAGATAACAGACTATCTAAAGAAGGAAACTGACAAAGAAGGGTAACAGGAAATGTCTGAAAACTGATCCCATAAAAGCCAACCCCATAAAAGCCTTTGAACTATCAAGAATGAGAGGAAATGATGGGAGAACAAAAGAAATGAACCTCCAGAGAGGAAACACTGGGAGCACACAAAATGTTTGGGGATATTTTTTGTTATACTTAGTGTTATATCTCCCACGAAACAAAACCCGGGACTTCCTCTCTAAAGAGATCTTGAGAACTGGACTACTTGTCATCAACAGTGCAAAGTACGGTGCTCAAGATTTTGTATACATGTATATTTATTACTTTGCTTAATCTTCTCAAAAGCCTTATGAAGAAAAGCCATTATTACTTGCCATAAATAGACAAACAAAAAGTAGTGTACCTGAAATTGTACAACTAGTAAATGACAGAGCTAATATTTGAGCCCAAGTCTTTCTATTACTAACCTGTGCTTTTGTCCACTGTGCTATACATGTAATGATTCCTTATTGTAATGGATCTTATTTTATGTAAACTAAAATAGAGGTGTTTTTATTTTATCAACTGATATAATTAGAATTATTATGATGATGCCAGACATCTACTGACTTGACTACTGTATACCAGGGGTAAGGCACCATTTCTCTGCCAAGGGTGTTTTGGACATTTATAGCATCATTCTCAGGTCATGAAGAATTATCAACTAAAATTATAGCACTTAATGTTGCTATGTAAAAAGCTCTGGTTGCCATGGCAAGGCCAGGCAAAATTATACATTTACTTTTTATAGAATTTAAATTTTAGAAATGTCACTTTTTTATTAATAGTGGTTCACAAGATTATTATAAGACTGTTCCACACCATGCCTACAGCCAAAATTTGGTGTCTGTATGCTCCCAATGATAACCACCATATTTCTCATAAAATCTCAGAGACAGTGTGTTTGCTGCTGTTGTTGCTGCTGCTACTCTTTCTCCTCCTCCTTCTTCAAAAATCCATGAAATATCTAGACTGCACATATGTGTGAAACCATCTGATGGTTGTTTCATTTTTATTTTGCTAGGCATAATCATGTCCAGCTCCATCCATTTTGCCCAAAGGACAACAATTGTTTTTGGTTGCTGAATAGTACTTAGTATTTCATGGAGTATATATCCCATAATTTATTTATCCAATAATTTATCAGTGGACATTTAGGCTGTTTCCCCTCTTTAGCTATTGCAAATAATACAGGTATGAACATAGGGATGTGTATGTTCCTCTAAATTAGTGTTTGTATGTCCTTTGTATAAATGCCTAAGAGTGGTATTGCTGAATCATAAGGTAATTATATTTTTAGTTAAGGATTCTTCATACACTCTTCCAAAGGGACTACAGTAGTTTGCATTCCCACCAGAAGTGTAGCAGAGTCCCTTTATCTCCACGCCACCATCAACACCTGTCATTTCCTATTTTGTTGATGTAGGCCATACTCACAGGTATGAGGTGGAATTCAGTGTAGCTCTAATTTGCATTTTCTAATTGAAATGTAGCTTTTATTTACATCAAACCCAATGATTTTGAAGGCTATATATGACAGATGTTACCCCACCCTTGCTCCCCAGAAGACTGCTGTATACTAAACACTACATTACTAATGAGATCACACATGAAAATTCCATGCTTAATCTCATTTAATCCTCACAACCCTATGAAGTAGTAATAAGCTTACAAATGCTGAATAAATTGTTCACTTTTAGCACTGGCTGTCTTCCCTTAGATTCTTCACTTTCTTCCATTGCTTTTATACCAGTTAAGGCTCAGTGAAGGTTGACTAGGAGGTGGAATTAAACACATCAATTCATTGTTGGACTGGAAAGTATTAATTTGTGAGAGTCAAATCTTTCAAATCTCCATCTGATGGCAAAATTCTAATTAATGATCATCAGAACACCTTTCCCAGCTTACATTATTTATTTATTTAAATAAATGTTATGTGTTGCATTGCATTTGACAGGACCGTTGCAGGAAGTGTTTATCTGACTTCCCCATTCTCAGGGAATGGGTGATAAATTCTAAAGACAGACATTATATTGGCATATCTATAAATGCAATATGCATGAGAATCAGGAAACTAGCCCCTTATTTCCCCTTTCATCTGCTCTATTGCTACTCTTTAGTTCCTATTGATTAATCATTTTGTCCTGCTTTCCATCTCACTGCCTTTCACCTACCAAGTTGCAGGTGGTACTATGATTCCATCCCAACTTCCCAGGGCAGATGACCTCAACAATGCTTCTTGGAACCTCACCTTTCCAGAACCCTACTTCACTAGGGAAATATAAAAACAGGCTAGGGGTTTGGATTGACCTGACAATACTCATGTCTGGCAGAGAAGCAATTACAGAAATCAGAAACCCTACCTTCTGCACCCTAAAGGAGATTTTATTACCATAGATATAAATGCTGGGGAAGTAAATCAGAGGGCTCTGTACCCCCATTTCATCAGGACCTGAGACATTTGTCACCAGAAATGTTGGATTTTACTATGAATGTAAGGGAAGCAAATCTGGAAAATACCCAAGAAAACCAGATATTGTTTCTTTTATGTAAGAAAGAAGAGGGTACAGGGGAAGGAAAAACATCTCCCCTCTCTCTATCTCTCCCCCTCCCCTCTCTCACAATCTCTCTTCTTCTTCTTCTTCTTCTTCTTCTTCTTCTTCTTCTTCTTCTTCTTCTTCTTCTTCTTCTTCTTCTTCTTCTTCTTCTTCTTCTTCTTCTTCTTCTTCTTCTTCTTCTGTATAAGTACCGCGCGCTAACCGATTGCGCAACTGGAGCTCTTTCTTCTTCTTCTTCTTCTTCTTCTTCTTCTTCTTCTTCTTCTTCTTCTTCTTCTTCTTCTTCTTCTTCTAGCATTTGCCCTTCTTCCTATCCAGTTAACAGTGTCAGGTTGAGCCTGATGTAAAGTTTTGAGACCTCCTTTGAATCTGGAGAGGTGGCAGTCATTGACTATGTGGGTCATAGTCTGTCTGTAGCTGCAGGGGCAGTTCGGGTCATCTCTGGCTCCCCAGCTGTGGAACATAGCAGTGCACTGGCCCACAATCATCTCTCTCATAAATATACACACACCTATTTATTAGATAAATACATATTTAAAACCCTTCCCTGCTGCTTTTTCTTTTCCAGATATTGCTTGGGTTTTATGCTCTTCTTCACAAGAACAACAACAAAAAAATTAAAGATCTTACATCAAAATAACCCTGTTAACCCAAAAATTATTCTCCAGATCAACTTTGTTTTGCTAGCACTAAACAAAATTATAACATTTTCTTTGCCATTCTCTCATGTGACTTATCTGACACCACATCCTAGATGAGATTTTGGTTTGATATAAAACATTATGTAACTTTATGTTGTACACCACTGGTTGGACTGAATACTGGTTCAGGCCCTATGAAAAACAGCATAGAGAGTTCATAAAATAAGAAAAATGTGCTGGGAGGCGTGCCCATGGAATATCTGGGACCAATTCATTTCTCCCAAAACAACAAGTAAATATAACAAGAGTCCCAAATGAAGTCATGATCTACAGCTGAAAGTTCTACAGCCCCAGGTGGGTGCTAGTGTGCAGTTGGAGCAAAACGGGTGCAAGAGCTGGTTGAAGAACAGCAAAGTCAAATCAGAGCTCTGTGAAGCATGGGCACTGAGCTACACAATTTTGGCGATTTCACTTTAAGCACAGCAAGCAAGTAACATTGTTCCTATTGCCTGAAGAAAAGAGACAGGGGCTTAAAACCTCTCAGCCTTTAACTCGGGGGGAGGTTAGCCTTCTGAATTTAAGGCAAGGACACAATACAAAACAAGGTATTTGTAACCACAAGACAGCCCAAAGCAAACCACCCCCTGACCCCGTTCCACCCACTGCAGAAACCTAGAGATCACAATAGTACCACCTGCTGGCCATCAATAACCAGCACAAAAAAAAAATCTGCCGGCAGAGAAACAGAATTAAACAGCCAATTGAAATGAAAGAGAAGAAATCCAAGGAATTACAGACTTAGAGATACTCTCAGAGACAGACTACAGAAGGCTCATTATGAGGACTCTCCAAGGATTTAACCAAGAATGAAAAGAGCATGTTACTATGGAATTAAAACACACAGAGAGGAATTTATAACAGAGCTCACAAAGGATCTTCAAATATTGCAAGAAGAACTTCAGTCAGAACACATTAAGCAGTTAGGAAACATGAAAGAAAATTTTCAAAGAGAACTCCAGGGAGTAAAAGACACTATAACTGAAATCCATGCCCAGGTATAAGGCTTAGGAAGTAGATGCATGCATTCAGAAGAAATAATCTCCAATCTAGAAGATATGGCCAACCCACTCTTTCAATTCAAAGATGAGGTAGAAGAATAGTTCAGAAAGACAGAAGCTCTGTCTCTGTGAAATTGCAGACTCCAACAAAAGATAGAATATCAGAGTGATAAGTACCCCCATACCTATGGACATCTAATCTTTGACAAAGGAGACCAAAGTATCAAATGGAAGAAGGAGGCTCTCTTCAATAAATAGTTCTGGGAAAATTGGGTTGAAACATGCAGAAGAATGAAACTGAAACACCTTATATTACCAGAAACAAAAGTCAACTCCAAATGGATCAAAGAACTGGATGTTAGTCCAGAAACTATCAAACACTTAGAGAAAACCATTGGTGGAACACTTTCCCACCTAAACTTCAAGGACAGCTTGATGATACAAATCCAACTGCAAGGAAGACTAAAACAAAAACAAATCAATGGGACTATATCAAATTGAAAAGCTTCTTAACAGCCAAAGAAACCATCACACAATCAAAGAGACTCCTCAAAGAATGGGAAATTATCTTCATATGCCATACATTAGACAAGAGACGAATAACCAAAATATACAAAGAGCTTTTCTTTTTCTAGCATTTGCCCTTCTTCCGTAGCCAGTCAACAGGTCAGGTTGAAAGCTGTCAGGAGCTGCTTGTTGCTGGCTTTGAAAGTGACTGGGATGCATTGGATCGACCTTCTCATGGTGCATCCCGTGAGTACCCATTCATTGGGGAAACTGACGATCCTTCCTAGCCGACTGAATCCACAATACAAAGAGCTCAGCAAACTTAGCAACAAGAAAGCAAATGACCCCATCCAAAAATGGACAGAGCATATGATCAGAATATTCACTTCAATCACCAGGTTCCAAATGCCACCAGGATGCTGGCCAGGCTTCCCTGGATTGAAGACCCCACCAATGTGTCCTGGAGTTCAGCTTCCCCAGAGACACACCTTACTAGAGAAAGATAGAGGCAGACTGGGAGTATGGACCAACCAGTCAACGCCCATGTTCAGCGGGGAAGCAATTACAGAAGCCAGACCTTCTACCTTCTGCAACCCTCAACGACCCTGGGTCCATGCTCCCAGAGGGCTAGAGAATGGGAAAGCTATCATGGTAGGGGGTGGGTTATGGAGATTGGGTGGTGGGAATTGTGTGGAGTTGTACCCCTCCTACCTTATGTTTTTGTTCATTACTCCTTTCTTAAATAAAAAATTTTAAAAAAAACAAAAAAAAGAAGAGACCAAAAAGGCTATCAAACATATGAAAACTGCTCCAGGTTGCTGATTGTCAGAGAAATACAAATAAAGACAACACTGAGATACCACCTCACTCCTGTGAGAATGGCATACATCAAAAAGGACAGCAGTAACAAATGCTGGAGAGGCTGTGGGAACAGAGGAACCCTTCTGCACTGCTGGTGGGGATGTAAATTGGTCCAACCTCTGTACAGAGCAGTCCGGAGAACTCTCAGAAGGTTAGACATGGACCTTCCATATGACCTAGTAATTCCTCTCCTGGGGATATACCCCAAGGACTCCCTAACACCCAACCAAAAAGATATGTGTACACCTATGTTCATAGCAGCATAATTCATAATAGCTAAAACCTCGAAGCAACCCAGGTGCCCAACAACAGATGAGAAAGTTATGATATAGATCAAAGCAAGGATTGCAAAAGCTGAATAAGGGCAAGAGACTGGCATACTTTTACCATGACTCTTTAGTCACTATCAGGCCACCCCATCAGCTGGGGCCCTATTTGGGGAGTCCTGAGATTCCCAAACATATATGATGGGCCTAGACCTCAAATAAATCCCTCTCTCCATTGTTACCAGTCATCTCTATCTGGAATAACAAAATAAACCCCTTTGTGGGACCCCATAGGACCTTGCCCTCAACATGGATCAACAAAGGTAGAGAACGTTCTGTCCTCCAATGGGAGGCTAGGCAACATATTCTATCTTCCACCTGAGGAAGATAGGTTCTGAAATTGGGGCAGCTTTCTAACCCCTTTTCCAGCTATGACATCTATCCCCAGACAATAACTTGGGACCACCTGCATATCAAATGTCAGCCTCAGGCAAAAACTAATATAGTCCTGGGCCCTTTGGAATATGCCTAAAATAGACTAATTACCTTTTTCCAAAATGGATACCCCAATATTCATCTGCAATATTCTAGCCTTTAGGTTCATGATCAGTTAACAACTTGTATGGCTTTATATGTTAACTCTTTTTTAGCCTCCAGGTTCTAGATGCTACCATGATGCCAACCAGACTTCCCTGGGCAGATGACCCTGCCAATGTGTCTTGGAGTCCCACTTCCCTAGAGCCCTGACCCCTTGGGAAAGAGAGAGACAGACTGGGAGTATGGATCGACCTGCCAATGCCCATGTTCAGTGGAGAAGCAATTACAGAAGCCAGACCCTCTACCTTCTGCACCTCATAATGACTCTGGGTCCACATTCCCAGGGGATTAAAGAATAGGAAAGCTATCAGGGGAGGGGAGGGGATACAGAGTTCTGGTGTTGGTTATTGTACCACTCTTATCCTATGGTCTTTTCAGTGTGTCCATTTTATAAATAAATAAATAAGAAAGTACTTGTCCTAGTTTTGAAATTTAATTAATACCTAATAATTGAAACTGAAAATTTTATATAGGGAATAAAATGATTAACAGAGAAGTTGATGAAACATTTTGGTTATGTTCCACTAGAATTAGTTACATATGTAACATATTAACCTAGACTGTTTCATATATATATATATATACACACACAAAACAGGTTTTTTTTTTTACCAGAGCACTGCTCAACATCCAGGGGATTGAACCTGGGACTTTAGAACCTCAGGCATGAGAGTCCCTTTTTATAATCATAACACTATTTACCCCGACCCAATATAATCTTAAGAATAGATGACCATGAAGTGATTTCTTGGTGAGCTAACATTTTAAAATTTATTGCATGACTAATAATACTTATTAAATAACTTTTACATATTTTTTCAACTTCTAACAAGCTATTTACTTACTTCTGAGACATAAATAGTATTTACTTCCAAAATTCTCTCCAAATAGTAAATGATATACCCTTCCTTTTAGGATATGTTTATTCTTATTACATGTTAGATGGTAGTCATCCATATATCCAACTTATATTTCTTCTCTCCTATATCACATCATAAGTTTTTGTTTGAGTCATAGTTTTTTATCCTCCACATAACAGGTGCTCAAATAAGACTTGTTGGCTCATTTATTCTTTCAACAAATACTTATTGAAAACCTGCTATATGCCAGGCATGAACAAGCACAATGTGTTAAATATATTCAGTCATTTTCTTTGAAACCATAAACAGCAATTTGTTAGTCTGAGGGCACTACAGAAAATCCTCCAATATTTCTAATCAATATTGTTATTAAGTTTTCTTTCCTATAATGCCATTTTCATGTTTATTCTACTTATAGCTTTACTCATATAAACAGTTCTTTTCTTTTTGTTCTTACTTTTTTTATCTAGAAAATTTTGTATTTGTTTTTGAACTAACCAATTCTCTTAACTATTTGTATTTATTTTGATATAAGATGTCTATTTTCAACTCTTATTTTCTTATATGAGCAAGAAGGTGCCAAAATAATATTAATAACACAAGTTTCTAATTATAAGTAATATAGTTACAGTTTTACTAAGTATATTTTTAGGTAGAATTTTATACAAAGACTGAACAGCTTCCAAATGAAACATTTACTCTAAAGCTAGAGAAATTGTTTTTTCTACTTAAACTGTAGGACATATAAGGAACTTAAAATCACTGAGCTAACTATTTTTCATTGTAAGAATATTAGAAATAATAGATAAACTTAAATAAGTTAGTTAAAGAAACATCTGGTTAGCTGATTACAAAATGGTTTGCTGATTCACCAAAATCATCATCACTGGGTAAAATCACACCATGATTATTTCAGTTATCAGCTGAAAGCATCTGATGTGTCAGCAAAAGGCATTTCAATAAAGGATGAAAGATCGTAACAATTATGTTCTTCCAAATGTGTTCTACATATTTCGCTAAAAAAAAATTATGTTACTGAAAGCTAACTTGGACTAACAATGTGAAATTTTTGTAGATTTTTTTATTTTGGCACTAGCATTATCACTGTGTCTCAATTTCTCCATTCCTGATGGCCATGCCTTTCCCTCCCTCCCTCCTTACCCTTCCTCCACCCACTCTTTCCTCCTCCTCTCCTTCCTCCTCCTCCTCTTATTTTTGATAGAGAGAGGGAAAGCTGGAGATAGAGATGGTGAGAGAAAGTGAGACACCTGCAGCATTGCTTCACTGATCCTGAAGCTTTCTGCCCTACAGGTGGTGACTTGGAGCTTGAACCCAAGTCCTTGCACACTGTATTGTTTGAGCATTATGAGCAGCACCACCACCTGGCACCTTTGTGGCCTCCCTACCCCCATTTTGTTGCCCTTGTTGTTGTTCTTATTGTAATTTTTGCAATTGATGTCATTGGATAGGACAGAGAGAAATCAAGAGGTGAGGGGAGACAGAGAGGGAGAGAGAAAGACAGACACCTCAGACCTGCTTAACCACTCCTGAAGCGACCCCCTCGCAGGTGGGGGGTTATGGACTTTTAATCTAAGTAAAAGAGGAATTAAAATATATATCACAAAGAATTGAAACAATATTCAAATTTCATTCTTCCCATATGGGATAAAGGTATTGAACCTGTGAACTTGAAAACATGAATAGCAAAGAGCCTAAAATGAAGAAAGAATAAATCAATATAAAGCACAAATTAAAACCTAGATATAGGCCAGGTCCCGTAAAATAGAGCATATGTTCACATGTATCCATAAATTAGGGCAAAATATATACCTGAAAGCAAAAATACACAGTAGTCTTTAGTGACTCAGTATCAAGTTCATAATGAAATAGTGTCCACTTAGACTTAGATACCCTCCTCACCTACCTCCTATTACAGTTCTCTCACCCACTCCAAAGCTAACCTTATCAAAGCAAGGACTGCAAAAGCTGAATAAAGGCAAGAGACTGGCATACTTTAACGATGACTCTTTAGTCACTATCAGGCCATTTCACTAGCTGGGGCCCTAATCAGGGAATCCTGAGATTCCCAAACAGACTTGATGGGCCTTGAACTCGAATAAATCCCTCTTTCCATTGATACCAGTCATTTCTATCAGGAACAACAAAATAGACCCCTTTGTGGGTGCCCATAGGACCTTGCCCTCAACTTGAATCAACAATGGTAGAGAATGTTCCATCCTCTGAAGGGAGGATGGACAACATACTCTATGCTACACCTGAGGAAGATGGGTCGATACTGGGGCAGCATGAAATGTTCCTACTCATGACCACAGAATGTGAGCTCAGATCTAGAGGGATGCAGAGTTCACACAGGCTCCTAAGTTAATTATGGGCCCCAGGTCACATAAAATCTATGGGGTTTACAGTCAACAATACTTATACCCCTTTCCCATATTAGGGAGCTACTTTCTTTCGTGATCCAGCTTTCTGGTCCTTTTCCCAGCCATGACATCATCTCCCCAGTCAATAATTTGGATCAACCTGTATAGCAGATTTCAGGCTCAGGCAAAAACAAAAACAAAAACAAAAAAAACAAGCAAACAACAACAAGAAAAAAAAACACTAGTATTGCTACAGACCCTTTGAAATATAACTAAAATATGTTGACTAGCTAGCAACAAAATAGAAGGAACCCCCCCCCCAACACTTCATCTGCACTATTCCAGCCTTTGGGTCCACGATTGTTCAACAATTTTTTTGGCTTTGTAAGTTAACTCTCTTTTCAGCCACCAGGTTCCAGATGCTAGCAGGATTCGACCAGACTACCCTGGACAGACAACCTCACCAATGTGCCTTGGAGCTCTGCTTCTCAAGAGCCCTTCCCCACTAGGTAAAGAGAGAGAAAGGTTGGAAGTATTGGCCAGTCAACACCCATGTTCATCGGGGAAGCAACTACAGAAGCCAGACATTCAACCTTCTGCATCCCTCAATAATCTTGGGTCCATACTCCCAGAGGGATAAAGTCAGAAAGCTATGAGGGGAGGGGATGTAATATGGAGGTCCGGTGGTGAGAATTGTGCAAAGTTGTAGTCCACTTATCCTATGGTTTTTGTCAATGTTTCCTTTATATAAACAAAATAAAATAAAATAAAATATTTTATGTGTTATATCATTTTGGTTCTTTCACTATTATGTTCACACTGCATGCTCTGGGTATTAAATAAAAATATACACAGCCCATGCAATTAGTACATCCTAGAGCCAAGTTCAGTTGTAATGTAAAGTTTAAAAGGTAGTATTATTTGCTTACATTTTAGATAAATTTGAAATGACTCATTTTGAAAGTCAATCATTTGCTTGAGATGCAGTGGTGCACAAAACAATTCTATTCCTGGCTGTCATGCAGTTTACATTATAGGGAAAGCGTTAAGAATCAAATGTAATAATAAGATGATATTTTATAATCCAGTGACAAAAATAAAATAAATGAGAGATGGAGCTAAGAAGTCAAAATTATTATCATCATGATCATCATCATTATCTACTGATAGATACTTGAGGTCAATGAAAATAAATATGTTTTGGAGTAGGGCACCAATGTAAAATATCTCTGGGTTGAGGGTGAGGGTGGATGTTTGGCTTCACTGGGGGTGGGAGGAAGATGGGATGGGACACAGTCTTTAGGGGGTGGGAATGGTGTTTATGTACACTCCTATTAACTTGTAGTCATATAAATCACTAATTAATTAAGATAAGAGGGGAAAATTGATTGAATGTCTCAAACTTTTTAACACAGAGAGCATAGGCTGAGTCTTGGAAATGTTGACTCTCTTAAAAGCTTAAACAATGGAGACCAGAAGCAACCGATGGCATTACTCTATAAGACACAGTGATATACAAATAATGTCAAAGGACATAAATTTTGGTGATGTTATGTATGATACAGCAAATCTTAAAGGGATTTTCTGATTTAACCCAAATGCCAAATGCTTTGATTACAGCAATAATTATCTGTTGCCTTCTTAAAACCGAAGACAGAGGGGGTTCCCAGAAGATGGCAGACTGAGAAGCTTCTAGTGGCTGAGCTCTGACCACATCTCCTGGAAATGGTAGGATTTTCTGCCTTTAGTAGGCCAGCTAATAAGGGGTCCTAGCGGTGACACCAAGGAGGTGACTATAATTTAATTTGGGTTAATAATTAGAGTAGGAAAAAAGGGGAGAAATGTTTTTTTCTTCCTTTTAATTTCTAAGCATACCAGCTTCCCTGCCCCCCCCCCCCCCCCCCCCCGTAACCAGTCCCTGGGATCCCCTGCTAGGAGCTCCTTTTCTTTACCAAATTCCTGTCCCACCAGGGAGTATCATTAATTCTAAGTCTATACCCTTCTGAAACCTCTGGCCATTTTCTTTCTAAGTAGCCAACCCCCCCACATCACCCCACATAGCTAATTAAATAATTAAAAATAAATACATTTAAAAAACCCTTTCCTTTCACTGACCTTTTATGACTGTTCTTTTTCTTTTTTCTCTCTTTTTCTTTATTTTTTTTTCTTTTCCTCATTATTGTCATCCTTTCTTCCTTAATTGTACAGCTTCCAAAGTCAAAGCCCCCAGCCCCTACACGGACAAACAGTGTGCTTTTTTGAATTCACTGATACACATTTGGGAATTTCCTTTCACTGCTCTTTAATTACAGCTCTTTTTCTTATCTTTTCCCTTTTCTCTCTCTGGCATCTTTTTTTTTATCTTGTCATACACTTCTTTCTTCTTCTTTGCCTTTCTGAATTTGTGAATTATTTTGGGGAAGAAATATGACTCAGAGTGGACTCTCTATGTGTGTATCTATGCTCTACTTCCCTTCCCCCTCTTGCTATCCCTAGAATATACACTGGATAGTAGATTTGCATAACTGTCTATTCTTGCTATCCCTTCTTTCTTTTCTCTTTCTTCTTCACTGGGATTTGGTTACTATTTTTTCACGGACTGAAGAAATTGTTTGGCTAACTGGTAGTGATTAGACTGCTTCAATACTTACTTCAGTTGCTACTGTAATTTCTGAGGTTGGTGAGTGCAATTGTCATAAACGAATTTAGTACAGTGTTGCTTGTACTCAAGACACAACAACTGAGGAACAACAGAGTATAAAAAAATAAACACATAAATCAAAAAAATGGGTAGATCAAAAACAAATAAAACTGCTACTCCAATGAATGAAGACAAGAGCCCAGAAGAAACTACAAATAAGCCAGAAGTAACCATAGATAAGAAAAGTATGCAAGCTATCATAAACTTATTAATCACAGAAAGGAAAACAACAATGGAGGAAAGGAATGGCAGTATTAGGGAAACAACAGTTGAGACCCCCAAGGAAAATACTGATTATCTTGAGGCAATTAGAGAACTGAAAGCTGAAATAGTTGTAATGAAGAAAGAAGCTGAGGCAAGGGAAAGCAGACTAACAGAAGCAGAAAACAGAATTAGTCAGACAGAGGATGAGTTAGAGAAAACGAAGAGGTGAAAGAGCTTAAAAAGAGATTGAGAGACACTGAAAACAACAACAGAGACATATGGGATGATCTCAAAAGAAGTAACATTCGCATAATTGTCCTGCCAGAGGAAGAAAGAGAGGAAGGGGAAGGAAAACTTTCTAGAGGAAATCATAGAAGAAAACTTTCTAGATCTGAATAACAGAAAGGACATCAAGATTCAAGAGGCCCAAACAGTACTAAACAGAATCAACCCAGACCGGAAGACACCAAGACACATCATAGTCACAATGAGAAGTAGTAAGGATAAAGAAAGGATCCTAAAGGCTGCAAGAGAGAAACAAAAAGTCACATACAAGGGAAAACCCATAAGATTATCTGCAGATTTCTCCACTCAAACTCTAAAAGCTAGAAGAGAATGGCAAGATATCTACTGAGCCCTAAATGAAAAAGGGTTTCAACCAAGGATAATATATCCTGCTAGACATTCATTCAATCTAGATGGAGGGATCAAAACCTTCTTAGACAAACAACAGTTAAAGGGGGCAACCATCACCAAACAGGCCCTGAAAGAGGTTCTAAAAGACCTCTTATAAACAAGAACATCACTATAATAATGGTAATATATCAGAGCAAACAAAAAAAATTTTTTTGAACAATGGCACTACAATACATTAAATCCATAATATCAATAAATGTCAGTGGCTTAAACTCCCCATCAAAAGGCACAGAGTGGGTAGATGGATCAGAAAACATAACCCAACCATATGCTTCTTGCAAGAATCCCATCTGTCACAACAAGATAAACACAGACTTAAAGTGAAACGATGGAAAACTATCATACAGGATAACGGTCCACAAAAAGGGCAGGAACAGCCATTCTCATCTCAAACATGATAGATTTTAAATTAAATAAAGTAATAAAATATAGGCAAGAACATTACATAATGATTAGAGGATCAATAAGCCAAGAAGACTTAACAATTATTAACATCTATGCACCCAATGAGGGACCATCTAAATACGTCAAGCACTTATTGAAAGAATTTCAAAAATAGATCAATAGTAATACAATCATAGTGGGAAACTTCAATACCCCACTCTCACACTTAGACAGATCAACAAAGCAGAGAACCAACAAAGATACAAGATAATTGAATGAAGAGATTGACAGACTAGACCTCTTGGACATTTTCAGAATCCTTCAGTCCAAAAACTGGAATACACCTTCTTTTCAAATCCACATAACACATACTCAAGGATGGACCACATGTTAGGCCACAAAAAAACATCAATAAATTCAAAAGCATTGAAATCATCCCAAGTATCTTCTCAGACCACAGTGGAGTAAAAGTAACATTTAACAACAGACAATTATTAAAAGTCACAGAATTTGGAAACTAAACAACATACTCCTTAAGAACCTTTGGGTCAGAGATTCACTGAAGCAGGAAATTCAAATGTTCCTGGAAACAAATGAAAATGAAGAAACAACCTATCAAAAAATTGGAGACAAAGCTAAAGCAGTACTGAGAGGGAAACTTATAGCCATACAATCACATATTAAACACCAAGAAGAAGCTCAAATGAACGACCTTATTGAACACCTCAAGGACTTAGAGGAAGAGGAACAAAGGAACCCTAAAGCATCCAGAGGGACAGAAATCACTAAAGTTAGAGCAGAAATAAACAACATCAAAAATAAAAGAACCATAAAAAGATCAGTGAAACCAAATGTCAGTTCTTTGAAAGATTAAACAAAATTGACAAACCCCTAGCCAGACTCACCAAACAAAAAAGAGAGAAGACTCATATTAACAGAATTGTAAATGATGGAGGCGATATAACAACTGACATCACAGAAATCCAGAGAATCCTTCGAAACTTCTATAAAGTACTATACTCCAACAAGCTAGAGAATCTGGAAGAAATGGAACAATTCCTAGAAGCATATGCCCTTCCAAAAATGAACCAAGAAGAACTACAAAATCTAAATGCACCAATCACAGACAAAGAAATTGAAACTGTTATTTAAAACCTCCCCAACAACAAAAGTCCTGGACCAGATGGCTTCACAAATGAATTATACAAAATTTTCAGGAAACAGTTAGTACCCATACTTCTTAAGCTTTTCCATAAGATTGAAGTAACAGGAATACTCCATTTCACCTTCTATGAAGCCAACATCACCCTGATACCAAAAGCTGATAGGGACAGAACAAAAAAGGAAAACTACAGACCAATATCTCTGATGAACATAGTTGCCAAAATATTAAACAAGATCTTGGCGAACGAGATACAGCAACATATCAAAAAGATTGTTCATCACGACCAAGTGGGATTCATCCCAGGAATGCAAGGCTGGTTCAACATCCATAAGTCAATCAATGTCATTCACCACATCAATAAAAGCAAAGCCAAAAAAAACATGATTATTTCAATAGACGCAGATAAAGCCTTTGACAAAATCCAACACCCATTCATGATCAAAACTCTACAAAAAATGGGAATATATGGGAATTTCCTCAAGATAGTGGAGTCTATATATAGCAAACCTACACCCAACATCATACTCAATGGACAGAAGCTGAAAGCATTCTCCCTCAGATCGGGGACTTGACAGGGCTGTCCACTGTCATCGTTACTCTTCAACATAGTATTGGAAGTTCTTGCCATAGCAATCAGGCAAGAGAAAGAAATCAAAGGAATACAGATTGGAAGGGAAGAAGTCAAGCTCTCACTATTTGCAGATGATATGATAGTATACATAGAAAAACCTAAAGAATCCAGCAGAAAACTACTGGAAGTTATAGGCAATATAGCAAGGTATCAGGCTACAAAATCAATGTACAAAAATCAGTGGCATTTCTTTATGCAAACACTAAATCTGAAGAAGAAGACATCCAGAAATCACTCCCATTTACTGTTTCAGCAAAATCAATCAAATACCTAGGAATAAAGTTGAGCAAAAAAGTGAAATACTTGTATGCTGAAAACTATGAGTCGCTACTCAAAGAAATAGAAACTGATACCAAGAAATGGAAAGATATCCCATGCTCATGGATTGGAAGAATAAATATCATCAAAATCAATATTCTCCCCAGAGCCATATACAAATTTAATGCAATACCCATCAAAGTTCCACCAGGCTTCTTTAAGAGAATAGAACAAACACTACAATCATTTATCTGGAACCTGAAAACACCTAGAATTGCCAAAACCATCTTAAGGAAAAGAAACAGATATGGAGGCATCACACTCCCAGACCTTAAACTATATTATAAAGCCATCATCATCAAAACAGCATGGTACTGGAACAAAAATAGGCACACAGACCAGTGGAACAGAATTGAAAGCCCAGATATAAATCGCCACAGCTATGGACATCTAATCTTTGATAAGGAGGCCCAAAGGATTAAATGGAAAAAGGAGGCTCTCTTCAATAAATGGTGCTGGGAAAACTGGGTTGAAACATGCAGAAGAATGAAATTGAACCACTTTATCTCACCAGAAACAAAAATCAACTCCAAATGGATCAAAGACCTAGATGTCAGACCAGAAACAATCAAATACTTATAGGAAAACATTGGTAAAACACTTTCCCACCTACATCTCAAGGACATCTTTGATGAATCAAACCCAATTGCAAGGAAGACTAAAGCAGAAACAAACCAATGGGACTACATCAAATTGAAAAGCTTCTGCACATCCAAATAAACTATCACAAAAACAAAGAGACCCCTCACAGAATGGGAGAAGATCTTCACATGCCATACATCAGACAAAAAACTAATCACCAAAATATATAAAGAGCTCAGCAAACTTAGCACCAAAAAAGCAAATGACCCAATCCAAAAATGGGCAGAGGATATGAACAAAACATTCACCTCAGAGGATATCCAAAAGACTAACAAATATATGAAACACTGCTCTAGGTCACTTATTGTCAGAGAAATGCAAATTAAGACAACACTAAGATACCACCTCACTCCTGTGAGAATGGCATACATCAATAACGACAGCAGCAACAAATGCTGGAGAGGTTGTGGGGACTGAGGAAACATTTTACATTGCTGCTGGGAATGTAAATCGGTCCAGCCTCTGTGGACAGCGGTCTGGAAATCTCTCAGAAAGCTAGACATGGACCTTCCATATGATCCAGCAATTCCTCTCCTGGGGTTATACCCCAAGGACTCCATAACACCCAACCAAAAAGAGGTGTGTACTCCTATGTTCATAGCAGCACAATTCCAGATAAATCCTGGAAGCAACCCAGGTGCCCAACACCAGATGTGTGGCTGAGAAAGCTTTGGTATATATACACAATGGAATCCTATGCAGCTATCAAGAACAATGAACCCACCTTCTCTGACCCATCTTGGACAGAGCTAGAAGGAATTATGTTAAGTGAGCTAAGTCAGAAAGATAAAGATGAGTATGGGATGATCCCACTCATCAACAGAAGTTGAGTAAGAAGATCTGAAAGGGAAACTAAAAGCTGGACCTGACCAAATTGTAAGTAGGGCACCAAAGTAAAAACCATGTGGTGAGGCATAGACATGCAGCTTCCTGGGCCAGTGGGGGGTGGGAGTGGGTGGGAGGGATGGGTCACAGTCTTTGGGTGGTGGGGTTGGTGTTTATGTACACTCTTGGTATAATGTAGTTATATAAATCAATAGTTAATTAATACGAGGGGGAAAATTATTTTTATGTCTCAAAGTTTTTCAAAACACAAACTGAATCTTTTCAATATATAGGCTGTGTAATGATATGCAGACTCTCTCAAAAGCCTAGACCAAGTAGATCAGAAGCAACCAATAGCACAGCTTTATACAAGATACTGGGTACTGTACAGCAAACCCTAACAAAAGGACTTTTCAAAGTTAACCCAATTACCAAACAATGTGATGATAACATTAACTATCAATTGTCTTTTTGAACCCTAAGACAGCAGGAACCTCACATCTCCACTATAGAGCTTCTACCTCCCCTAGTCCTGGAACTATTGGATAGGGCCCACTTTCCCATATACCTCTCCCAATCCGTATCAAATAATATTGCATCCGCCGATCACAACCTAACCAACACACCCATTGCCACCTCAACATGCTTCACTTCAGACTGTGTCCAGAGACTTCATGTGTGGAATGACAACCCTTCAACTTCATTACTTGGGTGAGACCTTTCCTTTCATGTATACTCTAATTTCATCTCAGGTGGTTCACTTTCTAACAAAGTCCCAAAACCTAGATATACACCAGTTTCTGTGAGAGAGAGCATATGTTCACACGTATCTGTAAACTACTGCAAAATATATGCCTGAAAGCAGAAGTGCACTAGAGTTTTCAGTGAGTTCCCCATAACATGTCATCTCCATTATTCCAAGCTTTGGGTCCATGATTGCTCAACAATTTGTTTGGCTTCATATGTTAACTCTCTTTTCAGTCACCAGGTTCCAGATGTCATCAGGATGCCGGTCAGGCTTCCCTAGACTGAAGACCCTACGAATGTGTCCTGGAGCTCAGCTTCCCCAGAGACACACCCTACTAGGGATAGAGAGAGGCAGACTGGGAGTATTACCGACCAGTCAATGCCCATGTTCAGCGGGGAAGCAATTACAGAAGCCAGACCTTCTACCTTCTGCAACCCACAATGACCCTGGGTCCATGCTCTCAGAGGGATAGAGAATGGGAAAGCTATCAGGGGAGGGGGTGGGTTATGGAGATTGGGTGGTGGGAATTGTGTGGAATTGTACCCCTCCTACCTTATGGTTTTGTTAATTAATCCTTTCTTAAATAAAAAAAATAAAAAAACCCTAAGACACCAGGAACCTCCTACTTCCTCTACAGAGCCTATATTTCTGCTAATCTTGGAACCTCTAGGATAGGGATCACTTTTCCTGCATGCTTCTCTCAATTCATACCAAATGATATTGCATTTGCCCATCTCAACCTAATCAATGCAATGAGTACTACCTCAGCATGAGGTGTCAGACTGTGTCCAGTTATGTCAGGCATATGATGTCAAAACTTTAGCCTTATTACTTGAGTGAGGCCTATCCTTTAATAGGATTCTCTAATTACATTTCAGGTGGTTCACTTCCTAACAAAGTTCCAAAACCTAGAGATAGATCAGGTCCCATGAGATAGGGCATATGTTCACATTTCTCCATAAATTAGGGTCAAATACCTGAAAGCAAAAGTGCACGTTAGTCTGCAGTGAGTCAGTATGTGCAGCAAGCAAGTAGAAAGACCTAAAAGACCTAAAAAGACACCATAAAGTACCTAATGAAATAGTGTCTACTTAGACTTAGATACCTTTCTCACCTACTTCCTACTACATTTCCTTAATTCATTCCAAAGCTTACCTTATCAAAGTAAGGACTGGAAAAGCTGATTAAGGGCAAGAGACTGGCATACTTTAACCATGACTCTTTAGTCACTATCAGGCCACCCCATTAACTAGGGCCCAAGTCAGGCAGTCCTGAGGTTCCCACTGAGACATGATGGGCCTAAACCTTGAATAAATCCCTGTCTCCATTGTTACCAATCATCTCTATCAGGAAAAACATAACATATCCCTTTGTGGGCCCCCATAGGACCTTGCCCTCAACATGGATCAACAACGGTAGAGAATGTTCCAACCTCCGTAGGGAGGCTGGGCAACATACTCTTTGTTCTACCCGAGGAAGATGAGATCTGAAATTGGGACATCTTGGAATGTTCCTACTCATAACCACAGAATGTGAGCTCAGGTCTACAGGGATGCAGAGGTCACATAGGCTCCTAAGCTGAATATTGGCCCCAGACAACATCAAATCAGTGGAGTTTACAGTCAACAATATTTATATACCTTTCCCATATTGGGGAGTTACTCTCTTCCCTGATACAGATTTCTGGCCCTTTTTCCAGCCATAACATCATCTCCCCAGACAATAACTTGGATCCATCTGCAAATCAGATGTCAGGCTCAGAAAAAAAAACAAAAACCCTAGTATAGTCAAGGGCCCTTTGGAATATAACTAAAATAAGCTTACTAACTATCTACAAAACAAAGACTCCCAACTCTTCATCTGAACTATTCCAGCCTTTAGTTTCATTATTAGTCAACAATTTGTTTAACTTTATATGGTAACTCTTTTTTAAAAATTAAATCTATTTATATTTTTATTTCTTTATTGGGGATTAATTTTTTACATTTGACAGTAAATACAATAGTCTGTACATGCATAACATTTCTCAGTTTTCTACATAGCAATACAAACCCAACTAGGTCCTCTGTCATCCTTTTTGGACTTGTACTCTCCCTGCCCCACCCCAAAGTCTTTTTTCCCTTTTTTTTAATTGGGGAATTAATGTTTTACATTCAACAGTAAGTATAATAGTCTATACATGCATAACATTCCAGAGTTTCCCATTTAACAATACAATCCCCCCCCAGGTCCTCTGAATCCTTCTTGGACCTATATTCTCCCCACCCACCCACTCCAGAGTCTTTTACTTTGGTGCGATATGCCAATTCCATTTCAGGCTCTACTTGTGTTTTCTTTTCTGATCTTGTTTTTCAACTTCAGCCTGAGAGTGAGATCATCCCATATCCATCCTTCTGTTTCTGACTTATTTCACTCAACATGATTTTTTCAAGGTCTATCCAAAATTGGCTGAAAACGGTGAAGTCACCATTTTTTACAGCTGAGTAGTATTCCATTGTGTATATAGACCACAACTTGCTCAGCCACTCATCTGTTGTTGGACACCTGGGTTGCTTCCAGGTTTTGACTATTACAAATTGTGCTTCCAAGAACATATGTGTACACAGATCTTTTTGGATGGATATGTTGGGCTCCCTAGAATATATCCCCAGGAAAGGAATTGCAGGATCATAGGGTAGGGCCCAAGACGTTTACTTTGGTGCAATACACCAACTCCAGTTCAGGTTCTACTTGTGTTTTCTCTTCTGATCTTGTTTTTTCAACTTTTGACTGAGAGTGAGAACATCCCATATTCAACCTTCTGTTTCTGACTTATTTCACTTATCATGGTTTCTTCAAGTTCCATCCAAGATGAGCTGAAGACAATGAAGTCACCGTTTTTAATATATGCTAACTCTTTTTTCAGCCACCGGGTTCCAGATGGTACCATTATGCCAACCAGATTTCCCTGGGCAGATGACCCCACCAATGTGTCCTGGAGCCCAGTCTCCTCAGATCCCTGGCCTACTAGGGAAAAAGAGACAGGCTGGGAGTATCGATTGACTTGAATATTTTATCCTGCAAAACTATCCTTCAAATATGAGAGAGAAATAAAGGTTTTCTCAAATATTCAAGAAATAAAGGTTTTTGCCACAATAAACCCCAACTTACAATGCCTCCTGAACCGAGTCCCACAAGAAAGGAGGAAGCAAAGGAATACACTTTCCAAACACCAAGTTGCAGAAGCTACCTGATCCACCACCTGACTTTCCTGGACAATCTCACCAATGTACCCTGGAACCACACCTCTTCAGAGCCCTGCCTCAGTAGGAAAAGATAGGGAAAGGCTTGGAGTATGGATCAACTTACCAATGCCTATGTTCAGTGGAGAACCAATTACAGAAGCCAGACCTCCCACCTTCTGTACCCCATAATGACCCAGGGGCCATGCTCCCATAGAGATAAAATATAGGAAATCTTCCAATGGAGGGGATAGGATATGGAAATCTGGTGGTGGGAAATGTGTGAAATTTCATCCCTTTTATTCTATGGTTTTGTCAATATTTTCTATTTTTTAATTTTATAAATAAATAAAATAAAACAAAAAAGAATAAAATGTAAGTAGCTTTATAGTTTGTTTATATATATCCAAATATAAATACCATTTCTTGGCATATATCCAAAGTATGTGAAAACACTAATTTAAAATGATATATGTTCATAGCTTCACTCTCCACACTAGCCAAAATATGTAATCAACAATAATGCCCTCAACAGATGAGTGAATAAAATATATGGGATAAATATTCAATGTAATACCACTAAGCCATTAAAAGTGATGAAATTACATGACTCAGAATAAATAGATGTAATTGTAGGTGATCACTCTAAGAAAAATAAGTGAGAGCCATATTTTGGTACACCAGATTAATTACACAAGTTACTGTGCACAAGGATCAAGTTTGAGCTCCACTCCCCACCTGCAAGGGAATGCTTCAGGAACAGTGAAGTAGGTCTAAAGTTGTCTCTCTCTCTCTCCCACTTTATCTCCTCTCAATTTCTCTCTGCCCTATACAATAAAAATAGAATAAATTAAAAATGGCTGTCAGAAGCAGTAGATTCACAATGCCAGCACAGAGCCACAGCAATAACCCTGGTTGTAGTAAAAAAAAAAAAAAAAAAGGACTTTTAGAGGTGTGGGTATGGAGTAGCAGCAGACTTGCTTTGCTCTACCCAGCCATCTAGGAAAGGCAATAAAATCACCTGAAAACTGAATAATGAACACGATTTATTTGGAAACTCACCAGGTAAAGATGAGTACAGACATGTATGGCTCCTAAACAGAAAAACAAAAAGATCAAGGAAAGATTCTCAGGACTAAAAGGCCATACTTTATGATAGCTGGCGCCAAATTGAAAGATTAGCAGCTGAAACCTTCCAGGTCTGAATTTAAGAAACAACTGCCGAAAGAAAGAAAGAAAGAAAGAAAGAAAGAAAGAAAGAAAGAAAGAAAGAAAGAAAGGGAGAGAGAGAGAAAGAAAAGAAGAAAAAGAAGAAGAAGAAGGAGGAGGAGCTGGAGGAGAAAAGAAAGGAAGAAGGAAGGAAGGAAGGAAAGAAAGAGAGGGAATCACCTAAATCAAAGGTGAGTACAGACACATGTGAATGGAAAGAGAGAGAGTCCCAGAACTAAAAACTGGTGATCAGGGATGGTGGGCACCAAGTTGGGAGATTTGCAGCTAAGGCACACCACCTTCAGGTCCAAATTGAAGCAACAAAAGTTAAAAAATGACCTAAACTCAACAATTTACAACTGTGACTTCTAGAGTTTCCAAAGTGGTTTCCCCACAGAGGTTAGAACAGCAGCATGGAGCTCCTATATTTATGTCAAGAACACTGACCCAGACTTGTGACTCAGAACAAAATTTCCCCTCTCTCACCAAAATATATAAACAGAGAAATCAAACAAATTAGCCATAGGACCTCCTTCTGGAATGACAACAAAATCTACACTAAGTGAGGAAACAGAAATGCACAGACTGCAATGATAGAAACCCCAAAAGACCAGATTGGCACAGATTTAAAAAAAATAGTGGAGCTAGAGTTCAGAAAACTGATTATGAAATCAATTAATGAAACTAAAATTAAGACTTAAGATTCTAGAACTCAGTGATCACTTTACCAAAGAATTATAAAGAGCAGAAAACACTGTGTACCAAAATTAATTCAAAATGGATCAATGATATGGGTATTTGACCCAAAGCTATAAAATTCATAAAAGAATACATTGGGCAAACACTTCAGTACCTCAACATTAATGACATATTTGAAGAGTCCACCACATGGGAAAAGGAAACATAAACAAGATTGAATAAATGGGACTTGACATCTGTAAGACGTGACCATAGAATAATGAATAATAGTGATCAGATGGGTGATCTTTCCAAAAAAGCAAATAAATACCACAAAAGGCCAAATATGGTCCATAATCTACAGCTGAAAGATCTACAGCCTCAGGTTGGTGCTCCTACATGATTGGGTCTAAGGGGCAAGAGCTGAAAGGTCAACACAGTCAAGCCAGACCTCTGGGTAGCACAGCATGAGCCACACCATTTTGGCCAGTGAGTGTAGTTCTTAGAGCCAGAACAAAGGAGAAAGGAGCTTTTTAAGGAAAAAAAAAAGGAAAGGAGTTTTTAGCTCTCAAGCTTTGACTCAGGTGTTCTTTTTCTTTTCTTTCTTTCTCTCTCTCTCTCTTTCTTTCTTTCTTTTTTTTTAGCTTTCTGAATTTAAGGCAAGAAACACAACAACAAACAAACAGAAAGTATTTATGAACACAATAAGCAAAGTGAACCGAAGTAAACTAGAACTAAGAACACAATAAAAATAATAAAGAACAACAAAGAACATGGGAGAGGCAACTAAAGGTCAAAGAAGTTCTATCAAAAGTTTGTTAATCAAGATCAACTTATAAATGCTTTTCGATATACACAATGCTAAATATTGCATTTGGGGTAACCACAAAACAAAACATGGAACAGAGATTTATAGACAGAACAAGAAAAATTAGTGAAGAACTCACCACAGAAAATCATCCACACAAAGGGATAGATAGAAACAAATGGGAAATGAATAAACAGTTTAAAATAAACTCAGAACAAAAATCGGAATGGACAAAGTGGGCCCTATCCAAGGGTTCCAGGACTGGGGGAAGTAGGGCCTCTATAGTGGAGATGTGAGGTTCCTGCTGTCTTAGGGTTCAAAAAGACAATCGATAGTTAATGTTATCATCACATTATTTGGTAATTGGGTTAACTTTGAAAAATCCTTTTGTTATGGTTTGCTATACAGTACCCAGTATCTTGTATATAGCTGTGCTACTGGATGCTTCTGATCTACTTGGTTTAGGCTTTTGAGAGAGTATGCATATCAATTACACAGCCTATATATTAAAAAGATTCAGTTTGTGTTTTGAAAAACTTTGAGACATACAATTGATTTTGCCCCTCTCATATTAATTAACTAGTGATTTATATGTTTACATTTTTCTAGGAGTGTACATAAACACCAACCCCACCACCCAAAGACTGTGACCCATCCCTCCAAACCACTCCCACCCCCCACTGGCCCAGGAAGCTGCATGTCTACACCTCACCACAGGGTTTTTACTTTGGTGCCCTACTTACAATTTGGTCAGGTCCAGCTTTTAGTTTCCCTTTCAGATCTTCTTACTCAACTTCTGTTGATGAGTGGGATCATCCCATACTCATCTTTATCTTTCTGACTTAGCTCACTTAACATAATTCCTTCTAGCTCTGTCCAAGATGGGTCAGAGAAGGTGGGTTCATTGTTCCTGATAGCTGCATAGGATTCCATTGTGTATATATACCACAGCTTTCTCAGCCACTCATCTGGTGTTGGGCACCTGGGTTGCTTCCAGGTTTTAGCTATTATGAATTGTGCTGCTATGAACATAGGAGTACACACCTCTTTTTGGTTGGGTGTTATGGAGTCCTTGGGATATAACCCCAGGAGAGGAATTACTGGATCATATGGAAGGTCCATGTCTAGCCTTCTGAGAGTTTCCCAGACTGCTGTCCACAGAGGCTGTACCAATTTACATTCCCACTAGCAATGTAAAATGTTTCCTCAGTCCCCACAACCTCTCCAGCATTTGTTGCTGCTGTCGTTATTGATGTATGCCATTCTCACAGGAGTGAGGTGGTATCTTAGTGTTGTCTTAATTTGCATTTCTCTGACAATCAGTGGCCTAGAGCAGTTTTTCATATGTTTGTTAGCCTTTTGTATCTCCTCTGAGGTGAATGTTTTGTTCATATCCTCTGCCCATTTTTGGATGAGGTCATTTGCTTTTTTGGTGCTAAGTTTGCTGAGCTCTTTATATATTTTGGTGATTAGTTTCTTGTCTGATGTATGGAATGTGAAGATCTTCTCCCATTCTGTGAGGGGTCTCTTTGTTTTTGTGATAGTTTCTTTGGATGTGCAGAAGCTTTTAAATTTGATGTAGTCTCATTGGTTTGTTTCTGCTTTAGTCTTCCTTGCAATTGGCTTTGATTCATCAAAGATGTCCTTGAGGTGTAGGTGGGAAAGCGTTTTACCAATGTTTTCCTATAAGTATTTGATTGTTTCTGGTCTGACATCTAGGTCTTTGATCCATTTGGAGTTGATTTTTGTTTCTGTTGTGATAAAGTGGTTCAATTTCATTCTTCTGCATGTTACAACCCAGTTTTCCCAGGACCATTTATTGAAGAGAGCCTCCTTCTTCTGTTTAATCCTTTGGGCCCCCTTATCAAAGATTGGATGTCCATAGGTGTGAGGATTTATTTCTGGGCTTTCAATTCTGTTCCACTGGTCTGTGTGCCTATTTTTGTTCCAGTACCATGATGTTTTGATGATGATGGCTTTATAATATAGTTTAAGGTCTGGGAGTGTGATGCCTCCATTTCTGTTTCTTTTCCTTAAGATGGTCTTGGCAATTCTAGGTGTTTTCAGGTTCCAGATAAATGATTGTAGTGTTTGTTCTATTCTCTTAAAGAAGTTTGGTGGAACTTTGATGGGTATTGCATTAAATTTGTATATGGCTCTGGGGAGAATATTGATTTTGATGATATTTATTCTTCCAATCCATGAGCATGGGATATCTTTCCATTTCTTGGTATCAGTTTCTATTTCTTTGAGTAGCGACTCATAGTTTTCAGCATACAAGTATTTCACTTTTTTGCTCAACTTTATTCCTAGGTATTTGATTGATTTTGCTGAAACAGTAAATGGGAGTGATTTCTGGATGTCTTCTTCTTCAGATTTAGTGTTTGCATAAAGAAATGCCACTGATTTTTGTACACTGATTTTGTAGCCTGATACCTTGCTATATTGCCTAATAACTTCCAGTAGTTTTCTGCTGGATTCTTTAGGTTTTTCTATGTATACTATCATATCATCTGCAAATAGTGAGAGCTTGACTTCTTCTCTTCCAATCTGTATTCCTTTGATTTCTTTCTCTTGCCTGATTGCTATGGCAAGAACTTCCAATACTATGTTGAAGAGTAACGATGACAGTGGACAGCCCTGTCTAGTCCCCGATCTGAGGGGGAATGATTTCAGCTTCTGTCCATTGAGTATGATGTTGGCTGTAGTTTTGCTATATATAGACTCCACTATCTTGAGGAATTTCCCATATATTCCCTTTTCTTGTAGAGATTTGAGCATGAATGGGTGTTGGATTTTGTCAAAGGCTTTCTCTTCATCTATTGAGATAATCATGTAGATTTTGGCTTTGCTTTTATTGATGTGGTGAATGACATTGATTGACTTATGGATGTTGAACCAGCCTTGCATTCCTGGGATTAAACTCACTTGGTCATGATGAACATTCTTTTTGATATGTTGCTGTATCCGGTTGGCCAAGATCTTGTTTAATATTTTGGCATCTATGTTCATCAGAGATATTGGTCTGTAGTTTTCCTTTTTTGTTCTGTCCCTATCAGCTTTTGGTATCAGGGTGATGTTGGCTTCATAGAAGTTGGAAGGCAGTATTCTTGTTTCTTCAATCTTGTGGAATAGCTTAAGAAGTTTGGGTACTAACTGTTTCCTGAAAATTTTGTAGAATTCATTTGTGAAGCCATCTGGCCCAGGACTTCTGTTGTTGGGGAGGTTTTTAATAACAGTTTCAATTTCTTTGTCTGTGATTGGTTCATTTAGATTTTGTAGTTCTTCTTAGTTCAGTTTTGGAAGGGCATATGCTTCTGGGAATTGTTCCATTTCTTCCAGATTCTCTAGCTTGGTGGCATATAGTTCTTCGTAGAAGTTTCGCAGGATTCTCTGGATTTCTGTGATGTCAGTTGTGATATCTCCTCCATCATTTACAATTCTATTAATTTGAGTCTTCTCTCTTTTTTGTTTGGTGAGTCTGGCTAGGGTTTTGTCAATTTTGTTTAATCTTTCAAAGAACCAACATTTGGCTTCATTGATCTTTTGTATGGTTCTTTTATTTTCGATGTTGTTTATTTCTGCTCAAACTTTAGTGATTTCTGTCCTTCTGGTTGCTTTAGGCTTCCTTTGTTCCTCTTCCTCTAAGTCCTTGAGGTGTGCAGTAAGGTAGTTCATTTAAGCTTCTTCTTGGTGTTTAATCCTACCTCTTTTTTGTGTGGTCCTGTATGATAGTTTTCCATCCTTTTACTTTAATTCTGTTTATCCTGTAGTGTCAGCTGGAATTATTGCAAGTAGCATATGGTTGGGCTGTGTTTTCTGATCCATCCTCCCACTCTGTGCCTTTTAATGGGTGAGTTTAAGCCATTGACATTTTTTGATATTATGGGTTTAATGTATTGCAATGCAATTATTCAACAATTTTTATTTTATCTGATGTATGGCAAGTTTTATGGTGATGTTCTTGCTTATAGGAGGTCTTTTTGAACTTCTTTCAGGGCTAGTTTGAAGATGATTGCCTCTTTTAACTACTGCCTATCTGAGAAGGTTTTAATGCCTCCATCTAGTCTTAATGAAAGTCTAGCAGGATATACTATCCTTGGTTGGAACCCTTTTTCATTTAGGGATCAGTAGATTTCTTTCCATTCTCTTCTGGCTTTTAGAGTTTGAGTGGAAAAGTCTGCTGAGAAACCTCACAGAATGGTAGAAGATCTTCATATGCCACACATCAAAGAAGATACGAATAAAAAAATATACAAAGAGCTCAGCAAACTTAGCAACAAAAAAGCAAACAACCCCATCCAAAAATGGGTAGAGAATATGAACAGAACATTCACTACAAAAGATATCCAAATGGCTAACAAACACATGAAAAATTGCTCCAGGTCACTGATTGTCAAATCTTTAAATGGTTAGCTGGGGCGGGGGGGAGGGGGGTGTTGGCGAGATGGGATGGGACACAGTCTTTTGGTGGCGGTAATGGTGTATATGTACAATCTTATTAATTTGTAGTCATATAAATCACTATTTAAATAATATGAGAGTGGAAAAAATGATTGAATGTCTCAAAAATTTTAAAGCACAGACTGAATCTTTTTAATATATAGGCTGAGTCCTTGATATGCTTACTCTCTTAAAAGCTTAGTCCAGGGAGAACAAAAGCAACTGGTGACATAGCTATATGCAAATAATGTCAAAGGATATAAAATATGGTGATGGTGTGTATGATACAGCAAATCATAACAAAGGGATTTTTCAAAGTTAACCCAACTGCCAAACAATATGATTATTTAAATAACTATCCATTGTTTTTTTAAACCCTAAGACAACAGGAATCTCCTGCTTCATCTATAGAGCCTATGTTTCTCCCAATAGTGGAACCTCTGTGGTGGGGCTCATTTCAATGCATGCTTCTGTCAAGTCATACCAAATGATATTCCTCCTATTACAGTTTTCTCACTCACTCCAAAGCTAACCTTATCAAAGCAAGGACTGCTAAAGCTGAATAAGGGCAAGAGACTGGCATACTTTAACGATGACTCTTTAGTCACTATCAGGCCATTTCACCAGCTGGGTCACTAATCAGGGAATCCTGAGATTCCCAAACAGACTTGATGGTCCTTGAACTCGAATAAATCCCTCTCTCCATTGATACCAGTCATTTCTATCAGGAACAACAAAATAGACCCCTTTGTGGGCCCCTATAGGACCTTGCCCTTCAACACGGATCAACAACAGTTGAAACAGAGAATGTTTCAACAGATATAGACCAGGTCCCATGAGATAAAGCATATGTTTGCATGTATCCATGAATTAGGGCAAAGTATATACCTGAAAGCAAAAGTTCACAATAGTCTGCAGTGATTCAGTACAAAGTTCCTAATGAAATAGTGTCTACTTGGACTTAAATACCCTCCTCACCTACTTCTATTATACTTCCCTCACTCACTCCAAAGCTAACTTTATCAAAGCAAGGACTGCAAAAGGTGAATAAGGGCAAGAGACTGGCAAACTTTAACAATGACTCTTTAGTCACTATCAAGCCACTCCATCAGCCAGGGCCCTATTTGGGGAGTCCTGAGATTCCCAAACAGACATGATGGGCCTAGACCTCAAATAAATCCCTCTCTCCATTGTTACCTGTCATCTTCATCTCTATATAGAATAACAAAATAGGCCTCTTTGTAGGCCCCCGTAGGACCTTGCCCTCAACATGGATCAACAACAGTAGCGAACGTTCCAACCTCCGAAGGGAGGCTGGACAACATACTCTATGTTTCACCCAGGGAAGGTGAGATCTGAAATTGGGACAGTTTGGAATGTTCCTTGTTGTATGCTTTACATTGGGTTCTAGTTCTCCCCCGCCAAGAAAATTGGATCAGTCCAGTTAGTTTCGCGGGCTGCTTGGCCCCGCCCCAAGGAACCCCGCCAGAGTTCCAGAGTTAGAGAGTTACAGAGTAAGAGAGAGTGCTTGCGCCGCCGCAAAGAGACAGCTGAGTTCTGTTTGGTGATTAGTTTGGTTTAGTTTATGAATCGTTGTTCCTGAATAAAGAAATACAGCTTCCCTGCCCAGCCATGTGTCTGGTCGTCTCTGTTACCCGCCCGTGAAGCTAGCCCGGCCAGCTGGAGCCTCCGAATTTTAACAACAGTTCCTACTCATGACCACAGAATATGAGCTCAGATCTACATGGATGCAGAGGTCACATAGGCTCCTAAGCTGGATATGGGTCCCAGATCACATCAAATCGATGGGGTTTACAGTCAACAATATTTATACCCTATTCCATATTTGGGAGCTATTCTCTTCTGTGATCCATCTTTCTGGTCCTTTTACCATCTCCCCAGACAGTAACTTGGATCCACCTGCATATGAGATTTCAGGCTCAGAGGGAAAAATAAAAAAACTAGTATAGCCACAGGCCCTTGGGAGCACAACTAAAACATGTTTACTAGCTATCTACAAAATGGAAACCCCCCCAAAAAAAATTCTTATGGACTACTCCAGCCTTTAGGTTCATGATTAGTCAACAATTTGTTTGGCTTTATATGTTAACTCTCTTTTCAGCCAGCAGGTTCCAGATGCTAGCATGCTGCCAACCAGACTTCCCTGGACAGACAACCCCACCAATGTTTCCTGAAGCTCTTATTCCCCAGAACCCTGCCCCACTAAGGAAAGAGAGAGGCAGGCTGGGAGTATGGATCAACCTGTCAATGCTCATGTTCAGCAGGGAAGCAATTACAGAAGCCAGACCTTTAAACTTCTGCATCCCACAATGACCTTGGCTCCATACTCCCAGAGGGTTAAAGAATAGGAAAGCTATCAAGGTTGGGAGTGGGATACAGATTTCTGGTGGTGGGAATTGTGTAGAGTTGTACCCCTTTTATCCTATGGTTTTGTCAGTGTTTCCTTTTTATAAATAAATAAAATAATAAATAAAAATTTAAAAGATACTATGAGGAGAGGTGGGGCTGTATCTATGTGTCAAGAACTGTACTGTAAATCATTACCTACCTCAATAAAGTATATAATGACTGAAAAAAGACTCAAATAAATTGGATTGTAAATGAAAGAGGAGGTATCACACCAAACACCAAAGAAATTCAATATATCATGTGAGGCTTGTTGAAGAACACTATATGCACCAAGCTAGAGAACCTGGAAGGAATGGATGAGTTCCTAGATACCTACAAACTTCCAAAATTAAACAAAGAGGAGCAAGAATATATGAACAGGCCAATTACAGCCAAATAAATTGAAACAGTTATTGAAAACCTTTCAAAAAATAAGTGTCCTGAACCAGATTGTTTTACAAATGAATTCTACAAATCCTTCAAGGAAGAATTAATACCTCTACCCTTATAACTCCTCCAAAAGATTGAAGATATGGGAAATACTCCCTTCCAGCTTCTATGAAGCCAACATCGCCCTGATACCAAAAGCAGACAGGGAGAAGCCAGAACTCCTACCTTCTGCACTCCAAAAATAAAAACGTCTTTAATCCATACTCCTAGTGGATGAGAAGTGATAGTAGAAAGATGACTAGAGGGCTCTGAACTCCAGGTCCTTCAGATCTCAGAGAGAAAGAGAGAGGACAAAAAGCAGACAGATACTTGTATGAAGTAATAGGGTCATATGTGGCTTGGAGGGGAAGAAAAGAATAAGGGGGAAATTATGTAGAAATGTAGACAGATATCTGTAGATTTGATGGTTAGCCCTTGTCTACAACCTTGGGAGGACCGCGTTGGACTGCAATGGAAGGAGCAGGGATTCAGAACTCTGATGGTGGGAGCAGTGTGGAATTGTACCCATGCTGACATGCAAATTTGTAAATTAATATTGAATGACTAATAAAAATACAAAAATAAAGTAATTAGTTGGAATATATCAAATTACAAAGCTTCTACATATGAAAGTAAAATTTTATAAGGATAAATAAGAACTCCAGCAAATGGGAAAAGATATTTTCACACTGCATTTCAAACAAGTGGTTAATATCAAACATCTACAAAGAACTCCTAAAGCTCAAGAAAAATAAATACACATCCCAATTAAAAAGTGGGCAGAAGATATGAATAGACAGTTCTCTAATGTAGAGATACATATGGCCCACAGACATATGGGGAAATGTTCTAATTCATTCATTATCAAATAAATGCAGATTATAACCACATTGGGATTCCACCTTACAACTCTAAGAATACTCTCTATCAAAAGTGTTGAAGAGGATGTGCACTTGCTGGTGAAAATGTAAACTGGTGCAACCACTCTGGAGAACAGTATGGAGAATCCTTAAACAAACATATATGGAAATGCCATATGATCCAGAAATTCCACTGCTAGACATATGCCCAATAGATATAATGATGTTTATTAGAAGGTTTATATGCACCTCCATGTTTTTAGCTGCTTTATTCACAACAACAAAATCCTGGAAACAACCAAAATGCCCTTTGACAGATGACTGGATTAAAAAAGCTATGGGACATATACTCAACAGAGTATTATGCATCAATAAAAAGGGGTGGTATTTTATTCTTTGAAATAAAGTGGATGGAACTAAAGGAGATTAAGCTCAGTGAAGCAAATAAGTAGGTGAAAGACAACTACAGAATGCTTTCATTCATATGCAGAATATAAATAATTGTATATACATATATATATACATGTGAAAAAATAACTATTTTCAAGACTTTGGGAAAACTATAGTGTTTATTTATGGCGGTGGGGATGGGGATACAAACCTTTGGCGATGGGAGTGGTGAAAAAAGTGAAAATGAAAAATAAAGAGGAGAAAAAATCCAAAAAAGAACTGCAGGGCATAAAGGACACTTTAAATGCTGTTCAGGTTAAGGTAAGAGGTCTTGAAAGTAGATTTAGTCAGGTGGAGGATAAATTAACATTAGAAGACACAACCAACACACCTGTGTGAATGTAAAACTCACAAAGAGGAGAGAAATAGAAAAAAAAATGAACCACTTCTCTATGAAATAGTGGACTGGCTGCCTTCTGCTCTTGTCTGGGCAGGCCACTGTCACACATATTCTTAGAGCTGAGCCAGTGTTCCAAGATAGTACCACCTGCTACCTACCAGCTGAGACTCCCATTTCTTCCCCCCTTTCCTTCCTCCCTTCCTTCCTTCCTTCCTTCCTTCCTTCCTTCCTTCCTTCCTTCCTTTTTTTTGAGATTCCCATTTCAAGCTGCTATTTTGTCAAGATCTATTCAACTACCCCTTTCCATGTGCCTGCCTGCAACCAACTGTGGCTCAGCAAGTTTCTTCAAATGCTGTATGTTGTTATTGAGATTCTAGGTGTTTTTGTTGCTCTTAGACATGAATTTTTGGTCACTGTTCACTCATGGCCAGTCACACAACTACTAAGAGCCAGAGTTGGAATTTGAATATAGGTCTAGACTGAATACACAATCCTTATCTTTTATTTTTAGTTTTATTGAGATATAATTGTCATATAGCATTGTGTGATCTTAAGTTATATAATATGAAGAGTTGATATATATGTATATATGATAGTCAACCCTTTTCTGTGACCTTGGGAGAACCACTTCAATTTCCAATGGAGGGAATGAGGACATGAACTTTGGTGGTGGGAATGGTGTGGAATTGTATCTTGCAATTTTATAAATCAATATTAAATCACTAATAAAATAATGGGTTACATAGTAGACAAGAAGCAGTTTCAGGCATTATACTCACCCCTTCAGGATAAAAAACACTTTGGAAACCAAATTCCAGTGAATAATCTCCCATCCCTAACAGGTCACCTTACCTAACTGAAATTGATTGGAGACATTCCCACATGTCTGCATTATTTCTGGGCTATTCCATCCTAATGGATATAATGCACAGCCTGAACTTATCAGCAGACCTGGAAAGAAAAACATACATACATATATAGAGGTAGAAAAATTACCACGTTTTCTGTTTTCTTTTTTAAATATTTATTTATTCCCTTTTGTTGCCCTTGTTGTACCAGATTTTCTGTCATGCCACCATTCCCTGTGGATTTGCTCAGATCATATTCTGCCTTCTCTACTCAGTGTTTTCTCTACTAATTTTTCCTAAAATATGATACCAACTCAATAAATGTTATAATGCCACAGGAGTTTTATTGTCATGGGAATCTGAGAAGGCTGCTCATAAAAAGTTCAACATTATGAATTAAAACATGCCTATGTACTTTATATAGTCCAAATGTTATTGGAAATGACTTTCAGAGTCCAGTAAACCTCTCTAAATAGAATCATCTACTAAATTAGTCTAATTTGTAAAGAGCAACAATATACAGTTTGCTACTCTTTCCTAAAATGCATACTTTTCTAAAAATCAAATGCAACCCTACTAATCGAAGGTAGCTTATGGTTTCTGTAACTTGAAATTGACCCTTGAAAACACTGATTTGAACTGCATATATTTTTCCCTTTTTTCAGGCCAAATTATGGATTCAATCACAAATGTCGGTCAGCTGACTTTGTGGGTGTAGAACTGTGGACATAGAGGTTTAACTGTAAACTATATGTGGATATTTGCAAGGGTGATTAACACCCCCAACCACTCCCACACATGCATTTTGTTTAAGTTCATTGTACACTGCCTAGGTTTATCTGATGTAGGAGGACATCACACACTCTCTGCCTAAATACTTCCTAATTTTCTAAGGAATCATGACTTTCTTCTCTTCTTTGTCTTCCAATACTTTTCATCGTGTTTTTTTGTTTGTTTGTTTGTTTGTTTTTGTCTTTATCCCCTCCCCTTTATTTAGGCCACTTACTCATTCAGGAAGATTCTCTGAAACTTATTATCTTATTTTATTTTCTGATTGGAACTACAAGTCTTAGTCTTCTTTTCTTTACTGCCTTCTAAAGTCAACTGTTTCATTCACTATGCCTGCTGACTGTCAGGGATTTTACATTTTGTAACCTGTATGACTCTTCTCTGCCTTTGAAACAAAAGCAAATAGTTATTTGTCAACTAGAAAATAGGTGAAATCATAACCTGACATGAATGTATGAGCTAGAACAGACTATTGCTTCTGGAAATTTTGACAAAGAAACATAAATATGTTGAGCTAGTAAGTAGATAGAACACAAGTAAAGAAAATATACCAATAGATGGAATCAGATCTATATTAAACTGAAGTCAGTTAAAATTTCTTTGAATATGTTCTCTACTCATTTCTCCCTGTCTTCTTCTTCAGGAACCCCAATAACTCTGATGTTTGTATTTCTGATGGAGTCTGCCAATTTAAGTCCAAAGTTATGAATAAAAATTAAGTCTGGTCAGATGATCAAAGGAAGAGAAAGAAAATAAAGTATGAATCAGATACATATGATAAAAACTTCTACTGCACCCATGAAAGAGCCAAAGATAATCCAGTCCTGGGACTGGGCAGTGGCACACCTGTTTTAGTGCACATATTACCAAGTTCAAGGACCCAGGGTCAAGCCTCTGCATCCCACCTGCAATGGGGAAGCTTCATAAGTTGTAAAGTAAGTCTGCAGGTATCTCTCTTTCTCTCCCTCTCACTATCTTCCCCCTCAATTCCTCTGTCTCATCTAATAAAAAATAGAGAAAAAAAAAGAAAGGAAGGAAAAAACAGCCACAAGGTACAGTGGATTTTGAGTGATGAGACTAAGCCCCAGCAATAACCTTGGTGGCAAAAAATATATAAAAAACTAAACTAAATTAAAAAATTTAAAAAGAGAATCCAGTCCTTTCCAGTGGTCTTCCAGTCTAACTTTCCTTATGTTATAATAGAATCCCCTTTCATTTAGATAAGTTAAGTCAGTCCCTCTACTTGGAACCAAAAAAAGTTTAATTAAAAGAAATCTTTGACGACCAATGTAAAGATCATGGAATGGCCACTAATTATGACTTAAAGGCAGACATTAATAACATGACCCAAAACTTCCACGGAGCAGTTATTTGTTCAGTGTTGGGTGAAAGAAATTTTTATAGACTCCAGAGCTCTGGAGTTCAGTTAAACAGTGAAACACCATTACAGGGGCAATTGGCTTTGCCTCTTAATCTCTTTCCTCACTGAGGAAGATTTAGATATATTCTGAGAAAATAGTAAATGCACTTTGACTTCAGATGAATCTTTTTGGACTAAGAGATTACTCTTTAATATGGTCTGTAACATGATAACTAGATTTTCTCAGTATTCAATGTAATCGTAGAAATAGCAGGAACCTAGGGTGGGAGGGGGACAATGGCATAGTTTGTTGAGCACACATCTTACTATATGCAAGGACCCAGGTTCAATCTCCAGTCTCCACCTGCAGAAGGAAAGTTTCACAAGGTATTAAACAATACTATTGTGTTTCGCTTTCCCTCTCTATCTCCTGTCTCCTATCTCAATTTCTTTCTGTCCCGTTAAGCATAAGAAAAATAAAATAACAAAAAACAGCACAAAGAATAAGCAGGAATCTTATAAAACAGAAAGAACAGATTTAAAACTAAAAAAATATGACCAGCTAAGGTAAGATCTCCCCATTCAGTGGAATGCTTAAAATTAGAAAGCATTTCCATCCGTCTTTTGGTCTTAAAGAAAATGAAACTGATCACTCTAAGGCTTTTTAAGACTTTAGAATTTATCCAGTGGCAATGAGAAACAATATTCTTGCTTTTATATCAGTGATAAATTGAAAGTCTGCAATATGAAGTTTACAAATCAGAGTATGTGAGCCCAGAGAATGTGTAATAGGTTAATGACAAAAAGAGACATACAATCTAAGCTTTCTAAAGCTATTAGTGTGTACTATTTGCGAGAAGTTAATGAAAAGTGAGTTTTCCCTCACAAGCTAGACAGCTTATAGAAGAGCATCAGTTCTGTTTTCCAGTCTCTACCTTCAGGTACCTTGGACCAAAATGAACTCTAATTTCTCAAGCAGGAACTATTTCTAGTCAAGTGCCTTTTTTATAGTCAGAGAGGTAGAGAGGCAGAAGGAGAGAGAGATTTCAGCACTGAAGTTTCTTTCAGTGTGGTCAGGAGTAGGTTTCACCCTGGGTCACATATATGGTAAAGCAGTTCTCAGTCCAAGTGAGCTATTTCACCAGCAACAATATCTCTAACAAATATATATGACATGTATTAGGAATTTTATAGACAGCAGACCTTGATAGACCACATAACATTGAGACTAATGAGACTTAAGAGAACAACAAACCAATGTCAATAAAATATAATTAATAAATTAAATAAAATCATGAATGATTTATCATAAAATATATTTGCTTCCACTAGTTCTCATAAATTGGAAATTTGAAGATGCACCTCAAATAAAAATAAAGAAGACATTTGTTATTATCAGATCCTGTCATCATCTGGAAGAAAAGCAAATTACTAAAAATGCATGTTTGGGATTCTTACCCAAGATTTCAGACAATTAATCCACTAACTGCAGACCAGGGATATATATTTCAAAACTCTCCATTGTAGATCCAGGAGATAGATTAGCTGGTAAGGCATATGTTTTGCCATATTATGGCCTGGCACCACATAGGACAACCATAAAAATGGAAGAATCTCTGGTGTTGTACTGTCTATATATCATTTATTTTTTATTATCTTTATTTATTGAACAGAGACAGATAGAAATAAAGAAGGAAGGGGGGGATGGAGAGAGAGAGCACTATAAAGTGGCTTCACCTCTTCCAAAGCTTTCCCCATACAGGTGGGGACCAGGGGCTAAAACTCAGATCTTTTTACACTGTAGCATGTGCACTCAACCAGGTACAACCCCACCTGGTCCCCCTGTCATTTATTTCTTTCTACCTACCGATCTATATCTATCATCTGTCTGTCTATTATCTATCTATCTATCTATCTATCTATCTATCTATCATCTTTCTATATCATGTATCTTTATTATCTATCTATAATATATCCATGTATCTAAAGAAAATTAAATAGTTGGTCCAAGAACAGTAAAATTTCACATGCCTGAGGTGCAAGTATGACATATAAAGAAAGCACTACCAAAAATGTTTACGCATCTGGTCTGAACATCAAAATATAATAAAACTCCACTGAATATATTAAGAGCAGGGACTCTAGTGGCAGTAAAAACTAGTTTAAATACCACCTCCATCATATATTAACTATAGACATGGCTCTCACTTTTTATGTGCCTTTTTAACTTCTAGTTTTACTGGCCCTACAATCAGTTATGCCCCTTAGGGAAATCTCTCCAAACTGCCTATAATCAGATGAATATATTGCTATTTTAAACTACCTTTAGCAAGGAAAATTAAGCTTTTGGAGTCTTAACATTAATACTCTATCTCCACAAGAATCTACTGTCTCAAAATTTATGGTATGCCCTCTCCATAGATGGTTGTTGTAGTTTGAATTCACTACTCTTCAGAGATACCTAGTGTGCCACATTTTACGCATACTTAGCATTTGTAGGAACCTCAGACTCAGTAAAAGCCCTCAGGCACACTTAAAACCTTCCAGCTACAACTCATATGCCTGCAGTCTTCCTCTGCTACCAAAATTACAACTCTATATCCCAACATTTTTATACCCCTCTCAACAGTACAGACTCAATTAGACAGATGCTTAGCATTTGTCTCTGGACACAAGTTTCCTTTTAGAAGTACAATTGTTGAAGAGGCAGCTACTTTGTTATATTCCCTACTCTATCCCAAAGTACTTGTAAGGTACCGTAATTACATAAGTAGTTTGAATTTACTATCATCAGTAAAGCTTAGCGTGGATTAATCTGTTATTAACATGCTTAATTTACTGTACTAGTAACAACTTCAACACATAGTTGAAAATTTATAAATTTATCCTCCAGCTACATCTCAATTTTCCCTTCCTAGTGAAACCTCCCAGTAAACTATTCCAGTCATTTGGATCTATAATGTCTCCATAAATATAAAATATTTTACTTCTTCTAGAGATGTCTGAAGTAGATCAGACTAAGTTTCACAGAGTCTGCAACTGACATAACCTTTGAGACATGGTTAGCTATATATTATTTTAACTTTTTTAAATATTTATTTTTATTTTATTTGTTATTGGATAAAGACAGAGAAATTGAGAGGGAAGGGGGAGATGGAGAGACAGAGAGACACCTGAAGCCCTGCTTCAACACTTGTAAAGCTTTCCCCCTACAAGAGTAGGCCAGGGACTTGAACCTAGGTCCTTGCACACTGTGTGGGTAGCTATTTACAGACAGAGATGAGAGACATGGGAATTACAAAAAGAAGTGACACTATAAACAAAAACTAAACAGCAGCTCTCAAATCTTAGTGTACACTAGAGAACAAGAAATAATAAATCTAAGACAACAATTATTTGTGTAGTGGGGGCAAGGAAATATAAATAGTTCTCAACTATATTGGTAGCATTGTATTTCTTGAGATGGGTGACACATACATCTAACATCATTCACTGTTATCTTTATTAAAAGTAAATCAGCTATGATCCAGGAGGTAATATAGCAGATAAAGCAATGGACACTCAAGCATGAGGTCCTGAGTTCAATCCTCTGCACCACATGTACCAGAATGTGTCTAGTGTTCTTTCTTTCTATCTATCTATCTATCTATCTATCTATCTATCTATCTATCTATCTATCTATCATCTATCTTTTTCTCCTCCTATCTTCCTCTTATCTTCTTCATGAACAAATAAATAAATAAAATCTTTTAAAAAGTAAATAAGCCTGAGAGGTTGTGTGTAATGGAGATTACCAGGTAATAGCAATTTTGATTCAGTGGACTTATAATGCCACTAAGATACCTGAATTAACAAACACTCTAGGTAAGTCTCATATAAGTCATTGATGGAACACTGAAAAAATGTGGTGGTAGTATTTCTTCCCCAATGGAAAACAGAAAAATCAACAGCATCAAAATTTGAACTCAGAAGTTTTGTAACACAATGTCTGTGCTGCACCAGTTTTCTACATGAACCTTTTGTTAGTAAGGTAGTTTTATTGAATACCATTTTCCAAAACAAAAGCAATCCACTTTCATGGTATTTTTCCAGCTTGGTATGGATAAATTAAATGATGGCCTATAAAACTTGTAATGACTTCCCAGGAATTAATGGTTTCCAGAAGAGGCAATAGTTTTTAGAAAAATGCTACACTTTCTATGAATCAAGTTATTGATTACTTTCATTCAGCTTGAAATGTGTTGGCATTACACTGTATTTGGATAAAAAACTGCTGGTTCTGTAGGTGTTTGAATTCTACCCTATAAAGGATTTTGAGAGAGGCAGAGGGAGAGAGATAATGGTGGAGGGGAGAGGTAGAAGGAAGGGGTGTGGAGAGAGAGAGAGAGACAGAGAGAGAGAGAGAGAGAGAGAGAGAGTTTCTATGTCAGAGTGACTAAAAGAATTGTTCAAAATATAAAGACTTCTTCTACCTGTTACATATGTCAGGCTTAGAGTAGGGAAGAGGATTGTAGACTTGAAGAGTCCACATTTTTAAGTACTTCAGGTGATTCTGATATATTCCATACTCTAGAAACATTCTTGGCCTCCCTTAAGTAACCTGATCCAAAAGCTAACACTTTTTCCATCCAAGAAGTTCCTTATATTTATTTTTCACTTATTTCTTCTCTATTTGGCTTTTGCAGAAGATAGAGGATAACTCCCAAGAATCTTGCTCATGTATACACAGAAGAATATGAAAAATGGCCTTGGTTACAGAGACTAGGGAGCAGCTGGTTGGAAACTTCAGCATCCCCAGAGTTGAAATAATCTCCTGACCAGATGTCTCCTTCATTGGTTGCAGCAGGGCATGAAGATCCTAATGGAATGCTCTCTGGACTCTATGATAATCCAAGTAGATCAGTTGCAGGTGGAACAAATGGGACCCATGGGCTACATCAGGCCACCTTGCTGAGTATGACTCAGGTTAGCAGCTCTTTATTTCTTCCCGTCTCTCTCACTTCCCACCACTCATCTTTGTGGGTAGCTCCTAAGCCAGAGAACAAGAATCAGACAGGGGGAGGGGATAGTTCCTAATGGATAATCCATCTCTTCAGTGGTTTGGGGTCTGGCAGAGATAAACCAGACTTGAAAAATATTGGCTTCTCCCCTGAATATATTTTAGTTAATGCTCCAACTGCCAAGAAGCAGCCAGAACTAGAGCAGCAAAATCAATTCCCAGCAAGCAAGAAACTGAACCCCCCACATCTCTTTCTCATCTGTCTTTTATGCATGAAGTTCAAAATGCTGTATAGATTTGGCTCCCTGCTACTAGCAGATCCTGTCTCTAAGGAATCAAGATTTAAGACCTCTGGAGTATGGGATAAATTGTGTCAAAAGCATACTATAAAATGTGACATATACAAGAAAGTCTTTACCATTCTTTCACATACAGTGAAAACTTGATAGGTACTAGTTTCTAAAAAGAAAGTGGGAACATTTGATTATCTGATTTTACAGAGAAGGAAAGTGGAGATTTAGCAATATGCTTAATATAATTTTCCTTCTTAAGTATGAATATTTTGGCACATCCTGCATCTTCACTCTATCTGTGGCTGTCATATGAGATCTTATTCTTGAAATGTGAAGACATCTAAATGTAAATATTGTAACTATGTTCCTATAAGCAGAATGCAGTGGAGAATACAGATTAATAGAATACAGATGAAAAATGGTATTCATGTTTCAACTTCCTCTGTACACCTTCCACTCCATCAAATTTATTCAACACTCAATTCATGATTGTCTGAATTTTCATTACACACCCAACAATTCACCTCAACAGTGTTTTTTGACACTGGAGAGATAACTCACAGAGTAGCACGTGTACCTTGATGTGTGTGACTTAGGTTTGAATCCTGAAATCACATGAGAGAGCCACAAAACTAGGGAAGTTTTTGTTGCTGCAATATCTCTTTCTCTTGTCTATCTGAATGAAAAAAAAAGGAGGCAGGACAGAGAAATTTTGCATGTGTAAGCCCTTTCCCCATGTAAAAAAAAATGTACCCCTCCTATCTTACGGTTTTGTTTTTGTTAATGCCTCCTTTCATAAATAGATAAATAAATAAATAAATAAATAAATATGTTCTCTGAGCTTTAAAATCTAGGAGATGAGGCAGATACATACATCAGGTGAGATTGAAAAAAAAAACAGAAGCAAGAAAACTGTTTCTAAGACTTGTGAGAACTATGGTGGTTATTTTATGAGAGCTTTTTTTATGAGTAATGGAAACACATTTCAACAATAGGCTCTACTACTGCTTTTTTCTCAGTGCCCTATCAGTTATAAAAAACAGTTCAAATATTCATATTTATGTTTACTATTTGCTTTTTCTTCTCTCATTGCTTTCCAGAAGTAAGTCAACCATGGTTGTAGTTTACTTATTCCCAGCCCATCCACATACTGTCACATCCCAGGCCTCCTCACTAAATTTGAAGGTTGCCTGAGTGTCAGAAAAGACAAATAGGGAAAGTCAGAGTAAAAAAAAAAACTGAATAGATCACTGATGGCCACAAGACAAGGCTAGCTTGCATGTAGTCAAACTAAGCAGTTACCTAAAGTGTATTGTGCCTAGTATTTCACTACTTATTTATTTATTATTGATTTTATTTTGGATAGAGAGAGAAAATTGGGAGGGAATGGGAAGATAAGGAGAAAAAGAAACCAGTAGCACGATTTCACTGTTTGTGAAGCTTCCACCCTGTAACTGAAGGCTGACTGAGGGCTTGAAGCTGGGTCCTTGTGCACTGTAATATGTGCGCTCAACCAGCACCCTAGTACTGATGGCTGCATGCCCCTGTACTTCACTCTTGAACATATATTATTTATGAGGACTATGAGTACACCATTTTAGTAATTAACACCTGTATATATGTCTTTAAGAGATTGTTCCAAAATAACTACTAAAGATTAGGATTCTTAGAAATTAAGTTTATGGGAGTTGGGCGGTAGCGCGGCGGGTTAAACGCATGTGGCGCAAAGCACAGGGACTGGCATAAGAATCCCGGTTTGAGCCCCTGGCTCCCCACCTGTAGGGGAGTTGCTTCACAAGCGGTGAAGGTCTATAGGTGTCTATCTTTCTCTCTCCCCCTCTCTGTCTTCCCCTCCTCTCTCCATTTCTCTCCTATCCAACAACAATGACATCAATAATAACTACAACAAAAAAACAATAAGGGCAACAAAAGGGAATAAATAAATTAATATTAAAAAATAAAAAAGAAACTAAGTTTATTCAGAGTAGTAGTAATACTATTCTAAATATTGCTACTATTGGAAAGTTGGCAATAGGTGAAAAAATGGAGGATAAGCTACAGATTTGAACTAGGTCTACTAGCCATTTTGGCAACTCATTTTTATTTGTAGAATAAAATGATGATATAGATCACTTTGAGAAGTCCCTTGCTAAGTAATTCAAAGGAGTCCCCTGCCTCATGACCTTTAAGTTAGACAAAGGAAAGAGTGAGAGTGGATTTCCTGATAAGTTAACACATCCCATATCCCACTGTAAAATTCCAATGTACCCAGCCCCAGCAATACAGTCTTACCTCCCACGAACTGTGCTGCTCCCATACAACGTCCCATCATTCTGGAGATGAGCTCCTCCATGCAGCAGCCCAAAACAGCAACCAGTGCCACCAGGAGCAGCAGAGCACAGCCGACACCTGTCACCACCGTACACATCTGCCAGGCCAGGCTTGGGATGGAACTGAAGCTGGCATAGCGCCCACACTCTTCTACCATGATCAGATGGTGCCCCTCTCCCCGAACAGGGTAGTTGCACCTCCGGAAAGTGCTGAATGACACTTGCTTCCCCATCTGGGATCCAAAGAGCCAGTAAGGCAGGAAGTAACTGGTAGAACTTGCCATAGCAGTAACAAGGGACAGGAAGGCCCAGAGGGTCCCCACCAGAGTCAGGCTGCTCCTCATTGTCTCAGGTTTCTCTGTAGGGATGGCGAAATGAGTTGTATCATAGCACTAAATGCAGAAAGTTATGTTGTAGTCTCCACTGACTTATTTTTTTTTCCTAGATCACCAGTTCTGAGACTCATTTAGGTGTCACTGACCCTTGTTTATGGATAAGATCATTCTCTCAAGGGCCATTTGGGTAACTTTCCCCATTTTGCTTTCCTTCAGCCTGATTTATAGTTCTATAGTGTCTAAGGTATAAAGGTAAAATCTAAAATTAAATTAATGATTATCCTGTCAACTCAAATACAGCCTGATTAAAAAACTTTTAGCTCTAGGTATCTAGAATGGTGTATGTGGTAGGAGAGACGCCTGAATAAAGCCAACACCTCCCACATAACTTCCAGGCTTCCACTGGAATAATCTTGCTAACTTAGAGACCTGAAGGGATGCATTATCTCAAGATCTGGAATCAGGAATCCAGCTTCTTTCAAAAAAGCAAAGGGGTCAGGGGAAATAGCACTATAGTTATGCAAACAAATTATGATACTCGAGGCTCTGAGTGGTCCCAGATTCAATCCTCTGTACCACCGCAAACCAGAACTGAGTAGTGACCTGAAAATAAATAAATAAATACATAAATAAATAAATAAATAAATAAATAAATAAGACCTGCCCATCCTACTACAAAGGAGAGGAGAGATGGTAAACTTACTTACTATGGAATTATAAAGTATGCGAATTTGACTTAGATAGGAAATCCAAAAGAGCATTAAAGTATATTTTTTCACTGAAATGTATCAGTTAAGTTGAAATGAGTAGAATAAAATAAAAAATTCCTAGCATTATACCATACACCTATCAATGAGACAACATTGTTCAGTCACTTTTACTAAAATAAAGATAAGAGGCAGTTTTCCAACCAGAAGGATTATTTAATTGTAGGCATTATACTAAGAAAATCTATCACATACTTGGCAGAATATGGTCAAGAAAACTTCTCATCTCTCTGAAATGTATCAAGTGTTCTTTGTCTGGCAACAGGAACAGATAGCCAAAAGGACTTTAGAGGTGTGTGTGTGTGTGTGTGTGTGTGTGTGTGTGTGTAACATGTAACTGCACATTCAAGATACTAAAAACCTTTTCAATTCTAATCTCTTAAGTGCAGCACACAAATGGCTTTCACAGATCCCTCTGTCAAAAATCAACCACTTCCCTCACAACTCCATTAATCTGCCATTGCTTTCTGGCCTGTTTCTCGATTAAGGCTGCCAGAGACCACAATGGCAGGTTGATGACAGAACTTTGAATATATCCAGAACGCAGATGGTGGAGTGTTTCTGAAGCTTCTTTATGATTCATCACCACTGCTTAAAATTACAGGTGGTGATGAGGGAGAGTGGGTCTAAAATTACGGGAAGTTCAGGAACTTTGCTGAATGAGGTGCTACATTGTTAATTGAAGCATTACCAGGAACAAGTATCTCAGAGCTGTGTCCAGCCATGAGTCCTTAACATTCATCATTATACAGCGCCTGGAACTGGGTGGGCACTTCAAGCCACACTAATTTAATGAAGCCCATTTCACAGAGTCATCTAATTTCTAGGATGACAGGGACCTTAATGAGATGCCTAATTTAGTTAGCTTGTTTCACATATGGAGGAGTATGGCTAGCTAAAGGGGGAAATGACATACTTCAAGTCACAGTGTAAGTGAGCAAGCAGGAACACTGGAACCACAAATACAATCTGCAGTTTCTTATGCCAGTATATTTCTATCACACAGTTCTAGCAATTCCCTCTCCGTCACTTTATACAATATTGAGAGGAAATGATTTACCCAAGGTTAAAGGTCTACTGAGGTACACCGGCCAGACCAGAGCTCATTATTTAATTCTTAATATAATGTTCTTTTTTTCATTACACCACAATTCCCATCTCAATGAATAGTATTGTGTGTTATGTGCTTTGTGCAGGAAGGGAATAAAGATCATAAATTGCAGGTGCTTACACTGGAATGTTAGGGCTTGGGAAGAAAGTGCCCTGAGCTTGGCCCCTGGGAATGAGGCTTTGTGCCTGAGAGTGGAGGGAATGTGAGGAAGATGTGATGAGAGATTGAATGTCAGCAGGAGAAGTACAACTAGTTTTGAATAATGGCTGTTAGAAAGCAGGTATGCTTGACCACAATGAGGTAATGCCTCTGTTTCTTATATTAGACTTTGTAAGATTATGAAAAGTACAAGCAGCCTTTTTTCAAAGACTGCTTCCTGGTAAAGAAACCCAGGCTACTTTTGTAGTCTTCTTCAGGATTGTACCTTCAACAAGAACTAGTAATGGTAGGTACTGCCTCACTCTCCGAAGGCAGTCTGGATCATTCTACTCTAACAATCAAGGAAAACTGTGAAATGAGTGTAGTTTAGAATGTTCCCAACTGTGACTATGTACTGTGAGCTAAATCTGACATGGACTCAGTGTTTGCACAAGCTTTTGTGATAAATATGAATAGATATGGGCCCCAGGTTAGATCATTGCAGTAAGCAGTTAATTCCATTTATATGTCTTCAAGTTTGTAAGCAGCTTTGTGCCCTAATCCTGTTTCCTAGTTCTACTCTCAACTCTGAAACCATCTTCCTAGACAATATTTCTGGTCTACTCCCATGTTAGCTATCAAGCTCAAGCAAAGATTATAAAGACATAGGCTCCTAGGGACACTCCTAAAATTGACTTCCTGGTTTTCTTCTATGTTGTAACACAGCATGTGAATAAGATTTTGGGTGTAATTAGCATATGAGTGATGTCAGACTGACAGACTTGTGTAAACCAAGTGATTTAAGCATCAGCCTGCCAGAACTCCATCTCTTTTCCTGTGCACTGATGGTGCTTGCTCCCTTCCTCAGGACTCACCATGACTGAACATGTGAAGCCAAACTCTGGTAACTAAATTATAGACTCATAGGTCCAGCCTAGTCATATCCCTGTCCCGTTGCCTATTTTGTTGTACATAATAATACCATTTCATATTGCTGTACTGCAGTGTAATAAACCTATGATATGTCTTAAACCTGCACCAAGCCTTGCCCTAAAGCCTTTTATTTTATAATTACTATACTCCTACCCTAAGGTCCCTACTTAAATCTGCTTTATTCTTACTTTATGGTTCCTGTTCATTAAACATTCTGTCCCGATTTTCATCTTACTACATTTCAGCCAACAACTTCCAGATGCTACTAAGATTCCATACTGAATTCCCTGAGCAGATGACCTCACAGATGTTTCCTGGAACCTCACTTGTCCAGAGCCCCACCCTACAAGGGAAAAACGGAATCAATCTGGGGGTATGGAATGAACTGCCAATGTCCATGTGGAGTGGAGAAGCAATTACAAAAATCAGAATTCCCATCTTCTGCAACCCCAAAAAAAAAGTTGATCCATAATCCCAGAGGGATGAACAATAGGGAAGTTTCTTTTTTTTAATTTATTTTTGCCTTTATTGGGGGATTAATGTTTTACATTTTACAGTAAATACAATAGTTTGTACATGAATAACATTTCTCAGTTTTGCACATAATAATATAACCCCTATTAGGTCCTCTGTCATCCTTTTCCAGGACATTTTCTCCCCCTTTTCACCCAGCCCAGAGTCTTTTACTTTGGTGCAATGCACGGACTCCAGTACAGGTTTTGCTTAGTGTTTTCTATTATGATCTTGTTTTTTCATCTTCTGCCCGGGAGTGAGATCATCCCATATTCATCCTTCTGTTTCTGACTTATTTCACTTAACATGATTTATTCAAGCTCCATCCAAGACGGGCTGAAAATGGTGAAATCACCATTTCTAATTGCTGAGTAGTATTCCATTGTGTATATATATATACCACAACTTGCTCAGCCACTCATCTGCTGTTAGACAACTCGGTTGCTTCCAGGTTTTGTCTATTACAAATTGTGCTACTTACTTTAGCAATGACTCTTTAGTTATTATCAGTCCACCTGATCAGCTGGGGCCCTAGTCAGAGAGTCCTGAAATTCCCAAACAGACATGATGGACCTAGACCTCAAATAAATCCATCTCTCCATTGTTACCAGTCATCTCTATCTGGAACAACAAAATAGACCTTTCCCTCAACATAAATCAATAACAGTAGAGAATGTTCCATCCTCCAAAGGGAGGCTGGACAACATACTCTATATTCTACCTGAGGAAGATGGGATCTGAAATTGGGGCATTTTGGAACATTCCTACTGATAACCACAGAATATGAGTCTAGATCTACAGGGCTGCAGAATTCACATAGGCTCTTAAGCTGAATATGGGCCCCAGATCAGATAAAATCGTTGGGGTTTACAATAAACAATATTTTTGCACCATTCCCATATTTGAGAGCTACTCTCATCCCTGATCCAGCTTCCTGATTCTTTTCCCAGCCATGATATCTCCCTAGACAATAACTTGAATCCACCTGCATATCAGATGTCAGGCTCAGAAAAAAAAAAAAACAGCAATGTGTCCTGGAGCCCCACTTCCGCAGTACCCCAGCCCACTAGGGAAAAAGAGAGACAAGGCTGGGAGTATGGATTGACATGTCAATGCCTATGTTCAGTGGGGAAGCAATTACAGAAGCTAGACCTTCTACCTTCTGCACCCCATAATAACCCTGAGTCCATACTCCCAGAGGGTTAAAGAATAGGAAAGCTATCAGGGGAGGAGATGGGATATGTGATTCTGATGGTGGGAACTGTGTGGAGTTGTACCTCTCTTACCCTATGGTTTTTGTCAGTTTTTCCTTTATATAAATAAAAATGTAAAGAAAATTATGCTGCTATGAACATTTTTTCTAATGGAGGCGATGGGACACAGAACTGCTGGTGGTAACTGTATGGAAGTATACTACTATCATCTTACAATCTTGTAAACAAATATTAAATTAGTAATAAAAATTTTTCATAAAAATGACCACTGTGAACATTAAAAAAAGGAATATCGGGCTAGAGGGTGGGAGGAAACATGCTAATAAACTGTTGTTGGCTGAATCATAATAATTTCTTCCCAATGTATTTTTTCATATGTTCTCTCCAATAGCCTTACTAGGTTGATAAGAATAATATTATCCCATGGTTACAAGTTAGCAAATTGGGAGTTAGGCAGTAACTCATCCAGTATAGCACACAAGTTACTGTGCACAAGAACCTGGGTCCTAGCCCCCCAGTCCTAGCCTACAGAGTAGCTTCACAAGGGGTGAAGCATTACTGCAGCTGATACTCTCTCTCTCTCTTTCTGTCTACCCTTACCCTCTATATTTCTCTCTGTTCTATCAAATTAAATAAGTATTTTTGAAAGGAGCAAATTAAGGGTTAAAAAGCTTAGTGAGTTCCTAAGTATTACACAGTGACCCAAAGGTAGAGCCATCATTCTCATTTTTCCTCCCCTTTTCACTCATCTCCCATATACATATTTATTCATCACCCCAAAATGTTATAATTAAAAGCCTTCATGGTTTTCTGTCTTTGTATTAAAAAGTTCGAGTATGAGGAAAATACTAGAGGGATGTTCTATGTCACCATCACCACCACCACTCCTTGTTCCTCCCAGAAAGAAAGGAGAGGGCCTAGGCAGAGTGAATGTGCAGTGGCCAGGAGTCAGCATGTCACAGTGATCTACATGTGACAAAAATAAATCAAGGAAAAACTCCTCAAATTTTGCAAAAGTGAGGGAAAATATGCAAATACATTAAGTCCACTATGCCAGGTTAGTAAGCAGATCTCCACTTTACCTCCACATCCCAACCAATAATGTAGTTTTTCAATCTGCATTGTAAGAATTTAATAAAAGTAATTATGAAAATTATTAAAAGGGAAAATAGAGATCAGAATGAAGGCTACTTTTTCAAAATAAGTATACTAATTGACACAACATGTTCATTAGCTATTTTAAGTTCAGCAATTATAATATTAACTACATGTGCCCCACAAGAACATTCTTAATCACCTTAAGATGAAAAGTACCAATATTTCAACCAGTATAAAAGCAATGAATTTAAGGAAGAAAAAGGGACACTTTCAGTGATTGAAGCTAAGGCTAAATTGGAAATATGGGGAGGGTTTCTGACAGAAGTATCATAATTAGTGACAATAATAAGTTAGAAAATGATAATATTGCCAATGTCTATCACAATAATTCTATTTTTAAATGAAAATTTAGGATAAATGAAAGGAGAATAATGAAAATAAGCTTATATCAATTGTATTTTGCTTTAAGAAGTTCACTGTCCTTAAGAATTTAAATTAAATATTTTCAACTTCAGGGAAAACTTGATGTTCAGTTCACTTAGAACTAGAATGTTCAATGATGCCAGACTAAGGTCTTTTCTGCCATCGGTGATAAAACCGGAACACAAACTTAAATATATTGTCACTTTAATTAGAACTGAAGATGAAGTGAGCAAGCACATGGACAGCTGGTTAAGAATCATTGCCACAACATTAATGCCCAATAAAAAATTAAAATTAAAAAAAGAGTCACTGCCACAGATAATTCTCTAATGTTCTCTCTCCAAGACACAAATAATTAAAAAAGCAAACAAATAGAAAAAAACTGTAGAAACGAGTCTTAAACACATTGAGTATAAACCTTTTTGAGCCATAGAGAAGACTTAGAGGGGCCAGATGGTGGTGCACCTGTTTAAGTGCTCGCATTACAGTATGCAAGCCCCTGGTCCCCACCTGCGGGGGAAACCTTCACAAGTGGTGAAGTAGGGCTGTAGGTGTCTACCAGTCTCCCGTCCTCTCAATTTCTCTCTGTCTCTATACAATAATAAATAAGTAAAAATATTATTTAAAAAGTGAGTTGTCCTTGGGCAGTTAAGGAAAAGATCTTAGAAAGTCAGTTGCATCTCTCTCTTTCTGCCTACCTGGAAGCATCAACATGTAAGCAAGCTTCTCTCTCCCCACCCTTCACCTCTTTGTACTTCAGTGTACATTTTCTTACTTTTTGGGAAAAGGCTTAAAATTCCCAAAATAAAATAAAATATTCATTTGCTTTCTATTTTCTGAGCATAAGAGTCTCAACCCAACTTTTCATAGCAACATTATAAGCAAAGTCTATGCAGGTATGTTGCTCCATACACTCACTTACAGAAATTCATTCATGCAAAGTGTTTTACTTTCATGCCATAAAATAAAGTAACTTCCTTGCATGATAGCCCTCTGGTTCATTCTGAGGACTTAAGCAAGTCTCAGTGTGTTCATATAATTTAAAATTATGCAGTGTCTTATTTCATTCTATTTTTTATAATTTATATTTTTTCCCTTTTGTTACCCTTGTTGCTTATTGTTATTGTTTCCCTTGTTGTTTGTTATTGTTGTTGTTGCTATTATTGTTGTTATCCTGTGATTGTTACTGGATAGAAGAGCAAGGAATTGAGAGATGAGGGGAAGACAGACAAGGGGAAAAATGATAAACACCTGCAGAGCTGTTTCACCACTTGTGAAGCAACCTCCCTACAGGTGGGGAGCCAGAGGCTCTAACCTGGATCCTTACTTCTGCCCTTGCACTTCCTGCCATGTGAGCCTAACCCATGGAGCTACCACCCAGCCCCACTCCATTCTAATTCTTCATCTATGGTCATACTAGCTTGAACATACCAGATGTCATATATTTTAATTCCTTGTGTATATTCTATGTATGCATTAGCCTTGTTTCCCTGTCCTAGAGTATCTAGCCATACATCCACACGAGATTTCAGAAACCAAGAACTCACAGTTCAGTAGTCAGACATTAATAGAATTATTATTGTTCCGGGAGTCAGGCTGTAGTGCAGCAGGTTAAGCGCAGGTGGCACAAAGCACAAGGACCGGTGTAAGGATCCTGGTTTGAGCCCTGGCTCCCTACCTGCAGGGGCATAGCTTCACAGGAGGTGAAGCAGGTCTGCAGGTGTCTATCTCTCACCCTTTCTGTCTTCCCCTCTTCTCTCCATTTCTCTTTGTCCTATCCAACAACAACTACAACAATAAAACAACAAGGGCAACAAAAGGGAATAAATAAATAAAATAAGTATTTTAAAAAAAAGAATTACTATTGTTCCTCTCTCAGTGCGGTATGGTTTCTCATGCTTAGCTTCTCCATTTCATAAGTGAGTCTTCTATCTGTGAATTTCAGAGAATGGTTATAAGCGATGTGGTTAATGTAGCCAGAGAGTTGCAATAACTATAATGAAAGCATAAGGTCTGTTCAGAATTTTTCCTTTGAACTTGGAGAAAATATAAGGTCATCAGATAAAGAAAGGACTACAGAAGTTGGATAAGGGCAAGAGACTGACTCACTTAATAATGGTCCTTTTGGTCAGTATCACACCACCTCATCATTTAGAGCTCCCTAGTCAGGGAGTCATTGTATTCCCACACAAATATGATGGGCCCAGACTTCTAGTTGGTGCCTCTATGTACCACCACCTCTCCAGAGCTCTACCCCACTAGGGAAATACAGAAACAAGCTGGCACCCATGCCCAGCAGAGAAGCAATTACAGAAGCCAGACCTCCTACCTTCTGCACCTCAAAAACAATCTTTATCCATACACTCTGTGGGGGAGAAGTATCAGGAGAAAGAGGATAAAAAGGCTCTGAAGTCCAGCTCCATTAACACTCAGAGAGAGAGAGAGAGGAGGAAAAAGGGAGGAACATTTGGATGTTGTAATAGGGTTATTTGTCACTTGGAGGGGAAGAATTGGACCTAGAAGACAAATGGGGCAATTCTGTACAAATGTAAACAGATAGTTGTAGAGATGATGGTTAACCCATGTCTGCAACTTTGGGAGAACTGTGGTGGACTACAGTAGAGGGGTTGGGGATTCAGAACTATGGTAGTGGGAACATGATTAATCAACAACGTGTTCGGCTTAATATATTAGTTATCTTTTCAGCCACCAGGTTCCAGATGCTAGCATGATGCCAAGGAGACTTCCCTGGACAGATGACCCCACCAATGTGTCCTGGAGCTCCGCTTCCACAGAACCCTGCACCACTAGGGAAAGAGAGAGGCAGGCTGGGAGTATGGATCGACCTGTCAATGTCCATGTTCAGCAGGGAAGCAATTACAGAAGCCAGATCTTTCACCTTCTGCATCCCACAATGACCTTGGGTCCATACTCCCAAAAGGTTAAAAAACAGGAAATCTATCAAAGGAAAGGGATGAAATAAGGAGTTCTGGTGATGCGGATTGTGTGGAGTTGTACCCCTCTTATCCTATTGTTTTGTCAGTGTTTCCTTTTTATAAATAAAATAAAATAAAATAACAAGAAAAAAAGGAAATGATTTTTGCTTTGTTTTTGTTTTAACTAAAACCTAATTGTCACTCAATTTTAGAAACATGGTATGTATTCTAAAAACATACTCAAGGATAGGGGTCACATCAACTAATCAAATGCAGAAAACCCATATAAGCCATACCATATAAAAGTTATGCTTTTAATGAACTTCCAAAATTTCCCTCCAAGATGAGCACTCTGCTTCTCCCTGTGGTGTTCCAATGACAATTTTTTAAAATCATTTTTCCCTTTTTACTCCCATGTGTTCCTATTCATGTGGAGGTATTTATTATCTATGAAATTTGAAACCATTTTTATATTTTTTGTAAAGGAGAAAAGGAATTTCACCTTTACTTCAATTTCTCCTTGGTCCCTACATAAAAAGATTCAAATATTTTTGTTCAAATTCGAGTATACCATACACCATCTGAGTTAAAGTATTGCCTCTTGAAAGGTAACAGCATCAGAAAAGGCAGTCAGCAATTTAGAGACCAGAACATGTTGTGGGCAAAAAGGTTGCAAGTGACTTGCAACTGCTGAAGAAAATATGACTTCAAGACTGCTGGATTCAGTTTTGTCTATATAGAGTTGCTTTGTTAATGATCACATTAACAAAGAAACAACAACAAGTCTTTATCTTTGTGCTAAAAAAACACTGTGTATTGCATACCTAATAACTCGTGTTATACTCAATGCTGAGATCCCCATGGAAAATGAGAAAGGAGACTTCCGGAGGCGAAGCTACAAGCAGGAGCAGATTACTTTCTCTCCTTTCCTCTCCTCTCCCAGATCAACTAGGAACACCAAAGGAGACCACCCAGGACTGAAACAAGACAGGACTAGAATGACCACAGGAACCCACTAAATCACCAGTGAGTACAAACACGTGTGGCTGGTGACAGAGAGGAGAGAGGAGCATAAGGAGAGATTAAGTGACTGCTAACAGTCCAGCAGTTTATCAGTTGAGACACCACCTCCAGTCTTCTCCACCAACAAGGGGACAGATGAAGGGAGGAGAGGACGCCCCAGAGACTCACCAAGTGCAACTATGAGTCTCCATTGCTACTGCCCTCAGAATCTGGAGCAGCTACAGGGAGGGACACCAGGGGACAGAGATCTAACCAGGAAACTCAGGAGAAGACTTATACCTCAGTGGCATAGCTGAGGGGCTGTGAAAGTCTCTTTGCATAACCACTGGATTATCTCTGCCACACCCTGCTTTATCTCTTGGTCAGGAGTCAGTGGTTAAGCTAAGAAGCCTATTGATACTTTAAAAGCCCTCAGGCTTCCATAGCCTACAGGGAAGAAAAAAAAAAAGAGGCTTTTAAACCACTGAGCTCCATCTCAGGGATTAAAATACTATTGAAACAACTGTTAACTTCCACCACTGAGAACCCTTTAATTACCTTACTTAGACACAAGTCAATCCAGGCAATAGTGATCAGTAATTTGAAAACTACTGATAAAGGGAACTCATAACACAATATATAAAATGGTCAAAACAACAAGAATAAATATTGGAGAATCGAACCAGGACAAGAGTCCAGCTAAAAGTCCTCCAGAGGGTGAAGCACAAAATAACGAGTTCAACATCCAAACATTAGCAAAGGAAATAATAACAGGAGTTAGTAAAGAATATGAAAAAATTGTAATCAGAAATGCAGGAAGAACAAATGAGACTATGGAAGAAAATACTAATTATCTTATGGTTATTAGAGAGCTGAAAACTGAAATCACTGAGCTAAGAATGCAACTAGCTGAACAAGCTAAAACAGTATCAGAACAGGGCAACAAAATAGATGAACTCCAGAAAACAGTAGAGGGCAGAGAGAATAGAATCAATGAGGCTGAAGACAGGATTAGCAAGATTGAGGATGAATTACAGACAACTAAAAAAGAAGTAAGAGATCTCAAAAAAAGATTAATAGATGCTGAAAACAACAACAGAGTCCTATGGGATGACTTCAAAAGAAACAATATACGCATTATTTGGCATACCAGAGGAGGAAAGAGAAGGAGAGGAAGAAAGCATTTTCCAGGCCATAATAGCTGAAAACTTCACTAGTCTAGACAACATCAAATACATAAAGATTCAAGAAGCCCAGAGGGTCCCAAACAGAATTAACCCAGACCTAAGGACACCAAGACATATCATACTTAGAATGTAAAGGAATAAGGATAAAGAAAAGATCCTGAAGGCTGCAAGAGAAAAACAAATAGTCACCTACAAAGGAAAACCCATACGATTAGCAGCACACTTCTCCATACAAACACTACAGGCCAGAAGAGAATGGCAAGATATCTATCGAGTGCTCAATGAGAAAGGCTTTCAACCAAGAATACTATATATTGCTAGACTGTTATTCAGACTAGATGGAGGCATCAAAAGCTTCTCAGACAAGTAACAGTTGAAGGAATCAACTATCAACAAGCCTGCCCTGAAAGAAGTTCTGAAAGGTCTCCAAAAAAAATCAGACCACCACAAATAGGACATAAATCAAAACACTCTAAAACTCTATAGGAATGGCATTAAAATATTTTTAATCTTTGATATCAATAAATGGCAATGGCCTGAATTCACCTATTAAAAAACACAGAGTAGGAAGATGGATCAGAAAAGACCACCCAACAATATGCTGTCTACAGGAAACCCAACTAACTTAACAAGACAAACACAGACTTAAAGTGAAAGGATGGAAAACTATCATACAAGCCAATGGCACACAAAAAAGGGGCAGGAACAGCTATTCTCATATCTGACATGATAGACTTTAAAATAGATAAGATTAAAGAAGATAGGAATGGACACTACTTAATGCTCAGAGGATCAGTCAATCAAGAGGACTTAACAATTATTAACATCTATGCACCCAATGAAAATCCATCTAAATACGTGAAACATCTACTGAAAGAGCTACAGCAATATATTAACAGTAACACAATCATAGTAAGGGACTTCAACACCCCACTCTCTCAACTTGACAGATCATCCAGGCAGAAAATCAATAAAGACATAAGGGAGCTAAATGAAGAGATAGGTAAACTAGAACTATTGGACATTTTCAGAGTCATTCATTCCAAGAAACTGGAATACACATTTTACTCAAATCCACATGGGTCATTCTCAAGGATAGACCATATATTAGGCCACAAAGACAGCATCAGCCAATTCAAGAGCATTGAAATAATCCCAATCATCTTCTCAGACCACAGTGGAATTAAACTAACACTTAACAATCAACAAAAGATTAGTAACAGTCTCAAATGTGGAAACTCAACAGTACACTTCTTAACAACTTCTGGGTCAAAGAGGAAATCAAGGAAGAAATCAAAATGTTTCGAGACTTCAATGAAAATGAAGACACAAGCTATCAAAATAATTGGGACACAGCTAAAGCAGTACTAAGAGGGAAGTTCATAACTATACAAGCACACATTAGGAAACAAGAAAAAGCACAAATAAACAGCCTGATTGCACATCTTAAAGACCTAGAAGAAGAACAACAAAGGAACCCTAACGCAACGAGAAGGTCAGAAATCACTAAAGTTAGGGCAGAAATAAATAACATTGAGAATAAGAAAACCATACAAAAGATCAACAAAAGTAAATGTTGGTTCTTCGAAAGAGTAAACAAAATCGACAAACCTTTAGCCAGACTCAAAAAAGGGAGAAGACCCAAATAAATCGGATAGTAAAGGAAAGAGGAGATATCACAAAAGACACCGCAGAAATTCAACATATCATGCAAGGCTTCTATAAACAACTATATGCCATCAAGCTAGAGAACCTGGAAGAAATGGATGATTTCCTAGATACCTACCAACTTCCAAAACTAAGTAAAGAGGAAGTTGATAACATGAACAGGCCCATCACAGCTAATGAAATTGAAAGTTATCAAAAATCTCCCCAAAAATAAAAGTCCTGGACCAGATGGTTTTACAAATGAATTCTACTAAACCTTCAAAGAAGAACTAATACCTCTACTTTTAAAAGTCTTCCAGAAGATTGAAGACACTGGAATACTCCCTGTCAGCTTCTATGAAGCCAACATCACTCTGATACCAAAAGCAGACAGGGACACAACCAAAAAAGAAAACTACAGACCAATATCTCTGATGAACATAGATGTGAAAATATTGAACAAAATTCTAGCCAACCGGATACAGCAGTATATCAAAAAGATTGTTCATCATGACCAAGTGGGGTTTATCCCAGGCATGCAAGGTTGGTTTAATATATGTAAATCAATCAATGTGATCCACCACATCAACAAAAGCAAGACCAAAAACCACATGGTTATATCCATAGATGCAGAGAAAGCCTTTGACAAAATCCAACATCCCTTTATGATCAAAACACTACAAAAAATGGGAATATATGGAAAATTTCTGAAGATAGTGGAAACTATATATAGCAAACCTACAGCCAACATCATACTCAATGGTGAAAAACTGGAAGCATTTCACCTCAGATCAGGTACTAGACAGGGCTGCCCACTATCACCAGTACTATTCAACATAGTGTTGGAACTTCTTGCCATAGCAATCAGGCAGGACCAAGGAATTAAAGGGATACAGATTGGAAGACAAAGAAGTCAAACTCTCCTTATTTGCAGATGACATGATAGTATACATGGAAAAACCTAAGGAATCCAGCAAGAAGCTTTTGGAAATCATCAGGCAATACAGTAAAGTGTCAGGCTATAAAATTAACATTCAAAAGTCAGTGGCATTCCTCTATGCAAAAATTAAGTTAGAAGAAATTGAAGTCCAGAAATCAATTCCTTTTACTATAGCAACAAAAACAATAAAATATCTAGGAGTAAATCTAGCCAAAGAAGTGAAAGACTTGTATACTGAAAATTATGAGTCACTACTCAAAGAAATTGAAAAAGACACAAAGAAGTGGAAAGATATTCCATGTTCATGGGATGGAAGAATTAACATCATCAAAATGAATATATTACCCAGAGCCATCTACAAATTTAATGCTATCCCCATCAAGATCCCAAGCACATTTTTTAGGAGAATAGAAAAAATTCTACAAATGTTTATCTGGAACCAGAAAAGACCTAGAATTGCCAAAGCAATCTTGAGAAAAAAGAACAGAACCAGAGGCATCACACTCCCAGATTTCAAACTGTATTATAGGGCCATTGTCATCAAAACTGCTTGGTACTGGAACATGAATAGACACACTGACCAGTGGAATAGAATTGAGAGCCCAGAAATGAGGCCCCACACCTATGGACATCTAATCTTTGACAAAGGGGCCCAGACTATTAAATGGGGAAACCAGAGTCTCTTCAACAAATGGTGTTGGAAACAATGGATTGAAACATACAGAAGAATGAAACTGAATCACTGTATTTTACCAAATACAAAAGTAAATTCCAAGTGGATCAAGGACTGGATGTTAGACCAGAAACTGTCAAATACTTAGAGGAAAAAAATGGCAGAACTCTTTTCTGCATAAATTTTAAAGACATTTTCAATGAAACGAATCCAATTAAAGAAGAGTAAGGCAAGTACAAACCTATGGGACTACGTCAAATTAAAAAGCTTCTTCACAGCAAAAGAAACCACTACACAAACTAAGAGAACCCTCACAGAATGGGAGAAGATCTTTACATGCCATACATCAGACAAGAGTTTAATAACCAACATATATAAAGAGCTTTCCAGACTCAACAACAAGACAACAAATAACCCCATCCAAAAATGGGGGGGACTTGGACAGAATATTAACCACAGAAGAGATCCAAAAGACCGAGAAAAACATGAAAAAATGCTCCAAGTCTCTGATTGTCAGAGCAATGCAAATAAAGACAATAATGAGATATCACTTCACTCCTGTGAGAATGTCATACATCAGAAAAGGTAACAGCAGCAAATGCTGGAGAGGGTGTGGGGTCAAAGGAACCAACCTACACTGCTGGTGTCAATGTCAATTGGTCCAACCTCTGTGGAGAACAGTCTGGAGAACTCTCAGAAGGCTAGAAATGGACCTACCCTATGACCCTGCAATTCCTCTCCTGGGGATATATCCTAAGGAACACAACACATCCATCCAAAATGATCTGTGTACACATATGTTCTTGTCAGCACAATTTGTAATAGCCAAAACCTGGAAGCAACCCAGGTGTCCAACAACAGATGAGTGGCTGAGCAAGTTGTGGTCTATATACACAAAGGAATACTACTCAGCTGTAAAAAAAATGGTAACTTCACCGTTTTCAGCTGATCTTGGATGGACCTTGAAAAATTCATGTTATGTGAAATAAGTCAGAAACAGAAAGCCGAATATGGGATGATCTCACTCTCAGGCAGAAGTTGAAAAACAAGATCAGAAACGAAAACACAGGTAGAACCTGAAATGTAATTGGCATATCGCACCAAAGTAAAAGACTCTGGGGTGGGTGGGTGGGGAGAATACAGGTCCATGAAGGATGATAAATGACATAGTGGGGGTTGTATTGTTAAATGGGAAACTGGGGAATGTTATGCATGTACAAACTATTGTATTTACTGTTGAATATAAAGCATTAATTCTCCAATAAAGAAATAAATATATATATAAAAGAACAAATAAACAGATATCCAGTGGGAAAAGAAAACAAGATACAAGGACTGGAGTTTGAGCCCACAGTCCCCACCTGCAGGGGAAAAAAAAAGAAAATGAGGAAGATTTACAGGCATTTTATTTTAGATAGAGACAGAGGAAAGACAGAGATGGAGAGTGATAAGGACAGGGAAGAGAGAGGACAGTACTGAATCTTCCTTCAATGTAGTAGAGACTTGGGCTTGAACCTGGGTGACACACATGGCAAAGCAGCACACTATTCAAATGAGGTATTTGTAAGCCCTCATAGGTAAATACTTCCAGGGGATAAGTAAGATCCTGCTCCAGAAAAAAAGTATGCCTTCACTCTGATTCATTATATTAAGTTGGATAGAAAAGTTATCAGATCATATAGAACTTTCTGTTTCATTCAGTCTCAAAAAGAATCTTGTCCCACTTTCCAAACATTTTGTTTCTTTTACTGCCACCTAATTGCCTCAGAGAGGTTGACAACGATACTAGAATAACTAGTCCTATGTAACATTCCTCAGCGACAAAATATTCATAAGATTTCAAATGTTTGGGAGGTCAGGCAATACCGCAGCTGGTTAAGCGCACACAGCGCTTAGCACAAAAACAGGAGTAGTGATCCCAGTTCGAGACCCCTCCTCTCCACCTGCAGAGGGGTCAACTCTCAAGCTGTGAAGCAGGTCTGTGTCTATTTTTCTCTCCCCTCTCTGTCTTCCCCTTTTCTCTCCATTTCTCTCTGTCCTATCCAACATTAATGACATCAATAACAACAATAGTAATAGCCACAACAATGATAAAACAACAAGGGCAACAAAAGAGACAAAAGTAGCTTCCAGGAGCAGTGGATTCATGGCGCAGGCACCAAGCCAAAGCAATAACCCTGGAAGAAAAAAAAAAAGCCACGAATCCCCAATAATGTGATAAAAAAAAAATTTCACCCACCTGCAGAGGAATCACTTCACAGGCAGTGAAGCAGGTCTGCAGGTGTCTATCTTTCTCTCACCCTCTCTGTCTTCCCCTCCTCTTTCCATTTCTCTCTGTCCTATCCAGCAACAATGACAGCAACAACAACAATGATAATCAACAAGGGCAAAAAAAGGAGAATAATTAATATTTTTAAAAAATTTCGAATGTTTAAAATTTTAATCCTATTTCCCTTTCACAGCTGCCTGTCCTTACTGGATTGAGAAGAAGATGAACTAAAGAATACTTAAGGTCTTCTTGGGGGCCAGGTGGTGGCGCACGTGGTTGAGCGCACATGTTACAGTCCGCAAGGACCCAGGTTCAAGCCCCCGGTCCCCACCTGCAGGAGGAAAGCTTCACAAGTGGTGAAGCAGTGTTGCAGGTGTCTCTCTGTCTCTCTCCTTCTCTATCACCCCCTTCCCTCTCAATTTCTGACAGTCTGTATCCAACAAATAAATAAAAGATAAAAAAAATTTAAAAAACGTAAGGTCTTCTTTGGCATTATATCATTTATTTTAAAAATACTAGTGATTTAGTATTGATTTTCAAAGTTATATGTAAACAGGAGTATAATTCCACACCATTCCCTACACCAGAGTTCTATATCTCCAATATCCCGACTGCAAGTCACCGCAGTTCTCTCAAAGTTGCATACATGGCTTAACCATCATTTCTACAACTATCTGTCTACATTTGTACATAACTGCACTTTTTTTTAACAAGTTCAGTCCTCTCTTCCCCTCCAAGCCATTCATAAACCTATTACTACATCCAAATGTCCCTCCCTTTTTCTTCCTCTCTCTGGGTGTTAATGGAGCTGGAATTCAGAGCCCTCTTATCTTCTTCCTCCTATCACTTCTCCCCCACTGAGAGTATGAATCAAAATTGGTTTGGGGGTACTTAAGGTAGGGGGCTTCTGTAATTGCTTCTCCACTGGACATAGGTGTTGGCAGATCAACCCACACCCCCAGCCTTATAACATTTATTTTACTAGTATAGCCAAAGGCCCTTTGGGATATAACTAAAATATGCCTTTTAGCTATCTACGCAACAGAGACACCCCCCACCAACTCTTTATCTGCACTACTCCAGCCTTTAGGTTCATAATTAGTCAACAACTTGTGTGGCTTTATATGTTAACTCTATTTTCAGCCACCAGGTTTCAAATGCTAGCATGATGCCAACCAGACTTCCCTGGACAGATGACCCCACTAATGTGTCCTGGATCTCCGATTCCCCAGAACCCTGAACCATTAGGGAAAGAGAGAGGTAGGCTGGAAGTATGGATTGACCTATCAATGCCCATGTCCAGTGGGGAAGCAATTACAGAAGCCAGACCTTCCACCTTCTGCATCCCACAGTGACCTTGGGTCCATACTCCCAGAGGCTTAAAGAATAGGAAACCTATCAAGGGAGGGTATGGGATATGAAGTTCTGGTGGTGGGAATTGTGTGGAGTTTAGCCCTCTTATCCTATGGTTTTGTCAGTATTTCCTTTCTATAAATAATAATAATAATAATAATAATAAATAAATAAAAAACAACCTCAGTATCCAGACAACCCGAACTAATATATTTATATAATATATATTATTAATTTATATGCATATTATTAATAAATGCTATAAGAAATTAATAAAAATAAAGATAACTTCGATCTTCCATCTATTTTATAGTAAATATTCAGATATTTTCAAATATTAGTGAAATTGATATAAATTGAAAATCAGGATTAAATGTTTAATAATCTCCTATGATTTATTCCAACTGCTGGTTCAGTAATAAACATGTTCTCAAATAAATAATTAATTTACTGTATAAAATGTCATTGCTCATTACTTAATATTTGTCAAAGCATTAGTGCATTTCTTGTTTCTTTGAACAATGTTTTGGGACCCTAAGAGATATTTTGCTATGTTTTACTTTATTTATCAGGCTTTTTAATGGTTTGAAAATAACCTATGTTTACTGGATTTTCATTACAGAAAAAAATTTCTGGGCAGGAGTAGATAGCATAATGGTTATACAGAGACTCTCATGACTGAGGATTCAAAGTCCCAGGTTCAATTCTCTGCACCACCATAAGCCAAGGGCTGGTCAGTGGATATATATACATATATATATAGTATGTGGTATAGCAATAATTTGTGTTATTATAGTTCCTTTATTTGGAATAACTTCAATAACTTCTGTGCTGAGTGCCTACTTTACAAAAAAATAAAAGTGCCTTCTGTATATCTTCACAATAGGAGCTGTCCTAGATTCACTTGTACCTGAAATCATCTCACAATCTAATTACTCCACAGGGGTTATTTCCCATTTGTATCTCAGTAAATCAAAAAGTTCATTACTCAATCTCTATTTGGGTATAATTTATATAAGAAATATCGTGGTCTGGGTCGTAGCACCTTTGGCAGAGCATACATATTACACTGCTCAAGGAATCTGGTTTAAGTTCCTGGTCCCCATTTGCTAGTAAAAAACTACACAAGTAGTGAAGCAGTGCTGCAGATCTCTCTCTTTTTCTTTCTCTTTTTCACTCTTCTCCCTCTTTACCTCCCACTTTCTGATCAATTTCCTTGTCTTTATCCAATAAATAAATAAGTAAAATATTTAAAAATAATTAAAAAGAAAAACTGTACACATTGATTGTTTCACAATTTGACATTTGGATATGTATCTGTATTTTTAATTTCATTGCCATGATCATGTTACCAAACATATTCAAAACATTCAAAATGCATCTTTTATTGCTTTATGCTTTGTGTATGTGTGTTGAGAACATTTAATGTGAGATATAACCCATAAGTGTATATTTAAGTTCATAACATTATATTATAAGCACAAATCTGTACATAGATCATTAAGTCATCTAGCATAGATAAAACTTTAATCCATTGGACAATTTCCCATTTCCCTTCTCCCAAGTTCTTCCAACTGTCAGAGTTAACAACTATTTTTAAGGATATATATATATATATATATGAAATATATATATATATATATATATATGAAATATATATATATATATATATATATATATATATATATATATATGAAATACTGACAAGACCATAGGGTAAGAGGGGTACAGTTCCACACAGTTTCCACCCTCAGAGCTCTGTATCCAATCTCTTCCCTTGATAACTTTCCTATTCTTTATCCCTCTGGAGTATGGGCCCATGATCATTGTAGGCTGCAAAAGGTGGAATGTCTAGCTTCTGTGATTGCTTCCCCAGTGAACATGGGCATTGGCAGGTCGATCCATACTCCCAGCCTGTCTCTTTCTTCCCCTAGTGGGGCAGGGATCTGGAGAGGTGAGGCTCCAGGACACAATGTTTGGGTAGACTGCCCAGGGAAGTCAGGTTGGCATCATGGTAGCATCTGGAACCTAGTGGCTGAAAAAGAGTTAAGATATAATGCAGAACAAATTGTTGACTAATCATGAACCTAAAGGCTGGCATATTGCAGGTGAAGACTTGAGTCTCCGTTATGGAAAAAGCTAGTAGATCTATTTTAGGGGCCCATGACTTTACTAGTTTTTACATGAACCTGACTGACATCTAGTATGCAGATAGACCCAAGTTATTGTCTATAGAGATGGTGTCATAGTTGGAAAAAGGCCTAGAAAGTTGGATCAGGGAGGAGAATAGCTCACAAATGTGGGGAAAGTATATTGTTAACTGTAAACCCCATTGATTTGATCTGGGGCCCATATTCAGCACAAGAACCTATGTAACCTCTGCATCACTGTAGGTCTGAGCTCGCATTCTGTGGTCATGGCTAGGAACATTTCAGGCTGCACTAATTTCATGACCCATTTTCCTCCTCGATGATACGTAGAGTATGTTACCCAAGCTCCCTTTGGAGAATGGAACATTCCCTACAATTGTTGATCTACACTGGGGGTAATGTTCTATAGGGGTCCACAGAGGGGTCTATTATGTTGCTTCTGATGGAGATGGCCAGTGACAGTAGTGAGAGGGACCTGTTAGAGGTCTAGGACCATCATGGCTAAGAACTATTTTGACCTAAGTCTTGCCTTCCAAATATCACAGTTTTAGTGCTGGTTGTACCTCTTTCTTTTCATCTTTCTTTTTATTCTTACAAGAAACATTAGAGCATCACTCTTCTATAGCATATGCAGTGTCAGCAATTGAACCCGAGACCTCATACAGGCAAGCACTGTGTTTTACCACTGAATTATCTTTTTGGCCCTGCCTCTCTATCTAACCATTTTGCTGTCCTCTTTTCTATTGTAATCTGAGATAGAAAGACTAGTGAAACTAGCTGTGTTGGGTTTCTTTTTTCTTTTTCTTTTTTTTTTTTTTTTTGGAATTTACATCTCTCAAGCTGGTAAGGCACTAGATGGCAGGAGGCCAGAGATTAAGTGGTAGAGAGGATCAGCTAAGTCACTGATAACATAGAAGTTTACTTATTTTTAAAATGTATTTCGAGTAATAAGTATGCCAATGAAGTTTTCACAAGAGGATCCCTGGCATGAGGCCATACACCAACCTTTTTCTTCAGAATTTGAAGTTGAAAAGGTGGAAATAGGAATAATTTCACGTGAGTTTCTCATTTTCTTTTCAAGAGGAAAAAATGGTACTCAGTGAGATCCTCATTGTACTTCTATTTTGGTATGTGGAATGCCTATAAAAGATATTCCTGCTAGTTCACACTCTGGCAAAATAGGTACCACCGTATTTAGTAATAAAATAATTCTCTAGGCATCATCAATTATACCCTCCACTAGTTAGAAGCAAAACTAATCTGCATTGAAAAGACACAGTTAATTTCTATTAACAATGGACTGACTAGTTAAGCATCCCCCCCACCTGAGAGTCATAGTACCAGCCTTTTCATTAAATTTTTAATACGTTTTCTACCCATCATTCCATCAGAGAGTAAAATGCCATGATAGCTCACCTTCTCCATTCAGTAAATCTGACCATTTTAGAAAAAATATACAAAGAATGCATCCCATGAGCTGGCAGGTGATACAAAGACTTTGGTCACTACCAGGCCACACCATCATCTGGGGCCTCAGTTAAGGAATACTTGGATTCCTACATAGTTCGATAGACCTAGACCTCTAACAAATCCCTCTCTACACCATCACTGGTCATGTCCAATAGAACAACATCAACATTCTTGTGGGTCTCTACAGGACCTTGCCCTCAGTGTAGAGCAACAGTGGTAAAAATTGTCTCACTTTTCAAAGGGAGGCTGTCAACCTACTCTGCCACTTGAGGAAGATTGGTTCTGAAATGAACCACTGCAGCCTAGACTGTTCTTAGCTATGACGGTGGAATGTGAGCTCAGACTGACAAGGATGCAGAGATTACACAGGTTCCTGTGCTAAATATCAATAGATATGGCCCCAAGGTCACATTGATGGGGCTTACAGTTAGAGGTATTTATACAGTTTTTCCATATTTGGGAACTTTGCTTTTCCCTGATCTAGCTTTCTAGTTCTATTTCAACTCTTGGCACCATCTTCCCAGACAATACATTTAGCCCACCTGCAAGTTAGCTACCAGGCTCAGCCAAATATTAGTAAAGTCAGGGGCCTTTGGAGCTTCTTCCAACATGAAGACCCCAAATTTCATCTGCTATACTCTTACCTTTAGTTCCCTGGTTATCAAACAAATTGTTCTTCTTTATATCTTAATGCTTTACAGCTGCCAAGTTGAAAATGCTACCATGCCGCCAACCTGACTTCCCTGGGCAGATGACCTCACCAACGAGTCCTGGAACTCCACCTCCCCAGAGCTCTACTTCATTAGAGAAAAACAGAAACTGGCTGGTGGTATGGATCAACTTGTCAACAACCATATCCAGCGGAGAAGCAAGTACAGTAGCTGGACCTTCCACCTTCTGCTCCCCATAATGATTTTTAGTCCATATTCCCAGAGGAATAAATAATAGGGAACCTTCCAATGTAGAGATGAGATATAGAAGTCTGGTGGAGGGAAGGGTTTATAATTATCTTTAGAGTCCATACTCCCAGGGGGATAAAGAATAGGGAGATTTCCAATGGAGAGGAGGGCATATGAAACTCTGGTGTGGGGGGGAATTGCATAGGATTATACCCCTCTTATACCACAATCTTATGAATTGTTATTAAATCACTAATAAAAATTTTTAAAAAGAATACTTCTTAAAATGCAGGCCTTAACCTTATCAGCTGGGGCCCTATTTGAGGAGTCCTGAGATTCCCAAACAGACGTGATGGGCCTAGACCTCAAATAAATCCTCTCTCCATTGTTACCAGTCATGTCTATCTGGAACAACAAAATAGACCCCTTTTTGGGCCCCCATAGGACCTTGCACTCAACTTGGATCAACAGTGGTAGAGAATGTTCCATCCTCCGAAAGGAGGCTGGACAACATACTCTATGCTACACCTGAGGAAGATGGATCATGATATTGGTGTAACTTAGAATGTTCCTACTTATAACCACAGAATGTGAGCTCAGATCTACAGGGATGCAGAGGTCACATAGGCTACTAAGCTGAATATGGGCCACAGATCACATCACATCAGTGGGGTTTATAGTCAACAATATTTATACACCTTTCCCATATTTGGGAACTATTCTCTTCCCTGATCCAGCTTTCTGGTCCTTCTGCCAGCCGTAACATCACCTCCCCAGACAATAATTACGATCCACTAGCATATCAGACCTAGAGGTCTAGGTCCATCATGTCTATGTAAGAATCTCAGGATTCCCTGAGTAGGGCCCCGAGTGATGGGATGGCCTGGTAGTTACTAAAAGAGCCATCATTGAAGTATGCCGGTCACTTGCCCTTATCCAGCTTTTGTAGTCCTTACTTTGTCTCACAAGTTTAGCCTTAGAGTGATTGAGAAAGGTGAAATAGGAAGTAGGTGAGGAGTGTATCTAGGTCTAAATAGAAACTATTTGATTAGGTACTGTATGCTGTCTTTTTCAGGCCTTTCTACTCGCTTGCTGTACTTATTGAGTCACTGCAAACTATCATGCACTTTTACTTTAAGGTATACAGTTTCCCCTAACTTATGGATACATGTGTACATATGTCCTATTTCATGGGCCCTGGTCTATATATAGGTTCTGAGGCTTTGTTAGGAAGTGAATCACCAGAAATAGAATTAAGTAGTAGTATGTAGTAGGAAATGTCTCACCAGAGTAATGAAGCTTGAGGGTTGACATCCCACATCGGGCTTCTCTGAACCCAATCTGAAGTGAAACATATAGAGGTGGTACTGGTTGGATTGATTAGCTTGAGATCAGCAGATGCAGTATCAATTGGTATAAATTTAGTGAAGCATGCAGGAAAGTGAGCCTCACCCCAGAGGTTGCAAGACTGGGAGAAATATAAATTTTATAGTGAATAAAGAAGGCTCTTCCTGTCTTAGGGTCTAAAAAGGCAATAGATAGTTATTTCTATAGCCAAGATATTTGGAAATTTTATTGGCTTTGAAAATCACATTATTAGAATTTGCTATACCATACAAGATATTTTGCTCTCTTCCTTGATCTATTTTGAACTCTGACACTATATTTCCAAACAATATCTTTGGTCTACCTGCATGTTAGCTGTTGGCCTCAGACAAAACTTAGTAAACTCATGGGCCCCTTGGAATATACCTGAAATAGACCAACTAAATTTTTTCTAAAATGTAGACCCCAAATCTCACCTGCTATATTCTTGCCTTTAGGTTCCTAATTATTAAACAGCTTGTTCTGCTTTATATCTTAATGCTTTTTCAGCCACCAAGTTGCAAATGCTATCATGATGCCAACCTGATTTCCCTGGCCAGAAGACCTCACCAGTGTGTCCTGGAACCCCACCTCTCCTCAGCCCTGCCCTACTAAGGAAAGAGAGACAGGCTGGGAGTACTGATTGATCTACCAATGCTCATGTTCAGTGGAGAAGCAATTGCAGAAGCCAGACGCTCCACCTTCTGCACTCCATAATGACCTTGGGTCCACTCTTCCAGAGGAATAAAGAATAGGAAAGCTTTCAAGGGAGGGGATGGGATACAGAGCTCTGAGGGTGGGAATTGTGTGGAATTGTACCCCCCCTTATCCTATGGTCTTGTCAATATTTCCATTTTATAAGTAAAAAAGGTTAAATATAGACAGTTGTAGGAATAATAGTTGACCCATATCTGCAACCTTGGGAGAACTGCTGTAGATTACGATGGAGGGATTGAGGATCCAGAGCTCGGGTGGTAGGAAAGGAGCAGAGCTGTACTTCATTATCTTGTGAATTTGTAAATCAATATTAAATCACTAATAAAAAGGGAGGGGAAAAAAGAAATACTGTTGTAGTAAAAAAAAAAAAAAAAACAGATGTTGGAAACAAATCTGGGATATGGTCCTGAGAGTTGCCCCTTCCAGATTATATTTGAGGGGATCATTTGAAACCTCCAGTTTTTAGTTTCATCTTTAAGAATGAGATAAAGAGAGGTAAAATTCGGGTAAAATAAAATCTGTGACATACCTGTTACCAAAATAGATATCAATTTATTTTCTTCCCTACTAGAGAAGACTTTATTTTCCCACAACTTGAAATCACACAAAGAGTAGAATACCATTCTTCTAGTCACTTTCTTTCACCCCATAGGTTTCTTTCTGCTTTCAGTTTCCTTTCACGAAATGAAAACATTTGGCTCATTGTTCTTTTTCAAGAATGGATTTATACTTAAGCTATTTCAGGTTATTCTGTAAACGATCATGTTTGGTTTATAGTAGGAATACATAAACATTAACTGAGTGAATGCAATATTTTATTTCCAGCCTGACTAACTTCAACATCTGCATTTCAGTTTAACACATCATCCCAATTTCAGTCCTAAAACCCCAATTTAGGAGAGCCTAAGAAATCAACACAGCATAGCAGCAAATTGGATCCACTTTTAGATCTATGCACAGGCCAAAATCAAATCACTCCCTATGCTCAAAGAGTAGTGCACTTCCTCTCCTCGGGTTACTAACTCTCCTGGGAAAATCAACTAGGATTTAACCCATAGGCCCTCAAACTATGTCTATATGAAATAGGAATCCATACCTAATTTCTTTTAGCCTTTGTGTAAACAAAGACTATGAGGAAGTAAAAGTGCACCAGGCTGCCTTTGGGAAGAAATTTCTTCTATGAGCTGTGAGAAAAGAACAGGAGGCCTGAGAAAGGAAGGAGAGAAGGGAGACTGAGCAAAGGGAGAGTAAAACAGTTTTTTTATCTTGCTGTTTCCATTGCGTTTGGCCCAAGTTGCAAATTTACCTTCTGACCAGGAATGCTGATTGACTCGTTCACTCTCTTCAGACTCTGATCTGAGAAACAACTGCTCACAGCTTGTCTGAAGGGGATGAGAATCCCAGCTGCTTTTTGCAGTGATGCTTGCAAACCTTGCTTTACCTTTGAGAGGGAGGGGAGGAGTTCAACCTAAAGGGAATTAACTCCAAACATGCTGGAAGTTTCAAATTCAACCTCAGACTTTCAGACACTTAAAAGTAGCTTATCAAGCACGGTTTCCCATCTTCATCCTTATAGCTATCAGGTCGTGTGTGTGTGTGTGTGTGTGTGTGTGTGTGTACTCCCACACTTGAATTATATGTCTGCTGAAGAATAGCAATTCACTTTCTTCCAAAGCCCTAAATAATTCTAGCATGTATTTTAGAGGACAGAATTAAGTGACTATAAATGACTCATGAAACATAGGCTCCAACCTAATAAGTCAGAATAACCCATTTTCCCCAAACTGATTTCCACTGCCTGATAGAAAAGGTATTTATTTATGTTCTAATGAAAGATATACAGAAATGAAGATGTATAAAGTGACCAGAACATTTCACAGTTCTGGTTTATGGAAATACTGAGGACTGAACCTGGGTATTCAGAGCTTCCGGCATGAATGTCTTTTGCAGAACCACTATGCTGTCCCCCCAGGCCAGGAAAAGGTTTCCAACAGAGCAATCTATGGCTCCAAAATATAACTAGTTTATATATTTTTTTTATTTAAATTTTTAATTTAAGAAAGGATTAGTGAACAAAAGCATAAGGTAGGAGGGGTACAACTCCACACAATTCCCACCACCCAATCCCCATAACCCACCCTCTCCCATGATAGCCTTCCCATTCTCTAGCCCTCTGGGAGCATGGACCCAGGGTCGTTGAGGGTTGCAGAAGGTAGAGGGTCTGGCTTCTGTAATTGCTTCCCCGCTGAACATGGGCGTTGACTGGTCGGTCCATACTCCCAGTCTGCCTCTCTCTTTCCCTAGTAAGGTGTGTCTCTGGGGAAGCTGAGCTCCAGGACACATTGGTGGGGTCTTCAATCCAGGGAAGCCTAGCCAGCATCCTGGTGGCATCTGGAACCTGGTGATTGAAAAGAGAGTTAACATACAAAGCCAAACAATTTGTTGAGCAATCATGGATCCCAAGATTGGAATATAACTAGTTTATATTAAAGAAAATTAAAATTACATTTTGAGAAGGGTTAAGTTTTATAAAATAACAGTACCACTAATAAGTCAATGTTTAATGGTTTCCAGCAAAGCACCAATAACTGTGTTTGTATTTGATTAAAGAGCTGAAAGTCCTGAAATCAATGGAGGGTTTGCTAAATGCTGTGTTACCACCCATAAAGTTCACTGACACTCCATGTTTATTTTGAGAAATACATCTTTTACTGATTTCTTTTTATCTTATTTTCCATATGCCTCTAGTTTCCTTCAGTGGAATAAAGTAGGAACTTAAAATATACAATTATAATGATCTAATTTATTTGGTGTAGCTGTATTTCCTGTTATTGATTTGGCAGTTGACAGTGCTCTCAGAAAAAATACTTATACCTAGAAGTTCACAATATTTTATATAAATTTTCTTCAGTTCTATTTCAATTAGGTTATATAGGACAGACTGAGAAGTGAACACTTCTTATCATTTATTTACAGGATAGACTGGTATATAATATGTTTCATAATGTCAAAGTAGACTGACTTAAGATCCAGAGAATATTTAAATACTGTCTTTGTTCAGTCTAAAAGAGATCATATATGATAACAAGTGGTTCTGATACATATCCCCATTTCATCCTCAGCTTTCAAAACATTACTATTGATACATAGAATAGAATTTCCCATGAAAAATCAACACTCCTACAAATATTACACTGTCTAGACAAGGGGTCAGCAAAATAGAGCTCGCACTGTGTTCCAAGTCCAATAAGTTGCCTGTTTTCATAGTATTATTGGCACACAACCACAACTTTTTTTGTGTATGTATCATAGATCCTTGTTGTATACTATAACTTCAGAGTTGAATAGTTGTAACAAATATATACTGAAAATAATATGTTGACCTCTTGTTTAGAAACACATCAATTGATTATATATCAATATTAGAAGTTCTATGCTAATTATCAGGACTGAAATACATGAATTTTCAAAAAATTGGGGACATACTATCAATAAGACTTTGTGAGACTATGATGGTTATCTTGGGAGAAGGGCACAAAACTATTAAATCACTAATATTTTTAATAATGGTAAAAATTGAAATAAAGACAAATATTGCTTAATTTCAGCTTTTTTTCACTTTGCTATTATTTGTTTTCTAACACTTTATTGGGTCAAATAATGATTTATAAGACAAGCTCTGAAAGCACAAAGTTGAAAGTATAAACAGATACCCTGCCTTTAAGTACTTACATTCTAGTCAGAGAGATAAACTAGATTTGAAAAGCAAACAAATATAGTTATAACTGTAATGAATTGAATTCTGGGTTATTTTCGTTTATCCTCATTTAATTTTATTTTATTTGCAACTAAATTTATTGCTGGGACTCAGTGCCTGCATATCTATACCACTTTCAGTAATATTTTTTTTCTTTTTCTTATTTTATTTCTGTAGTTATTAGGGTCAAAGAGAGAAAGAGGGAATAAAGTTGAGGGAGAGAAGCAAAGACAAGAAGAGACACCTGCAGAACTGCCCTACCACTCATGAAGTTTATCTCTGCATGTGGGGCCATGAGTTTTAACCTGGGATGTTTCACATGGTAATTTGTGTGTTCTATTAGTTATGCCATCACTCATGATATTTATTTATTTATTTATTCACTTATTGCAGGTCTAGGGCCTTGCTTACATGAGGCTCCATCATTCCCAGGGCAACTTTTTTTTTTAATTTCACAGAAAGAGAGAAAAGAGAAATTTCTCTCTGAAGCTCCAGTATTTTCACATGGTAACAGGGTTCAAACCTGAGCCATATGCATAGTAAAGCATGAAATCTACTAGATGAACTATCAGAAGAGTTTGAACATAATTATACTGATAGAGTGATGGAGAAAGGAAGACTACCTTAAATAAAATAATCAGAAAGAGACTGAGTGGTGGTACACCAAGTTGAGCACACACATTATCATGACAAGGACCCAGGTTCAAGACCCTTGTCCCTACATGTAGAGAGGAAAGCTTTCCAAGTGATGAAGCAATGTTGCAGGTGTCCCTACTTATCTCCCCCTGTATATGTCCCTCACCCATCTCCATTGATTGCTGTCTCTATATAATTGATTAATTAGTTAACTAATTAAAATATATACTATTTAAAAATAAATTAAAGATTAATGGAACTGATGCATGAGATAAGCAGCAAGAAATGTCAGATAAGACTGAAGAAGTAGAAGAAAGAACACAGGTTTGTGGGATCACCTTTTCTTATTAAATTTAAAACCTTTGCTAATTACATATTATACACTGGCATTATGCTGGTATTTTACATAGGTTATTTTATTTGTTGCTTAAAAAGTCTCTGGGACAAATATAATTTCTGTCCTATTTTCCTAAGGAGTAAACAGAGATATAGAAAGCTGAAGTAATTTGCTAAGTTACACATCTGACAGTAGAAAGATACTGAAAGTTAATTAGCACCCCCTTCCCTACTTAGTCCCACTTTCCTCTACAGTCTACTTTGCAAGTATCTACACTGTTTGCATTTGTAGACACAAACCTTTCATTTGCTTTTGCTTACTTTTGTCAAATAATTTTATTGGAAAGTTAATGGTTTAAAGTACAGGTATTGACACATAAATACAAGTTCTCATCTCCCTTAGATAGATGTCTACAAAATAGTTTCACCCCTGACTTAGGTCCCTTTCGAACATGGAAGGCATCACCTCCTTAAAGAACTTCACCTGATCCTTGCCTCTAAGTTTGATTGTGGGTGTGTCACATTATCCAGAACACACCATTATCACAAGTTGCTGCAATATTTTGTATAAATAACACCTGTTTGTTTGTCCTTTCTGCTAGCCCCAAAGCTTCTTTATGATAGAGATCATATGTGTTATTTCTATAGCTCATACTTAAAACAGCCCTGACACACAAAGGGCATTATTTCAGATTGACTTATTCAATAAGACATTTGTCCAATATTTGCTTTTTTAAAGATTTTTAATATCTATTTATTTCATTTTTGTTGTCCTTGTTGTTTTTATTGTTGTTGTAGTTATTATTGTTGTTGTTATTGATGTTGTTGTTGTTGGACAGGACAGAGAGAAATGGAGAGAGGAGGGGAAGACAAAGGGGGAAAGAAAGATAGACACCTGCTGACCTGCTTCACCGTCTGTGAAGTGACTCCCCTGCAGGTGGGGAGCCAGGGGCTCGAACCAGGATCCTCAAGCCAGTCCTTGCGCTTTGCCTTAACCTGCTGCGCTACCTGCCCAACTCCCATTTGTCCAATATTTGATGTGTATCCCCAAATGCTAAATACTATAATAATCAGTAAGGACAGCAACAAATTAAGTTTTGCATCATAATTTATAGGATTACATTTTTATTTATTTTTATTTATTTATTTATTTTTTGCTTAGCTCTGGCTTATGATGGTGCTGGGGATTGAATTTTGCACCTCAAAGCCTCATACATAAGTTGTTTGTGGAGCCACTATGCTGTCTCCCCACCGCTCGGATTACCTTTTAAGTGGAATAACAAGTTACAGCAACCCTGCCATGAGTTCAGTGTGGCACAAGAAAGTAGATAATATCCATAAGTAATTTTCATCCTCTAAACTGCTGGTGTGTTCCATCTCCAGACACTAGATACCTAAAACCAAGCAAGTTCAGATGATTGCCATGAAAACAGGACCACCTATGAGAAACACAGTGGTTATCTTTTATTTTTATTCCAAGGTACTATTGGTAACATATCAGCAGTAAAGTGATGTTCACTATTGGTCACAGATTAATAGTAGACTAATGTTTACTGTGACACTTAGGTTTGAGGCTTACTACCATATAAGTTAGGCTATTTATGTTTTTCCACAAGGGTTATTACTGGGGCAAGGCTCCTCCACAAGGGATCCACTGTTCACAGTGGCCATTGCTTTTCTATTTCATTATTTTTTATTTGATAAAAAAGAGAAAACATGAGAGGGAGAGAGAAAGTAGTTCTTAACCATTCTTAAAGCTTCTCCCTATAGGGGGACCAGGCTTTTAAACCCAGGTTCTTGTGCATGGTAACATGGGCAATCAGTCTGTTGTGTCATATCCCTACCTTATTTAAGCTAGTTTAACCTATTCTGAGTCATCATCCTCTCCAGTCATTGACCTTTGACCAGGCTTCTGGTCTGGAATAATTCAGAGCTATGGGAAGGCGCTGACTGGTTAAAAATATATTAGTCATCTTTGAAAATTATTGGCATAAGAAATATAGAAAATTAGAAAATATGGTATTTTCAAGTCCCAGATCTTTCAGAAAGCATCTGCTCTCTGATTATCTTGCATTCACAACCTCCAAAGTACACTACATATTTCCTTTTCAGTCCCTGCATTCAAAGAATGCTGATACTAATCTACTTATGAGACTGATTTGCCTAGGAACAGAAGGCTCACTCTCTCATGCTCCAACTAAACAGTACTAGGCTGAAATTATATTCTTAAGGGATGGTGCAGATAGCAGGCAGAACAAATGGTCTTCTCCCAAATAACTCAACAGTATTTTGTGTCATTCTCCCCACCTAACTTTTCTCACCATAATGGCACCAGTAATTTTTGAAGTCTTATTATCACTAAAATCCTATTTATCCCACTAGGAGAAACCAAGTAGGAGAGTGTTCACTAGTAGCATCACATTTTTAAACTACATGAATATTATTTTCAGAAGATAATCTAACTGGAGAAGCAGCATTCCGGAACCAAACATGTTCTTATTATGCTTGCCTATGCTTTCTGAAGTAAGTTACATAAATAGTTTGATTTGCAAGACTTACTTACAAAGACTGGTTTCTAGGCATCCAGTTGTTTACTACAGTAGTATTACACTTTCCAGTCTTTGCTGATTGATATAGTTGCCCAGGATTCTAGTAAAGATTTGGGCATCTACATCATAGAAGCACAGTAAGAAGGCTAAAAAAATGAATTTGTCTCTAGTCATCTCAGTATTGATATAGACGATTAAAAATGAAGGTTACAGGATAGAAAAAAATGCTTAAGAAATAATATGTAAAACTCACACCTATGGATATCTAATTTTTGATAAAGGGGACCAAAATATTAAATGGAAGAAGGAGACTTTCGTCAGTAAGTGGTGCTGGGAAAATTGGGTTGAAACATGCAGAAGAATGAAACTGAACCACTTTATATCACCAAAACAAAAATAAACTCCAAATGGATCAAAGACCTGTATGTTAGACCAGAAACTATCAAATACTTAGAGGAAAACATTGGTGGAACACTTTCCCTGAACCTTAAGGGCATCTTTGATACTACAAATCCAATTGCAAGTGGGGCTGGGCGGTAACGCAGCGGGTTAAGCACATGGCATGAAGTGCAAGGACCGGTGTAAGGATCCTGGTTTGAGGCCTTGGCTCCCCCCCTGCAGGGGGTCGCTTTGCAAGAGGTGAAGCAGGTCTGCAGGTGTCTGTCTTTCTCTCCCACTTTCTGTCTTCCCCACCTCTTTCGATTTCTCTTTGTCCTATCCAACAACAAGAAGAACATTAATAACAACAAGGGAAATAAATGGAAAAAATGGCCACAGGGCAGTGGATTCATAGTGCAGGCACCAAGTCCCAGCAATAACCTTGGAGGCAAAAAACAAACAACAACAACAAAAAACACAAAGACAAATCTAATTGCTAGGAAGACTAAAACAAACAAACAAAAAATCAATGGGACTACATCAAATTGAAGAACTTCTGCACAGCAAAAGAAAACATCAAGGGAATCTGGTGGTAGCACAGCAGGTTAAGCGTAAGCGCAAAGTACAAGAACCCTGGATAAGGATCCGGGTTGGAGCACCCTGCTCCCCACCTGCAGGGGAGTTGCTTCACAAGCAGTGAATCAGGTCTGCAGGTGTCTATGTTTCTCTCCACCTCTCTGTCTTCCCCTCCTCTCTCCATTTCTCTCTGTCCTACCCAACAATAACAACAACAATAATAACTACAACAATAAAACAACAAGGGCAACACAAAGAGAATCATAATAATAAAAAAGAAACCATCACTCAAACAGATAGCCCTTACAGAATGGGAGAAGATTTTCACATGCCATACATCAGAGAAGAGATTAATAACCAAAATATACAAAGAGCTCAGCAAACTTAGCACAAAAAAACAAATGACCCCATCCAAATGTAGGCAGAGAATATGAACAGAACATTCACTACAGAAGAGATCCAAAAGGCTAACAAACACATGAAAAATTGCTCCAGGTCACTGATTGTCAGAGAAATTCAAAATAAAGACAACATTGAGATACCACCTCACCCCTGCGAGAATGGCATACATCAAAATGGACAGCAGTAACAAATGCTGGAAAGGCTGTGGGGACAAAGGAACCCTTCTGCACTGCTGGTGGAAATGTAAATTGGTACAACCTCTGTGGAGAGCAGTCTGGAGAACTCTCACAAGGCTAGACATGGGCCTTCCATATGACCCAATAATTCCTCTCCTGGGTATACCCCAAGGACTCTTAACACCCAACCAGAAAGATACACCTATCTTCATAGCAGCACAATTCGTAATAGCTCAGACCTGGAAGCAACCCAGGTGCCCAACAACAGATGAGTGGCTGAGAAAGATGTGGTATATATATGCAATGGAATACTATGCAGATATTAAGAACAATGAATCAACCTTCTGTGACTCATCTTGGATAGAGCTAGAAGGAATTATGTTAAGTGAGCTAAGTCAGAAAGGCAAAGATGAGTATGAGATGATCCCACTTATAAACAGAAGTTAAGAAAGAACTGAAATGGAAACTCAAAGCAGGATCTGACTGGGCTTGTAATAGAGAACCAAAGTAATAATCTGTGGGTGTAGGGTGTGGATACATGGTCAACTTCACTGGGGGGAATGAGCTGGGATGGGACACAGTCTTTTGGTGGTGAAAATGGTATTTATGTACACTCCTATTAACTTGTAATCATGTAAATCATTATTCAATTAATATGATGGGAAAATCGATTGAATATCTCAAACTTTTCAATACACAGACCATAGGCGGAGTCTGAAATGCTGACTCTCCTAAAAGCTTAGACTAAGAGAGTGTTACATTATATAATAAAGATATATGTAAATAACATCAAAGGGCAAATTATGGTGAGGTCACATATGATAAAACAAATCCTAACAATGGGATTTTCATAATCAACCCAATTACCAAATAATTTGATTATAGCAATAACTATTGCCTGTGGAGAGCCATGTGCCGCGCCCCAAGATGGCGCCAGCCTCCTCTATCCTCCAGACAACAGGGAGAAGTAAACAACTCCATAAATGGTCTGAGACTGAGAGTGCGCTTGCTTCGGCAATCGTGTGCCTATGAGCAGTT